>NC_089844.1:116624814-116965314 GCF_035609145.1 Eleutherodactylus coqui | reverse complement strand
ATAATTTTCTCAGCATTGGTCTCCAGACTACCATCAAGGCTGGAGATGCTGCATAGGCCTCTGTTTATTATTTTTATCATTTTCAGCTAAACCTTTAAATAGATTAGGGATAGACTATTGGCGGTTGGTGACATTAATCACAGATATAGTACGCTACAGCTTGCCATAGTTTTAGGTTTAGGTGTATTTATGACCCAGCAGGGAGATATTTATCTCTTGTAGGGGAGTGCTAAAGTATTTAGTAGCACTCAAATTATTGACATTGCTAGGATAGACCTTGAAAGCCTATTGTTCCTTATAACTTTTACTATATGCTTCGTAATGCAACGGACTATCAGGTCACTAATGATCTGAGGTGTTCTAATCAATAATAACATATTGGTTTGAATACCAGAGAAACATCTATTCTATTCAGTAATAACATCTTAACATCTTGGTTTGAATATCAGAGAAATACCTATTGTAATATGGTTCCTGATATGTTGGTAAAACGACAGAAATAGCTATCCAGCATTTAACCAGTCTTCACACTGAAGATAGAACTGGTTTGGTTCCCCAGTTCCTCTCTGAGTTCAGACCTTGCCTCAATCAATCAGTGGGGTCATCCCTTTCGGGGCGGGTGCTCCGTTTCCAGGCGAGTCCTGTTGGAGAGGTTCAAGGCTTTCTGCTCAGATCTTGTCTAGCTACCATTAGTCTCAGGTACACATGCTTGTTCAGACTGTTCTGGTACCTTGCTCACCATAGTTTTGTCAGCCTTCTCAGACAGACGTGACCGTACTGTACTACTGACATCACCGCTCAGTATGGCACAACATTGTTGGCTGCCTGTAAATGAAGATGAAGGAGTATCTATGCTGGATTGATAGAGGATTGAAGAGGTGAAGACTTTTTTGGGCGGTTTGTTAGTTAGCTATATTAGAACATTCATGGACAGGTCGTCACTAGGTAATCTTGTAATACATACCAGTGCCAAAACCTGAAGGCTGCTAACAGATAGAGAGGGTCTCCGAGAATGGCAGATCTCCCTCTATGACATTAGGACATATATACAGGATTGAGGCCAAGTGACAATCATCATTTTCATAGCGGTACAAGATATAGTAGTTAAGAAACAAGCCCTTAAAAATGTTCTCCTGGATTCCCTTACAGCTGTGGGAATTGCCTTTACAAATCTAGAAGCCGAACAAGTTCTTAACAAGCTTTTTTGAATACTTAAGTGCATAAAGAGCCTAGTGATAATGCTCAAAGAATACATGTAATAAAATAAGGAAGTTACATGTTGTACTTCCTTTTACATTGTAAACCATACTTTTTATATGATGAAATGTGATGTGATGCAACATGCAGTATGTATTCGTCTTCTGTCTCAGGCCTGAACATTTTCTATAATGTACATGGCAGAGTTTAGCAAATACAGAAGTCTCATTGGGGATTGTTAAATTGCTACTTATACAGCACTGACCTTATGCTCGCATTAATTTAGTCTGTGCATGGTTTAACACCTGGACCAGAGGTGCAGGGAGGGTTGGGGGGTCATTTACATGCAGCTCATCAGCATTTGCTTAGTAATTGTGCTGGTGTATAATAGATTCATGGTCTTCATAGTATAATTTTAATGAGGAGAGATACTCCAGGCAACATGAGATTCAGGAGCTTAACGTTTTTTTGCATAGCAATGGGAACCGAGAGTCACAACAGTGAGCTGCAAAGAGCTAGGTCCCTGTAATATTATATCACAAGCTATAATATCTGGGGGGTTTTATTAAGAGGGTTGATCGGTTTAGAAAACCTATTGCCAAATGCAGTTTTATGGTATTCTGCGTAAATAGGACCTGGATAACTTGCTACCAGGTGCCACTGCAGACCCCAGCAGTAGGAGACCCCGCGATCAACTTTTTCAGAAGACCCATCTAACAAAAGAGAATTGTCCTAAAGCGGACAAGAAATAGAAATAGGATATACTCTATAACATTAAGCAATTTTGAATATCATGTAAATCAGTACATTTTTACAAGTCTGCAGTTTACATTTCAGTTAGGCTGAGCTGTGCACTCAAGGCTGCGACATATATGTGAATGTATGGGCGTACAGTGGTATACATCGCCCACTGTATAAAAGAAAAAAATAATATATAAAATATATAGAGAGATGTACATTTTTTCCTGGTGGTCTACTATAGAGGAAAATGCAGCGCAGTCTGCTGTAATTTTCTATACAACTACAATAAAAAGTAAGTACAACAGGCTAAAGTGACACTGTTGGATGAAGAAAACTTCCTTTGAGGAAACGGAGCCCTATAGATATATATGGTGTAAGTGGTAAAATATAAGGCTCTGATGAAATGTGCACAGAGCCTAACCAATAGATAGCAACTCCATACAGCTGTAGCCCCAAGTTCTTCATTTAGGGCTATAGTTATAGTGGGTGCAGAAGATGCAATCGCACTTGGGCCCTAGAGGCTCCATCAGGTCTTTCTTCCACATGTAAGGCCACTAGAGATGAGCGAGCACGCTCGGATAAAGCAGTTACTCGAGTGAGCAGCGCTCTTCTCGTGTAACTGCTTACTGGTCCAAGCAGGCTCGGTGGGGGGGGGGGGGGGGAGGGAGAGATCTCTCTCACTTTCACCCCCCCCAAGCCTACTCGGACCAGTAAGCAGTTACTCGAGAAGAGCGATGCTGGCTTGAGTAACTGCTTTATCCGAGCGTGCTCGCTCATCTCTAAAGGCAACCAGTCCTATGAATGAAGCATTATAGTTGGGCGCCCTGTTACAGACTTTGCACTGCAGCCCAGCAACTTCTGGGAAGGTTGTCTCTTTTTCAACAAACTAAATTTCTTTCTAGTCCCCCCCATCCCCCTGCAGTGTGGAGGTGACTGAATGAAGCACTGGTCACACCAGTGCTTCATTCACTTTCAATGGGACTGCCAAGCACTTCCTACATACTGAAGTAACTACAGGGGAAAAAAACTACGGAAGGGGGGTGGGTGGTCCTGAGAGGAGAACAGGACACGGGAGGCCCATTTTTGAGATCGGCAGGGGTTTCAGCGGGGAGACCCCCAACGATCAGCAAGTTATCCTGTTGAAATTCTGGTACAGCTCCTTTAAGCATTTTGATTTCTTATGCTGTCCCCTTTCTTGGTACACCATGGCCTTAAAGTGCTAAAACCTTCATATTTTACTGATGTGGCCATGTTGTATGTATCCTATTGTGTTACAAGCAGGAAGCTGTACACGTCACGGTCAGCAGATGGCACACTAGGATTATATACACAATCAAGCTGAAAACAGATACAAAAACTTTATGGTAGTTTAGAAATGTAAACTCCACTCAACAATTTGCATTTTGCTTCCATTAGGAAATTGTGGGCTATGTACTGTCCATGCTAATCCATGGAGAACACACGACCCCACTGCAGCCTATGAGGACATGCACACTGATGGTTTTTTACGTGAACCAATGGTCTGCGTGAAAAAAACCCATGGCATGTCCTTTTTCCTGTCTGTTTCACGGTTTGGAAATAGGACATGCCAATGGATGTCAATGTACTTCCTCTGCGTAAATGGGCCAGCACACGGACTTGTATCCATGTACTGCATGATGCAAGTTGTGCCCGAGTCTCTTGGACACAACTCGAACACACAATTAGTGTGACTTAACCTCAGGCTGTATTCAGGTGGCTATATGGGCACAACTCGCATCAGACAGCACACTGTCCAATATTCATGGAAGCTGCACATTGCCCGTCAAAATAGACGAGAGTAAGACTTGAAGTGATTTCTTTCACACAAACCTTCAGTCTGCGTGGAAGAACATTCATGAGAACAGCCTACCTGCCTATAAATGGATTGGAACCCCACTGATCACACATTGAAGATCAATGTTTTAGCCTCAGAGAAGCCCTTTAATTCTGTGCACCGCCTTTGGCACATTTTCAGTCAAAGTAATGGGGTACAAATCACTAAAACAAGTTGCAAAAAAAAGTTGAGTTCGCACACCACTAGGAGATTGGCCTTAATCAAATGCCACAAAACTAACCCAAGATCACCGCCTCATGTCCAGTGCAAATTTGCGACCAAAATTGACATATATGTGAGATTGAGTCTCTTCGCTTTCATCTCCTTTGCAGCCTATTAATAATATTTCATCATGTTCTATTCTCTGTTTTTTTCATTTGAGAGAACATTTGGGAAAAGTGGACACTTCAGACTTACGTAAATGTTGTGGGCAGGCGAGTTATCGTCTGCAAAGCACAGAGTAATTACTAGAATAAGAAAATCAATGAGCGCTGGTTCTTTCCAACCACTGTGTCTGAATCCATTATGAAAAATAGTGACCTTTACTGACTGGATTGTGCCGCTTGCTGGGTATAATTATGGTTGCGCACTGTCAAAAAAAATAGCTTGTGACTCACAGCGTCTCATTAAGAGACTTGCTCCTGAGTATGTATATATATATATAGTATATATGAATGTACAACACCATCTGTTAAAGTAACGCATTTCTCTGTAAGGCTTTGAAATCAAAGAGTGAACATTTTATGGAGGAGGTTATAAGACTTATAACAAGATTAACCTACACAAAGGCTGCAGTACTGAAATAGTATTCCGAGAAGAATACACCTGAGTGTAATTACCATCCATTATGCACTGAATGGCTCCATTATTAGAGACACCCATCACCTCCTTTGGCCTTCAGAATCACAGCAAATTGTCAAGGTATATATTTCACTAGGTGTCGAGATCATTGTACAGAAATATTGGTGCATGCGGACAGGAAGCTTCTTGTAGCTGCCGCAAATTAGATGGAGGTGCTGACATGCTCTGAACAGCTGACAGGAAGGGTTCATCAGTTCATGCTGCTTGAGCCAAATTTTGACCCTCCCATCAGCATGGTGCAAAAAAAATGTGGATTCATCCGACCTGGTGATGTTTTTCCGCTGCTCAGTGATCCCATTTTTGATCTCTTTTGTCCAATGAAGTCTTAGGCCTCATGTCCGCGGGCAAAATTGTATTGTGGCATCCACACGGATGAGGCGCAGTTCAATATAGCCATAGACATTCATTGGGAATCTGCAGGCAATTAAATACCTGCGGATGTCATTTTATCCCGGCAAGATAAAAATTGCAGCATGCTCCATTTTCTGCGGTCTCCTGCACGGACAGCTTCCATTGAAGCAGGAGATTTTTTTGAAAACAGCACAGCGCTTGCGCGTGGCACGCCACTGGCGTGCCTGGACGTGTCCGCCATTCAGAAGAAAGAAGATCCAGCCACGACGGAGGAGACCCATGCCACGTCCGGACAGGTGAGAAAATGTCATTTTTGGCCTCATTGCTGCGGGCTTGGCTGGAAACCGCTGCGGGATTTTGCACTGGGAATCCATGCGTGCCCATGGAGATGAAGCTTTAGTTTTTTGTTTCTCATCAGCAGCAATGGAACTGTAACTGGTGATATAAATAAAAATAAATCTTGTTATTTGTATAGTGCTAACTTATTCTGCAACACTTTCAGGTAATTTATTACCCCCCACCAAGCTGGGCACTCATTTTTACCGACCGCAGAAGGTTGATTTCACCTTGAGTCGGCTACCTGAACCAAGTGGGGATTAAACTTGCAACCTTCAGGTCATGAGCGAGAGCTTGGGACTGCATTTCACAAGGCTCTAACCTGCGGTCACAGGTCATTTGTCCTAAGGAATGATGAGCTGTACATTCAGGCACGCTAGTTGGAGCACCAGGTTGTATTTGGCTGCAATGCACCATAGGTGTAGAGTATATTTCCTCTGCTTCCTCTCAGGGGCGACAAGACACTCCAATCACCATATGACTATCTACCATCCTTGTATTGCTCCATATGCATCAGTGTACTCCGTATTACTGAAGGTCCTTGACATGGCATTCTTGCGGCCAGTAGGTGCCAGAGTACGTCACCAAATCTTAGGAGCTCTGCGTCACTGCAGAATCACCGTACTGTAAGTATGAATCAAGTATTACTGTTTCTCATACACTTTCATCCGGCACAGAACATCATCTCTAATTATGGCATCACTTCACTCTTCACATTATGTTGTGCAATAATACTAAACCTCACAATACGGTCACTTCACTTATTGTATTAACATCGCTAACCCGGTAATGTAAACACTGCATCACAATCCTGGTATAACTTCAGTCCCTTCAGGGAGATACTTCCCTAGTCATACATGTCTGTCATAGTCCCTTCTAGTGTATACACACTGTTGTTGGACTGGTCTGACTTATATTGCAGCTGTCATAATTTACTGGACACGGTGCCGTCATCTTCAGGAACCGAGTGCCCTGCGGAAAGGGAATCATCTCCTTCCACACGATCTGTAGTCATGTTCAGCCCCGCATCATTGGACTCTTTCAATGTGGTCATTCCTTTGCACTGCTCCCCTTGCCTGGGGACAACGCTCTGGTAATAGTTCCTAATGGCCACCGCCACATACTCTGCAGCCTCTTCTTTGCCCTCTCCTTTAGTCCTGGGGCTTCACTTTTATGTTCTGCTAAGCAGCATACATTTCTATTGCATCTGTCTGCCTCACTCCTTTGTCTGCTGTGATACATTCCAGAGGCTTTTATAGTGCACCCTATGGCACTAAACTCTCCCGGGCTACAGGCCTGGGGGCTGGGCTTTAGCCCTCACTATCCCCTAACTGGGGCTGGATCTTCTGGGCGGTGGCATGCAATTCTCTTCAGCCTCTCCTGAGGCTACAATATGGATCCATCCAGCGCTCCAAAATATGGAACGCGAAGTGCCTGAACTCTCCTGCTCTCCTCGACTCTGGCCAGTGGAGGGAAGCACACACAGCATGGCAGTACTAATCCCGCCGCCATCGGCAAGGGCTGTTTGTTGCTGTGCTGCCCATCCACCTAGGCCGGAGGGGGCGGCGCTCGAACTCACGGCCGTCGGACGCTCTGATAGGGGCAGCATGCCGCTACTGTGTAAGTGTGAGCACTGTGCAGCATTATTCTCTTACATCTTCATGAGTCAATCCCCTTAAAGCAACCCTCTGGTTTCACAACAGAATTCTGTACTAAGACAAGATGTAGCAGGGGGGTATATTCTCTGCCATCCATCTGATCCGTCAGTTCCAGGTCCCATTTTCAGCCGTCCACACACTTTTAAGACTACCTAATCCCCACAGCGCACTGGTAGGGCTAGACCATCAATGCACTATACCTGCTCTTTAATTGGCCAGAGCTAGTCATGTTATCTGCACTGGCCAACCAGAGAGCAGTGCACAGTCTGCATTAGGTAGTCAGAAAATAACTGTGGTCATTTTGGACAGCTGAAAATGGAGCCTGGGACTGGCAGATCAGAAGAGTGGCAGAGAAGAACAACTAGGTTCTATATTCTTTTCCTTTTTGTCCCAGAACACAATTTTGTTCCGAAACCAGAGGATCGCTTTAAGGCTGCCTATACATAGAATTTCCCTGACTAGATAATATACCTAAATGGCTGATTTTGTCTAGTTCAGCCAATATGTGAACATATAAGCATACATTTCTGCATTCCCTTCTTGATAAGATTACAGCAAGGGGAAAAGAAAACGTTTTTGGGATGTTTAAAAAGACTTTTGTGGACATATAGAAACACCAGCAGTAGGTTAAATCACAGGCCTGCTGTATAAATATATACCGCTACTGCAACACATTCTAGAATACAAAATCTAGACACAAATCTAACAAGATGAACAGGGACCTTCTGTGGGCGCAAGGTATCGCTGCAGCCACAATAACACCTGTGTCATCCAATTTCATGGTCAGACTGTAATCAGATCTGGCGTTGTATTGTGAATATAACTCCCCCCGGCCCATATTACGATCCCACTGCTGACGCCACTGACTTTATTACACGGAGAGCTCAAGTTTTCTGCCGTTATAGAATCTCCAGATTGTTGGGTTTACAGTTCTCTTTGGTTGGCAAGTTGTCTAGGAGCTCAGGTTAGTACTACAGGATTGTATGTACTCTACCATCTTAGTATATAAGGCACCTGATGATGCTATTGAGTACTTGTTATCTTACATCAATTGCATGGGTAAACTTATAGTCTTTGTAAGGAACGAGGGAACCTCTGTGGGTGGAAAGAGTGTGATAGTCTGTGCTGCCATCCTTTCTGTTGTGTATAGTTTTGTTTTACAGGAGGAGTACGGAGGAGAATTGTCTGTTTTTAAACTATGTATACTTCCCATTGCATACGTTATATAATGTTGTGATGTGATATTAAAGGGAATGTGTTAGCTCTGAACGTGATGTCCAAACTGCAGGCATGATGTTATAGAGCTGGAGGAGTGGAACAGATTGATATATAGTTTTATGGAAAAAGATTCACTATAACTTGTATTTTATCCATTTATTTCTCTGCACATTCTGAGCTGAACAGTCCAATGGGCGGAGCTATCAGTGATTGACAGCTATCTGTGTATGACTGTACATACAGGGGTAAGCTGTCAATCACTGATAGGACCGCCCATTGGACTGTTCAACTAAGAATTTGTGAATGTGTAAATGAATACTAAACTATAAATCAAACTATACTAAACTATATATCAAACTGCTCAGCTCCTCTGCTGTATAACATGATGTCTGCAGTTTGCCCAGCATTTTTGAGCTAAAAGACTCCCTTTAAGTCAACTGAAGAAAAATATTTAAAAACATGGACATTAAGGGCACAACTCTTATAATCAATACAGAGCACTACAATGGGTAATTAATTTGGTTCTTCTTTATTAGATAATTAAAAAACAGCCAACAATAACGCGTTTCGGGGACACAACCCCTTCCTCAGAAATGGCTGTGAGAAGCGCTATGTACAGTAATAAAAATAGACAATAGGTAGAATATGATGCAATAGTAAAATGAGAGAAGTGAGAAACATATATAAAAAGCAGATGTAAGTATGCATAAAAAGCAAAAGCACTTATATTCAACATTGCACGTACATAAATAACATTATAATATGGCATGGTTGTACAGAAGGTAATCTTATAATGAGTTCAAAAAGAGTGCCTAAAGAAGCAGTAATTGGAGAAATAAAATAAAATGAAAAGAGTAGCGTAATAGGAGATGCTAATTAAGGCATTAACTACACAAAGAAGAAAAGAAATGCAGGCCGTAAATCAGCTACTTATAAGGATAATTAGTAAATGGATATAGAAAAAAATACTTAATAATATAATCACAGCACGACAGTTAGGAAGTGTCAAAAACAGAACATATATGAAACAAATGATCATAGGTAGATAGTATAATACAGCAGAGATCATTTATAAATGAGTTAATAATTAATAGAAAATACCAATAAAAATTATTTGGGAATGCATAAAAAATATTGATAATACATCTTAGTGATATAAAAAATATATATAACCTCAAGGGGGTATGGTACAGATGAGAGCTGTTTGTTGTTCAGAATTGGAAAATGTGGGATTGTAAGGCCGGCTTCACACTGGTGATAGGCTTTCTTGCGATGCGAGAGTAAGTGAAAACTCATGATAATGAAAGCAATGATTTTCAATGGTTTCATTCTCATTTGCGATGTCTTCACTCAATCCTCACAGCGCTAAAAAAATCTGCGCCATTGCCCATTGTTCGCAATGGGGCCGGCGGCGGCAGCGCAGGCCCCATCGAAAACATAGGGAGTACATCGTGCTCCCCTGACACAGCTGTGACAGCTATGGCAGGGGATTCCTTCATCCCCGCAGGAAGGAATCCTCTACCATAGCTATCAGAGCTGTGGCGGAGGTCCGCAATGCTATCCCATTGCTTTCAATAAGATGAAGGCATGCCCTGGAGCAATGATTTTCGGGGGAAGGGCTTGAAATATAAGCCCTTTGCTGAAAATCATCCCAAACTGTAAAAAACAAGAATTATACTCTTCTCTCCATCCCCGCAGTCGTCTTCTGGAGGCCGGGGATTGAAAAATTCTCCCTATGTATTCAATGGGGCTGGCGCTGCTGCCACTGGGTCCATTGAAAACAAACAGATTTTTCTTAGCGCTGCGAGGGTTGAGTAAACACATCACAAATGAGAATGAAACCATTGAAAATCATTGATTTCATTATGTCTTATCACTCACTCTCGCATCGCAAGAAAGCCTATCGCCACAGTGAAGACGGCCTAAAGGCACAACTCCGCTTATTAGAGTGACATTTCCGCAATTGTAATATCTCCCTTCACCCCGCAAGCAATTACACCTGTTCCCACAGCTATATACATATGACATCCTGTCCATTATCACTCCAGTATGTTGTCTACTTCCTAATAGATTGAACACTCACTGCTGCAGTGTCTTGCTGGTTCGACTAAGCAGTCAGCACTGTGTTTTTTTGTTCTTTTCGCCTGTAAGGCCTTTTTTGTTCGAGCCTTGGTTCATCCGTTATCAATAACCAACAGGAACTGTATAGCTGAGGATCATTTGCACGTATTTATATGCTTTGAGAACCAATGAGCAATAAGTGGGAGGGCAAAATGTAAAAAAAAAATATGGGAGCCAATCAGCGTTTAGTGGGAGGTACACACTGAACAAACAGCTCCCAGCAAAGTTATTGAAAGACAACAACTACCTGTTTACACCAGATGATAATTGATTAATTATTCTTAGATGAGCGGAAACAAAGTGACTAGTGAACAAATTATCGCTTGTCACCTGGATGGTGGCAATTTGAACAACAGTTGTCCAGTGCAAAGCTGCCTTAACAGGTTTAAAGGCAATACCAGCATATCTATCTATCTATCTATCTATCTATCTATCATATCTATGATATCTATGATATCTATGATATCTATCTATCTATCATATCTATCATATCTATCTATCTATCATATCTATCATATCTATCATATCTATCTATGATATCTATCTATCATATCTATGATATCTATCTATGATATCTATCTATCATATCTATGATATCTATGATATCTATCTATCTATCTTATCTATGATATCTATCTATCATATCTATGATATCTATCTATCACAGCTATCTATCTATCTATCTATCATATCTATCATATCTATCATATCTATCTATCATATCTATCTATCTATCTTATCTATGATATCTATCTATCATATCTATGATATCTATCTATCACAGCTATCTATCTATCTATCATATCTATGATATCTATCTATCATATCTATCTATCTCATATTTATATCTATCTATCTATGATATCTATCATATCTATGATATCTATGATAGCTATCTATCTATCTTTCTATCTATGATATCTATCATATCTATGATAGCTATCTATCTTTCTATCTATGATATCTATCATATCTATCTCATATTTATGATATCTATCTATCTATCTATCTATCTATCCATCCAATCTATTCACTTATCTATACACCCACCTATCCATCCATCCATCCAGCTATCTATTTATCTTGTCTATCTGTATCTGTTTATAATCCCATTCATATACTTTTTTACTCATTCTTTTGTTGTTGTTATTATTATTGCTACTTCTATATTTATTTTACATAGTTACTTCTCTCTAAAGTTCTGTTTAATCTACCATCATGTCATCTATTCTTAAATAAGACATGACTTGGATGAATAATCCCTACAGATGGATCCCATTAACTTTTAATGGTGGAAATCAATGCACATAGAAATTAAGCCTTTGATTAATCCTTATTTTATATCTAATCTGTCTAATTTTGTGATATGGAACATTAAGTTAAACATAAACTTCACACACGTAACTCATAAAATAATTTGAATTTATTAAAATGTACCATTAACCATTTTGCCAACAGAACAAAAAACACTTTTCATCAATTTAGCTATTACCTATTGAAAACACCATATACCACTACTTAGGCCTCACTTACAAGGGCATGTGTGCACCACATTTTTCATGCATATTAAATACGCAGTATACAGCAAGTACACATGTACATGCATATTTGCTGCGTATGTTAAATCCCCATAGACTATATTGGTGCATTATACATACTAAAATAGGACATGCTGCATTGTTCTATTGGGCCGTTCACACCGCAGTGTGAGTGGCCCAATAGAATTCAATGGGCTTTTAGCATTGTGTACTAAGCATGTAATACGCGGGTGACATATGCCCGTGTGAGTGAGCCCTTGGGATGATTCAGACAGTTCGGCTCTTCAGATTTATAATCCTTTGATAACAAGATTTCAAACATATTCAATTTTATGCCTTAAAATTTCTCAAGACTTCCGGAGGGATCTGTAGAAAATGTGACCTTGAAATGATGTGGAAGAACAACAAAAAGCTGTGAAGGCTACAAGTCATGTTCAAGAGATCTGACCGGTTGTGATAGACAGAACTAGTAGCAGTAAAGTTATGGGAGGAGAGTAATGCATCAATGGGATTTATTGTTGTGCAATGAAAAGGTCTGAAACTTACTCTGCTTGCTGTATATATGTGTGTGTGTCATTGAGTTCGAACTCCATGTGCAGTATATAAAGCTACTTTCACTAACACATTAACAGAGAATGATTTACCGTATTTATCGCTTTTCTACCCATAAGGTCTTATTCACACGAGCGTTTTTACGTAGCTAATTTAGCCGTGATAAAAAATCATGACCATCTGAAGCATTGGATACCAATGGATTGATTTGAGATAAGCGATTTTGTCGCCATGTAAAAACGTTGCGCCGGGAATTATAGGACATCGGTGACCGAATACGGTGGCAGATTTTATATGCAGCCAGAAAAGATATATGTCTTGCCCTTACTTTTGTCCAATATACCCTGGCGGCTGCCATAGAATCCTATGGGAGCAAAAAAGAGAGAGGGGCAGGGAATTTAGCCGCATCCAACTCTGCGAAAACATTACAGGTGCCTCTATTTAGACATTAGAAGACTTCCCGAGGATTTATGCCGGCCGAGAGATTTATGGCATGCAGCGTTAATTTTCCCTAATATGCCGCAGCCACTTGTGTGAATGGACGAGGAAATGTGAATTTTGGCCGCAACTTGATCACAGCTTTTTCCTTTGTACGCATTTTTTTGGCCATGATGTGGCTGGCGTGAAAACGCATCACCGGAAAGAGGCCTAAGGGCTCATGTCCACGGGGAAAATATGATTTAAGATCCGCAGCGGATCTCCCGCACGCGGATCCGCACCCCATAGGGATGCATTGACCACCCGCGGGTAGATAAATACCCGCGGATCGTCAATAAAAGGGATTTAAAAAAAAATGGAGCATGGAAAAATCCGGACCATGCTCCATTTTCGTGCGGGTCTCCCGCGGGGACGGCTCCCGCGGGCTTCTATTGAAGCCTATGGAAGCCGTCCGGATCCGCGGGAGACCTAAAATAGGAATTTAAAGTATTTACCATCCGGCGCAGGCGGGGAAGGTCAGCTGTTCCTCACGGCCGCATCTTCCTTGCTTCGGCTCGGCGGATGTGCCCGGCGCATGCGCGCGGCACGTCGGCGACGTGCCGGCGACGTGCCGCCGGCGTCAGGAATTCATCCGCCGGCCGAAAATGAAGATCCGGCCGTGAGGAACAGCTGATCTTCTCCGCCCGCGCCGGATGGTAAATACTTTTAAATTCTTATTTTCGGTGCTCATGTCCGCGGGGCAGGAGGGACCCGCTGCAGATTCTACATGTAGAATCTGCAGCGGATCTGATTTTCCCCGTGGACATGAGGCCTAAGAGTGTTAGAAAGCAATGGCTAGGACTACTTCGTTTTTAGAGTCCCCAACAGGGCATGCATACTTGTTGATGAATGTGGCACATGCTGTGCTGGGATGGCATTCAAACGATGCGCCAATCTTAGTAAATCTCGGGGTAAAAAAATCACGTCCTGCAAAAATCAGTGACAGGAGGGAAGCTATTTAGAATTCTCATCCAGTTGTAATAGAACCCAGAACGCCCCATTTATCTGGTTATTATGTATATATCCATATGTGAATTTAGTCCAATGTTAAGTAAGCTGATGGTCAGCAGTTAAAGGGTGGATTCCATCAAAGGATGCAGGTACAGGTGGGGGGGGGGGGGGGGGACGACTACAAGGAACTTTCATGTCTTAGGAGCTACAGTAGATTTGGCGGTGTCCCAGAGGTATTCAACAAGTACAGTGGGTATATTGTAATCCCCTGTTCTAGGCGGCAAAGGTTTTATTTCCTCACGTGTTACATGGAGCCGTGTATTCCTAAAGGTTCCTCTAGACAAGGAGATCTGTGTGCGTTTCCCAGACAAGTCAGCCGTGACAAGGAAAGTTCAGTAACGAAATCAGATGGTATTTTTTAATTATACTGTATACAAAGAAATCTGCCTATAAACAATACAACATGCTCATTCTTTATATTGCCGGTAGCATTTTACGTTTCTTCAGCTGGATTCCACGAGCATATGCATATTTGCGTGTGACTTTGCGCCGCGTTTTAGCATATCGATCGTTGCATATTTGCACGCTCAACTGCGTTTTTACTTTTTATGCACGCAAATCATGCACATTTGCGCATGCAAAAAAATATATGCAACAATGCCTTCAGCCATTAGTTTTATGACTTCAAAACAACCACAATTGCACAAGAAAATAGAACAGGTTGCGTATTCTTTTGCGCACACAAAATACGTGCTTGCGAATTAACCCACTGAACTCCATAGGGGTCCAGTTTTGTAGTTCACAACACATGTTGTATTTAGACTTCATACAGAATAACCAATGCTATTTGTGTACATAGTACACAGCATGGCTCCTGAGCTGCCTATCACAGTGTCAGAGCTGGTATGTGTAAGCCGGGTGTAGGGAACTGTTCACCCGCTTACAGCTGCAGCAGCCTGTCACATCCCATACACAGGCTGCTGCAGCCCGTAAAAATTACATCAGAGGGGAGACTGAAATGGTGGCACTGGAGCCGGGAGAGGGGAGTATAGACTTCCTTCTTATTCTTACACCATAAAGGAACCAAGTTCCACATAGACTCCTTATTCAAACATATTTAAAAACCACATATGCAACCACAAATCCCAGACGTGTTTCAAAATATACAGAGTTCTTAGTCATAGCACGTTATATCCTACAATGCACTTCCCCTTTAAAGGCATTTCCATTCCGTTCACAGGTGCAATAATTAGTAACACTTAGGAAGCCAGGAAAAAACTCACACTATATAAATTCACCTCTGCGCAACTTAGAATTAATGGCACCCTCTCTGCCATTTTACGTATTTTTAATGGAACAAGACAGGGATGCCCGCTCTCTCCCTCCCTATTCATCCTTGTTATGGAAACATTAATACAAAAAATAAGACAGACCAAGGAGATAAGAGGTATAGAAGCAGGTGGCTATATGCATAAGACCGCAGCATTCACCGATGACCTTTTACTAATAATTTCCAATCCAAAATTGGCCCTGCCCCAGATACTGGGAATATTCAACCAATTTGGTATTGCCTCAAATTTTAAAATAAACTATGCTAAGTGAGATCCTGAACATTTCCGCCCCGAGGTCAGAGTTGGTGGACCTCCCAAAACTAGCCTCCTTTAAGTGGCCAGATAAATATTTAAAATATCTGGGCATTATGCTCCCAAGATCCTTGCAGGACCTGTACACTGCCAACTTTGAACCACTACTCATTAAGATCCGTGGCAAACTGGAGACAACCAAAATCCCCTTTGTATCATGGATGGACAGAAAGAATTACCTGAAGGCTTATGTAATGCCTAAAATATTATATGTATTACAGACAATCCCCATGAACATCCCACAAGCCTTCTTTACTAAAATCAAACAATGTTTTACACGTTTTCTATGGGAGAGAAGTAAACCACGACTGCCCCACAGATTACTGACTCAAAAACCCATACACGGTGGTATAGGCCTTACGGACCTCTCACTTTATTATAGGGCGATACATCTGAACAGATGGCTACAGCTGGCTAGATTAAAAAATACCCCCTTACATATTGCACTAGAAAGAGACCTACTGGGACCTCGACTCCTGGGGAGCCTCTGGTGCCCGACCAGCAAATCTCTCCAACAACAGAATATAAGCCCATTGACCAGAGGCACATTAAAAGTCTTTAATCAATACTTAACATCCCTGACACCAAGCAGAAGTATTTCAGCCCTGGCGCCAATGAGTTTTCTACTATTCTACTTAAACTCTCAGCAGTCATATCTGGCTGATTGGAAATACTGGCTAGATATCACCACAGCTGAATACTTTGATGTTAGATCCAGGGAATCAGCAGAGGTAGCCAAACAGGCAAATGTTTTGCAGGCACTCTCTCTTAGGAGAATGGAAAATTCCTTCCGGGCCAGATTTGGCCATTTTATGAACCATCTTGGCTCCAGACTTTCCTGCTGCTTCCCTCTCTACCTCTGGGTTTGACCTCAAAGATATATGCTGGTCTGCTACATCACACTTGCTCGAGTAAACCAAGTTTTGTTCTGGTGTGGGAAAGAGAACTGGAGACTACATTCACTGACAAGAACGTATCCCTAATTCTATCACATTCACATGGCTTTTCAAGATGTGTCAGAATGCAAGAAAACTTGTACAAAACTTTAACAAGATGGTACCGTACTCTAGATTTCCTACACAGAATAAAACTGCCCCCTTCAGATAAATGCTGGCGCTGTGACGCCCAAACAGGAACACTTACACATATTGGGGTAGATTGTCCTAAGATTGAGAATTTCTAGAAGAGTATTACAGATCTTATCAAATCTATCACGGGCAAATCTGTTCCCCTTACAAAGGAGCTTATCCTTATCTGGGCACCTTCAGATTTCTTTTGCCCCATGTCACGATCTTATCACTCAGATGATAGTGGCAGCAAAACTAACTATCCCAGCACACTGGAGGGATCAGGAACCTCCCACTATAGGGGAATGGATGGAGAGGCTTGACAAAATCTTTAGAATGGAGGAACTTGCTGCTTGGGAGAGCAGTCAACATGCCAAATACCTGCACGTCTGGTCACCCTAGCTGTCTTACCGGAAGAATAGATTCCTCCCGATTGGCTCTCAGAGGAACACACCTCCTTAGTCTAAGAGAAATAGTAGAGGTAGCGCAGAGATAGTCCCATCCTGCAGAATACAAGGCCTACCTGAGGCTCAAGGTTGATGGACCTGAAATTTAATACTAAGCATGACACCTACTCAGGGGGGACACTCGGCTTGCCGGGGTCTCTCACTGACTTGGACCAGAGAACCTTTGCCTTTTAAAATCCGTGTGCGAGGTTTAGCCTCCCACCGGGTTGCAGTAACTCCGGCCGCAACGGTAGCAACCACACTATGTACATAGTTGTTGATAAATTATTGTTGATAATTTTTGATGAAGATACGCTGTTTTATAATTTCCATTCTTCCGAACGGATTGTAAGTTTGATAATTTGCTCAGCGGGAAAAAGATACCAATTATTATGTTATAATTGTAAGTTCTATAGAAAATGTTCTTAAGCTGGCAAAAGCTCTTATTTCTTACTGTTTTATTAATTGACACTTTTTTTATGCCATAATTGTTACAGAGGAAATAATGTAACCATTTTCCCTTTCCCTTTCCCCAGTTACGAATAAAGATTTGTTTAAAAAAAAAAAAAAGCTAAAAAAAAAAAAGAACTCAGGAGAAATCACATAACCACATGATTCGGCATCCATTGGATCTCTACTTTCCCATATAACAATACATATATATTAAACCTAACTTAAATAGTATATCACTAAAAACAGAATAGATCACATTAAAAATGTGAACCTTTAGGATACCTGGTATTCAGTGTTATTGTCCTTGCATTTTCTAACAAGGAATTCCCAATCGCCACTTCACTTTTATTCCTGATTGCCATAATGGCGTAAAACCCTGACAAGTTACATGATGCAGGATTTCGAAAATCAAAATGATGTTCTCCTATGCGTTTACGTACGTTACAGATAGTGCACCTCAAGTACTGTAAATTACACTCGCTACCATAAATTGTATAAATAACATGAAGAATCACAATTTATAAAACTCCTAATGTCTAGAGATGAGCGAGCGTACTCGGAAAAGCACTACTCGCTCGAGTAATTTGCTTTATCCGAGTATCGCTGTGCTCGTCCCTAAAGATTCGGGGGCCGCTGCGGCTGACAGGTGAGTCGCAGCGGGGAGCAGGGGAGAGCGGGTGGGAGAGAGGGAGAGAAAGATCTTACCTCCGTTCCTCCCCGCTCTCCCCTGCAGCTCCCCGCACCGTGCCGGCACCCGAATCTTCAGGGACGAGCACAGCGATACTCGGATAAAGCAAATTACTCGAGCGAGTAGTGCTTTTCCGAGTACGCTCGCTCATCTCTACTAATGTCATAAGCCTTGTTAGTATGAACAGACTGGAAAACTGTTGCCTTTTGTCCCCAAATTGACTTACTGTGCACCATGCGATTCCGCACTTGTGAAACCATATAGTATTTAAGCATGTACTACGTTCTACATCTCTAACTTGTGTGTATCTGCTGGGAGAAGCAATATTGCCTATCAAACAGATTGTCTTTTTCCTGCAAATTTACAACCTGAGCTTAGAATATTTTATCTTTCTACAATATTAACAAATAATTATTGTTAATGATCTGAACCACCTGATGATAATCAGTGCTGTATTGTGTTGGACAAACTATTGCCTTCATATCTTGAATGTTTTTTTTTTTCTACTGTCAGAAAATAGTAAATTATATCTAGACTGCGTATCTGCTTTCTTTGTAGCATGATTTGGCTCTGACACATGATATCCCCAAGCCTTTAATTTACTAGCAATAAAATATGTTTCCTGCCTATAACTACCATATTTTCCCCAAAATAAGACACTGTCTTCTATTAATTTTTGCCTCAAAAGAGGCACAGTGTCTTATTTTTGGATGGTGTCTTGTACTTACCCAGCCTCGGGCGTCTGTGTCCCTCACGCTGATCACCGTGCTGTTGCAGTCCTTAGCAGTGGCAGGATTCTCTTCTCTTGGTAACAGGGCTTTGAGTACCCCACCTCTGGTAAGTGCTGTGATTGGTTCATTGAGCACCGTCTCTGATTGACTGGCGCTCAATCCAATCACAGCGCTTACAGGAGGCGAGGTATTCACAGCCCAGTTACCAGGAGAAGAGAATCCTGTCAGCAATGAGAACTGCAGCCTGCAGCAGCGTGGGGACCAGCACGAGGAACACAGACGGCGGCTAGGTGAGTGTAAGCAATAAGGTAAAAAAAGGAATAATTACTTAGCCGCCGCTGTCTGTGTCCCTCACGCTGGTCTACGGCGCTGCGGCAGGCTGCAGTCCTCAGTGCTGACAGGATTCTATTCTAGTGATGGGGCTTTGAATACCCCACCTCCGGTAAGAGTTCTGTGATTAGATTGAGTGCTAGCCAATCAGAGCCAGCGCTTTATGAATCAATCGCAGCCAGTGATGTCATTCACTGAATGGCTGTGTATAATCGAGCGCCGGCTTTGATTGGCTGGTGCTTGATCCAATCACAGCACTCTCTTACCCGAGGCGGGGTATCACCAGAAGAGAATCCTGTCAGCGCTGAAGACTGCAGCCTGCCACAGCGTTGGAGACCAGCGCAAGGGATACAGACACTGGCAGCTAGATGAGTATTGCTTTTTTTTTTTTAACCTAGTGTAGCTAGGGCTTATTTTCAGGTGAGGAGTTATATTTCACAGCGCTCAGACAATCAGAGGCAGTGCTTTCTGGAGGTGGGGATTTTTCAATCCCTGGCCACCAGAATACAGAAGAAGACTGCTCGGGATGGGGATAAGAGCCGGACAACTCTTCTAAGTGTGTTAACTTTTTTTTTACTACAACTAGTGATGATTTTCAGGGTAGGGCTTATATTTCAACCCCACCGTTGCTGCAGGGGTTGCCTTCATCCCATTGCTTGCAATGGGATGGCAGCAGCGCCGACCTCATTGAAAGCAATGGGATACCATCGGCGTCCTCTGTCACAGCTGTGACAGCTGTGGCAGGGGATTCTTTCGTCCCCGCTGCAGTCCCCTCATCACTGAACAATGTGACAGTGCTGTCACAGTGTTTAGTGATAAGAGGGCCTCCCCGCAAGGATTAACGGAACCCTCCAGGAGTCCCCTCATCCCCGCGGGGACTAAGAGGTTGACAGCAGGACATTCTGGCCAGAAGCACCTTTTAAATGCCCTGCTGTAAGCAGCGGGAAGCTATTCCATGCGCAGGAGTTTCCATTAACTCCTGCTCTCATAGGAGTCAATGGAAACTTCTGCAAAACGTACACCTGTGTCCTATCTTTTTTAGGTGCGTACTGTTTTGCAATTCAAATTCCGCACATATAAAAGCTTCTATAGGAACCCATTGTTTCTTTTAGAAGCGTGCATTATGCATGTGCAAAACACATGCTTGTCTGAATGAGGCCTACATCCAGCTTCTGCTTAAATTTGAGCAATAATGGGTCTAAACTTAATTTAATAAAATTTGTGACATTTCGTGATGAATTTATTCCCAAATACTAAAAAACGGTTGTACAAATTAGTACAATTAGGTCAGGTTTATCTACTGGTAGTATTACTGATTTATCCCAATTAACACTATGACCAGAGTAACTATCATAGTCGTTAATTACTCAAATAGTTGTCTCCAACGACCTTTCAGCATCCCCCAGGAATAATAATATATCATCCGCATACAGTAGAAGTAGAAGTAGAAACCAAAAATGGCAACAGCACGCAAAATATATTTACTATCAGAGGTATACATACCTATAATCAATACTCTAACCACATTGAATAATGCAAGGTTCTTGGTATATAATTTGATCAAATTACATTGGCCCATCTACCAAGTCCAGGTGGCCAAGCTCTCAGATGGGTCCTAATGCAAATACCAGGTGGTAAATCTCAACTCTCAGTTGGGTTCCTACCTCTCAGAATGCTCCTCTCTTGGGACTAAGCTTACAAATAAAACCAGGGAAGGTAGGATACCATTTACATGTTCTAGTAGGAGGGACAGAAGGTAAATGGGTGGCAGGTGTCCACGACCATGTGGAGGCGGCCAAATTATCTTTTTTCATCCGCATACAGTGCGATTCTTTCCTCATTAGTTTCCCTTTTGAGTCGCACTATATCTGAGTTTAACCTTATTTTCCTTGCAAGGGAAACAGAGAAATAGGGTATCCTTGTTGTGTTCCTCTACGTAATGCGAATGTACAGAAGCTGTACCCATCTCATAAACGTGGGATCAAATCCCATCTTCTTCATCACCTCCCACAATATATTCTTTAACATTTCTTGGATAAGATGTATATTTGTCCAATGGTTGTGCTACAGCTACTAAAGTTTTATTAGGTGAAATAACTGTATGTAGACTAACAGTATCACAGGAAATCCATCTGTACTGTTCTCACCATTATAAGCCATTCATAATTCTAAGAACTTCATTAGTGTCTTTAATATAGTTCAGTTATTGCTGAACCATGGGCTATAAGAGTGTATCCAGCCATTTACCAAATTTCTCTGTTAATGACCCTATCCCCGAAATCAGGGGTGTAACTATAGGGGATGCAGGAGAAGCGGCTGCACCCGCGCCCAGGAGCCTTGGGGGGTCAATAAGGCCTCTCTTCTCCATATAGGAAGCCCAGTACTATGAGTAAAGCATTATAGTTGTGGGCTCCGTTACAGATTTGGCATTGGGGCCCCGAAGCTTCAAGTTACACCTCTGCATGCAATGATAGGTCTAAGGGGCAGTGGAGACACATTTTTATGTGTTTTTGGTAACCCATATAATATTGGAGACACTGGATGCTTCACATCAAAATACCTAATTTGTTTATGAGTAAGGGCTCCAAGCGTTAAACTATTCTGTAAAACTTGTCAGAAGGACCTCTGAAACTCGATTATGAGGCCAGACTTAAAGGGGAATTCCGGGGACTAGAAAAAAAATTCCTAACATTTCCACTTACTGACATTATTCCATATGTCTATCTAAATGGTCAAACTGAACTCAATTATCTCTTTTTGCCATCCTGCACCACCACTGCTTTTCAACCAGCTTCAGATTTCCACATTGTTATTTAAAATGCTTTCTGGGAACTGCAAAAACTACATCTCCCATAATGCCCCATTGCCAGTTACTGACCATTCATGACTGTATAAACTGTCTTCATTACATAAATTGAAGAGCCAACCGGTCATAACCATTGGATAGCAATGGAGAACTAAGCAGGGGAGGAGACTGCAGGTAAAGTGATATCTCTGCAGATTTGTAACATTATATTGCAAAATTACACGTTATTGCCTTGTGAAGCATGTAACCTTCAGGGTGCATTCCCACGAACGTATATCGGCTCGGTTTTCATGCCGAGCCGATATACGTTGTCCTCATCTGCAGGGGGAGGAAGGATGGAAGAGCCAGGAGCAGGAACTGAGCTCCCGCCCCCTCTCTGCCTCCTCTTCCCCTCTGCACTATTTGCAATGGGGAGAGGCGGGGCGGGGGCGGGGCTAATTCTTGCAGCTTAGCCCCACCCCCTGTCCGCCTCTCCCCATTGCAAATAGTGCAGAGGGGTGGAGAGGAGGCAGAGAGGGGGCGGGAGCTCAGTTCCTGCTCCTGGCTCTTCCATCCTCCCCCCTTCCTGCACACGAGGACAACGTATATCGGCTCGGCGTGAAAACCGAGCCGATATACGTTCGTCTGAATGCAGCCTCACTTTGAATCTCTGGAATACCCTTTAAAATTTTCTATAAGTACCATCATTAATAACATTTATTTGAGAGAGAGCTACTCTCTCTCGTATAAACCTTTGTCTAGAATTGTAATGCAACCCCCTTGTCTGATGCCCTGATGATAATATGACTATTGTCTCTGAGATCCTCTCATGCACAGTGTTCTAATTTACTTAAATTGGGTTTCCTGAAAGATTGATCTTCATGTTTTGTTCTTAATCATCCTCCATCAGAGGTTGAAAGTTGTCCATAGGCTCAGATCTCATCTGTTTGGGATGTAAACTTGGAGCAATAACGTACTTATAAAGTTGCAAAGTTGTGACTTGCAAGAAAATCGCATTGCTGAATATGCGATTTTCTTGTGCATTTTTTACTCCGGCAAGTGTGATTTTATTTCTCACCCATTGGAGACAATAGGAGAGATTTCTGCAGAGTCATAGTAAAATAGAACATGCTGCGATTTTGCTCTCTTGCAGCATCGCTGCGAGAGAAAAATAGCACATGGGAATAGACCCATTGAAAACAATGGAGTCTATTTTAGTGGAAGTTTTGTGTGTCTCACAATGCACAAAATTTGCGCGAGAAACACCCACGTGTAAATGCACCTGTAGGCCGAATGCCAACGGCTGGGTCTAGCACTGTTAACCATACTTCATTGCAGTTGCTTAGATTGCTCAATTTTTCCATTGTAGGATGCGTTCACATGTCACCGATTTGATGCAGATTTTGGTGCTGATCTGCAGCAGATTTTACCCCTTCAATTAAATTCAAATTAAAGGGGGGAAATTTTTGGCAGATCTGCAACACAATCTGCAGCAAATCAGTTGTGTGTGAACGCATCGCTAATGTGGATTGACGCTGAAACTGATCCACAGAAAACTTGCTCCCTTGATTTTATGCTGCACTCCGGGGTCACGGGTCTACTTTCCAGTGGCGTAACTATAGAGGATGCAGGGGATGTGGTTGCACCCGGGCCCACGAGCCTTAGAGGGCCCAGAAGGCCTCTCTTCTCCATATAGGGAGCCCAGCACTATGAATAAAGCATTATAGTTGGGCGCCCTGTTATAGGTTTTGCATTGGGGCCCAGGAGCTTTAAGTTACGCCTCTGCTACTTTCCATACAGGGAAGATTTAATCGTGAAAGGGCGAGTGGCCATTCAGTGTACAATGGTCAGAGCCAGGGGCATATCTATAGAGGGTGCAGAGAGTCCAGTTGCAACCGGGCCCTGGACTTTAGGGTGCCCATAAGTGCCCTCTTCCACATAAGAGGATACAGTACAATAAATGAAGCATTATAGTTGGGGGCCCGATTACAGATTTTGCATTGGGGCCGGGGAGCTTCACGTTACACCTCTGGACTGAGCAGTTTTTCTGTTACAGATTTCCAAGTTAACTGTATAGCCATAGAGATAAATGAGACTGGGGGCGGGGGTTACTACATAGTTACCTGCTTAATGTATTTGTGTTCTCTTGTAGGATGCACATAGGACTGAAGCTTTGCTTCTTTGTGATGATTTATAGTCAGAAAAGAATTGTAGCTTCACGGAGTTCTCCATTTTCAGGTACGAAAATGAATTTTCTACAGTATTAGGGGTCTACTTTACCAGATCTATAACTGATAGCTTAGTTATTGACATTGTAAGGTACTGTGGTCCCATATGATTAGCATATCTATGGTACCAAGGAATGACAATGTATCAGACATGATAACTGCAGATAATTCTTATTGTTGTTCATTATGTATAATGGTTATTAGGTTATTAACCCATAACCATCACATTAAAATGTCACTCTTATTTTTGTAGATTTTGAATTTATGTCTCATGTAAATATATTTGGCACAGAACTCAGTCACTTTGAGTCAATTTTTAACCCCTTAGTAACATAACTAATTTTAGCCTTAATAACCAGTAAATTGTTTTCCCTTTTGTGTTCCAGCGGACACAAGTTTTTAATTTTTTCATCATTATAGCTTTATGACACCTTGTATTTTGGGGGACGAGATCTAGTTTTTATAGGAACCAATTTCAGGTACATATAAGGCATTAAATAACTTTTATTAATTCTATGCTGCGGGACAATGGTTAAAAAAAGATTTTCACAATTGTTTTTGGGATTTATTTTTAAGGCATTCCCCATGTGGTATAAATACTGTATTTTCTTTCTTCTACTAGACATTACGATTCTGACAACACCAAATTTAAATGATTTTTATATCCCTAACTACTTTTGCACAGTATAACCACTTTTTGTTTCATAAATAAACTTTTTGTGTCCTCACATTCCAGGATCAGAGCATTTTTATTTTTCTATTGACAGAGCTGGATGATTTGTAGTTTTTGCTATTTTGAAGTTTATATGACTTTTTGATTACTTTTTATTCCTGTTTTGCGGAAGCAAGGTGACCAAAAAGGGCTATGTTGTCTTTTTCCTTTTTATTTAACTTTTTTATTTATTTATTTTTAACAAAATTTACCATGCTAGATAAATAATTCTACATTTTATACTGCAGGATTTTACAGATGCGGTGATACTGACTTTGTGTAGTTTTTTCTATTCTTATTATTTTTTTCAATAGTTAGGCCGTCTGTCCACTGGCACGACGGAATATCGCTAGCAATATTTCCACCGTGGGGGAGGAGTGGGGAGTACTAAAAGGTCTCCGCAATGAGCCTATATGAATGATAGGCTCACTGTGGAGAATTGCAGCATGCCATAAATTTTAATCACGTGAGCGGAAAATCGCTATGATTTTCCGCTCGTGTGCAGTAGGCTGCGCTTTCCATAGCTATCCTATTGCTTTCAATGGAATCGGCGCTGCTGCTGGTCCCATTGAAAGTAGTGGTTTTTGGTAAACCTCGCAGTATGATTTTTAAGGGAAGGGCTTGAAATATAAGCCCTTCCCTGAAAATCATCATTAGCTGGTTAAAAAAAGTTTTAAAAAGATTTACTCACCTCTTGGCTGCTTAGATGCGTCCTCCGGCTGGCTCCCTGACACTGCTGTCCAGCACTTTCAGCAGGCTGGGATTTAAAAAGCAATGGGATAGTATGCTGCACTTCTGCCACAGCTCTCCCTGTGGTCCCCGCAGGCATGAAGGAAACTCCTGCCACAGCTGTCACAGCTGTGACAGCTGTAGCAGAAGTCTGCGGTGTTGTCCCTATCTTTTCAATGGGGCTAGCATTGCTACCGCTGACCCCATTGAAAACACTGGTGATATCCCGGTGTCATCCCAGAGTCTTTCTTGTGCTGCTGGATCGAGTGTTTTCACAGCACAAGAGAGAAAAAAACGCCAGTGGGTGCCAGCCTTCAAAGTGTTGTGTAAGGTGATAAAAGGGGAAAAATTATTTTTAGGTGTAAACATTTAAATGATACAGTGACTGGGGCATCTGCGAGGTTAAACAGCGTAGAGGGGGGATTAGAAGAGGAAGTACCCAACTCCATTTCTAGGATAAAAAAGAGCCCCATATGTGACAACTAGAGAGTAAATATTTTTTTTATTGATAAGGGGGTGATTATATAAACAAAACTCCATGGTACCCCTCAATTATGACAGGGAGGCAGACAGGAGAATCACAGATCTTTTTTGCTGCGTGCTTGTCTACTGCTGTCCCCCTATTTAATACACAGGCTGAAATGACAATTCAGTACTCCTAAGCCCACTTCAAACAGTTGTAGCTCCAGTGCTATGGGTGCTATGGACAAGCTTTTAGTTCTTGAATCTTAGCTTTAAAATGGCACCAAAAGCATGCCGGTAGCACAGCCATTTGAAGTTGAACGAGCTCTGTTCCTCCCAAACTGTAATGTTCTTTCCCTGTAGAATGAACAAAGCTTATCCTAAACTGTAGGGGGTTCAAATAATGTTGATTCATATCTCAGTCATATATAGTTTTAATAGCAAGTCTTTCAAAAAAGACTTTGAAGAGCTGGTAGATAAGGGACTGTCATACATTGTCAATTCTACTCCTGTCATAAAAAATGTTTTTTTCTTTTCTCCTTTATAGATTTACCTGAACAACTAATTAGAGGTTTGGTCAGTATGAATTATTTCATCACTCGCATTATTTTAATAGACATTTGCTGGTATAATGTCACTTAGATTTGTGAATTTATTCCTTTATTTACTTTGCAGAATGATTTAATATCTGGAAAGTACTTAAACGGTAATGTGATTCTTGTATTATACATGTCTTTTCTCACTTGTATCAACAATTCTTCTTACTTTATCCCAATTACAAACCTTTCCTCCTATCCCCTCGCCAAACAACCACATCTCAAACACAAGTGCACAGAAGTCTGGGAGTACAGAAACAATGGAGGATTGATTCTGGCAGGTAGTCCCAGATGAAATGATTCAAATACGTACAATATTAGGTTCCAAGAAAGTTATTAGGTACAAGAATTAGGAAATTCATTATGAGACTTTACTGGTCTCTTCATCAGGATATTACACCATGAGAATAAATGAGACTGAGTGGGTATGTATGCCAAAAAGCCAAAGCCAAGCGAATGGGGTCAGTGGATTAAAGTGGGCATGGCCAAGTTCCACAGTCCATGTTTTACTTTTGCATAGCCAAGCAAATTGCTATAATTTACATAAAACAACTGCAAAGTACTACTGTCCAAAAAATACGCAAAATCAAAAAGATACACAAGCACAGCCCACTACCAATATACCCCAACAATGTCTTGCATAGGATAATCTCAATGAAGACAATATAAGATCACATGACTTTAGGAAGAATTGGAGTCCCCCTCCAATTTCCTCCATGCAATGTACAGATGCAACAAATGTTACCTTGATTATGACAGCATAGTGCAGAACCCATTAATAAAGGCCGCCTGCACACGAGCGGGTCGGATCCGGCAGCGAGAATTCTCGCCACGGGACCCGACCCGAGAGCCTGCAGGGACGAACGCGTACTCTCCCGCGCCTGGCGGCCCCAGCTCTTTCATGTGCCGGCTGCGGCGCAGCCGGCGCATGTGCAGACCGGAGTCGGCGGCTGGGTGAGTGCGTGCCCCGCACAAAAATAGGACATGTCGCGGTTTGTTTGCCGCGCGAGATTTCGCGCGGCCAAACCCCGGCCGTCTGCATAGGAGTGCGTATTGTAATGCACTCCTATGCAAACTTTCAGTGGCGGAAATCCCACGGGAAATCCCGCGGCGGGATTTCCGCCCGTGTGCAGGCGGCCAAACTCTTGTTCTCTTACATTAATATAACAAAACCCATTGTAAAGTAAATAAACAACCTTGATAGCATGGCTCAGCGTGATATCACGTCATGTTAAGAATCAAGAAAAACACACCGGTATATAAGAGTAACCACTGCTACTAAATCTGTCTCCATGTCCAGCAGGCTCTAAGAAAACACTAGTGGACTTTCCTATCCTAACAGGGCACAAGAAAAGCATCACCAGTCAATCCTCCAACTATTGTAGTCAACACTAAAGCAAGTCCAGAAAGTTTGGACCTATTTTGGGTGGCAGCCAACCCAACCCAAGCCACATGCTCGATAAGGGGCAGAGCAAAAATGATCAACCCATCGCATTGTTCTTTACCAAAGAGGGCACAACAAACAAACAATGAAGCGGGAGACAGGAAGGTAAAAGGGGGAGTTTTAAAAAACTGTAACCAGGGAAATAAAAACTATTGCCTCTACAAAATATTTAACCAGACTGCAAACCAAAGCCACATTTACACGCAACAATTATCGCTCTAAATTCATTCAAATGATGGCATATGAGTGATAATTGTTGGGTGTAGATGCTACTATTGTTTACTTTTCGGTGAACAATGATTTTAACGGCCTATTTACATGCAAAGATAATCGTTCAAAGGTTTTGAGCAATTCTTTTGCATAGACTGTTAATGGACACTAATGTCCATTTGCAGCTTATCACCTTCATTTGCATGTAAATGAGTCTCCAGGACCTGTATGCAGAGAACAGCAGGTGGTCTGTTCTATGCACTCAGCCCCTTTGTTCCGCCTTGGGCTTTCTGCTGAATACAATGTAATCAGCAGTTCCCATGAAGAATAAAGCACCATGGACAGCAAACACAGCATGTGGTCTGTGTTATCTTCTCTCCAGCTGAACAATGCACACATCTTCCCAATCATTTTTTGTTTTTTGTTTTTCTCATAAAAATTCAGAAATTGATTGTAAGAATGTTTCCATCCAATAGGTGGTGCTGTTGAAGTAGTATTTCTATTTTCTTCTATCTTCTTATGTGTGCATTAGAGATAACAGACATCATAAAACTGTTGCATTCCTCAGCTCAGTGGACTGATTTAGTGTTTATCTCTCTGCTCAGACTGTCTTGAGGTTTTTTAACTCTCAAATTTCGGTGTGGGAACATTTATTTAGATCAAGAGGGGTCCTCTCCCCCCTGCATCTGTATATTATAATTATGTGCCATCCAAACTAGTTTCATTCATCAGCCTGACGAAGGGGGCAATATTCTGAAAGCTTGCTGTAACATCATGTATTTTTGTTAGCCATTAAAAGGTATCCTATCTACAAGATTACTTGGTTTCTCTTACTGAGAACAATCACACGGAAACAAATAGAGCATGTTGTAGATTTGAAAATCGGCTGCATGACTATTTTGCGCTGTGATTGGAGTTTGTTAAAACCCCGATCGTTTACCTTGTACTTTACATCGCTGTGGAATTTCATCTTACATTTTACCATCAAAATTCCTCAGCAATTCTGTTGTGTGAACTCACCCATGATTGTTCACGTATCACTCTTGAGCAACAAAACTTCTGCAACTTTTACATGACAACCATTCTATTTGCATGCAAATGCATCAGGACATTTCCAAGCTGAACCACATTACTAGCCAAATACATCTTCAACATGACCAATTTTCAATGTAAATAACCCTGTTATAACCTAAAAGTTTTGAGATGAAGCCTCATTTGGCTCATTTTTGGGGTTTTCACATAAATAGAAGCTTAGAAGTTTGATGAATGAGAAAGACCACATGGGCCATCTATCTGCCCTTATATTCCCTTCTATTTCTGTCTTAGGATAGATATATACTTATCTCAGGCTTGCTTACATTCACTTACTGTTGTTTTTCCAACCACATCTGCTAGAAGTTTGTTTCAAGCATCTACTACTCTTTCTGGAAAAATAATATTTTCTTATATTACTAAATAGAGATACTGTTTTTTCCAGGTCTTTTAGAGATACTTCAGTTTCAAAGGTAATTAAAACATATTCTTAAAGTCCTTTTATAGTAAAAGATGAAACGCCTATCACAAGCACCAATCACAAGCGTTTATCTACTGGGCCTTCAGACGATCTGATTCAGACTGTGTTAGGGGATGAATGATTGCTCATATGATTTTTCTTCCCCCATAAAGTTTCATCATTGTCGGTAGTACGTCCCCCTTTCACAAAAGGAGATGTGCCGCTGAGAATGATAATTTTTTGTGCTGCATAAAAGATTTGATCACCTGACCAATGAGTGTTTACTTGTTTGTCAGGTGATTCGTAGCTCCTTCACATGGCCCAATGTTTGGCAAAACGAACGTTCCTGGAAATATTCATGTCTGATGATCGGACCACGTAAAAGGTCCTTTAACTTAAAGGCTATAGAAACCTTTGTGCATTAAAAATCCATACTAAATCTTACTAAGTCCTTGCAGAAAAAAAATGATGCACTTATCTCTTTTTTTTGCATTGAGCTTTTTCTTCTCATGCATTTAGAAAGACTCATACTTGGTTTGCAGGCTCACCTACATTCAAGTTTCTGTCTCAGGGATGTTCCCAGCACTGATCAGCTGGTCTCTCTCATGAAGCTAGATAACCTCAGCTGCCCCTCTCCTCTTTCATAGGCTGTGTTACATAACTATGCTCATTCAATACTACGCAGCTATCTCTCCACCTATCTCATCATCTCTCTGAGTAGCTGCTGGTCTGTTAACCCTCACTGCTGATAAGAGCAGAGAATTCACAAGGAGTGAATAACAGCCCTCTGTAATAGTAGCTTTCTCTCCTCTGCTCTCTGTCACCATGATCATCTCCACTATTCCCTGGCACTGTCATGCAGCCCTCGATAATAGTCAGTGAAAATGATGTGAATGCATGTTCACAACAGGGGGCAAGCTAGGGGAGGAGATGTCAGTTTACTCTTACAGAATTTCATAGGATTTTAGTCATCCAGTCTGCAGTACCTTGGAATACAAAAAAGCATAAAAATAAAACAATCAGAAAATTTGAATGAAAAAACCCATTAAAAAATGTTTTCATTTCCAAAAACACATTGATTGATAAAAAAAAGAATACAAATGTGTACATAGCCTTTAAAACTAGGAAGGACTAACACATGTGATGATACCTGGTGGTGGTGGGGGGGGGGGGGGGGGTGGATTTCAAATTAAGTTGTGATTCTAGACAGTACTGAGGCAATGTCAACCAATTTTAAATAATTTAATTTTGTAGCTTGAATAAATGGACTCCAGATTTAGAAGAGAAGATCCTGCATTATCTCTCCACCCCAAATCCTTCTTATATATTCAGCCTTCAGGTAATATATGAAGAGCCTAAATTTAGGACTTAGGTATATATGCTACCTCCCTTCTACCTCATGTTTTGCCTAAGCGTAACATAATATACCAATGATTATGATGAAATTCCCATTGGTTTTACTATAGCCATTCTATACATGGTCTCTGTTGCATGGAAATGCTTATCCTGCACTCTCTTTTTAAGATATCAGTAAAGAGGTACCTGGCAAATCTTAGTGATGACCCAGAGCTTGTGCTGTTTGAATTAGAACAACTTGATCATCACTTATTTGCGAGAGCTATGGGATATCTTTTCAGTGGAAAGAAGGAAAACTTTGTAAGTATAACTTCCTGGCCAAATGGTTATGAATACAGAAAGTCATGTCATCGGTAGATCATTGCAGTCTGCAGTGCCCCAACAGGAAAAATTAAGTATTAAAGGGAACTTGTCACATCTCCACAGCTCTGTCTCTCTCTCCCTCCCGATCCCCTCTGCAACCCCCCCTCACCCCCGTACCCCCCCCCCCCAATCTTCAGGGACGAGCCAGCAGGTACTCAAAAAAGGCGATGCTCTCTCTCGAGTATATCGCTTTACCGAGTATGCTCGCTCATCTCTAGCTATTATAGCACTCTGTACTGTCTGTGAAATATATGGATAGTACATGGCCTGGAAATACAGCCATGCGAATGGGCTCTGAGTCAGAATTTCTTAAAATTGGGTATTTGAAATAGTATTTTATAAATCATTCAACTCCTTCAAGGTATCCTGTCAGATAAAGGAATTGTAGAGGATTTTAGACTAGTTGACTGATTCTTTTTTTTTATCACAAATCACATTTTTAATCATTTCCTATGCTAAGGGGATGACCAGTATTGACGTGGACTTTGAGAGCATGCAGGACGAAATCTTCCAGTCACCAGTAGGAAATCGTAGTTTATTCAACACTACCCTCCAGAAGTGCCTTCCAGCACTATATTCGGCTGAGTGTGTGAAAATACTGGGTCTGGTCACACGTATGTTTGGTGGGACTTACCTACAAACTGATGTGATTGCAAAATTGCCAACTGAGATACCAGATGACCCATTCAGAAACCTGTAAGTATAATAATTGTGATAACCAGACATAATTTGCATTATATACTGCAATGTATCCAGAGGATATCTGGCATATATACCGAAAGGGGTTGTCCAGTTGTAAACTATTGATGGCCTATCCTCAGGATAGGTCATCAATAGTAGATTGGAGGAGATCTAACCCTCAGAGACACCCTCCAATCAGCTGTTCCCTAGGCCAGTGTGCTCGTGCACTGTGCTGTTTTCTGCAGGAAGTAAGCAGCTCCGTTCTCACTGCAGTGGCCAGACCTGCTATTACAGGCAAAGTTCCCATTGAAGTGAAAGGGAACTTTGCCTGCAATACCAAGCCTCACCACTGCACTGGGAAAAGAGCTATCTACTTCCTCCAGAAATCAGCTCAGTGCATGAGCACAATGACCTGAACAGGGATCCCTGGCAATGGACCCCCTCCATTCTACTATTAATGAGCTATCCTGAGAATAGGCCATCAAAAGTGTACAACTGGACAACCCCTTTAAGATAGCCAAACACAATATTGTTCATCCAACAGTTATTTATCCCAACTCTCCTACAAACAAGCATGCGGGGCTTGGCTGAGCATTCATGTTTTTCCAAAGGGGCAATCACCCCCTCCCGATATACCTGATTATCTGTGCAATGAAAAACAGCTCCATAAACATAGCAGCCCAGAGAAATAAAGGGGGTCATGGGCGGCGGACCTCCAAGAATCTACTATTGATGACATTTCCTGAGGATAAGTCATCAATAGCTAGAAATGGGAGAACCCCTTTAAGCAGTGTAATGGGTGACAAGTGAAGAATATAATGCCATAAATAGAAAGGCTTTACCCAGGTTTTCAAAGTAAACAATATGTTACTGAAAATCAGATACCGAAATTACTTTAAGGACAATTAGTATCAAACAGCTTTAAACATGTTATATGCTTTACTAATGAAGGGGAAAATATACTGTATATATAGGGCAAAGAGTTTCTTTACCTACTGGTATCAGAACTAGTAGGTGCACACCATATGGTAATCACAAGCCGTTGTACAGTCCACCCTGGCCAGGGATAGTGGGCCAATAAATGCTGAATAAAGATGAAGAGCTCCTAAAAGACAAGTATCAATATACTCCCAAGCCCTGGTACACACTCCACCCTCTGTCTACTGTATTGGGGTCTTATTAGGGTGTAACGTATCACTGAGGTTCTTGTTCAGATGATAGTAACATAATAAAAAGAGAATTAACCTCTCTGTAATTATCTCTATAGTTCATCTGTATTTAGGGATCTGTATGATAAGCTAAAAGCCAATGACCGGAGAGCCCTATATGAATGGATGACTCAAGTTCTGCAAAAATCCTATGCAGTCAATGGTAGGTATTTACTGTGTTGTCCTATTGTGTGATCAGTGTCACGGAGAAGAACATGTGTATTCTACATCCACTAGCCTGCATGGGCAACAATAGCTTGGTAATTGGATAGTCTGTGACTAGGAAGCCAAAATCAATGGAGCAAACTATTCTTGTCTAGCAAGAAAGAGCATCTCAGGACAAGTGTATGCGCCTCAAAATGTCCAATACATAACCTGGAGGATGCAATTACACAAGATGGGAATAGGTGATCTCCACTTCCTACTTCTGGAACTAACAAAATGGGACTGTCTTATTGAAAACAACTGGAAGACCTGTTTAACAAGTAGATTATTAAAATTCAAAAAAAAATCTGCTCCTTATAGGCAAAATTCACATTATAGTTTTGTGTCAACAAATGCAGCTTTATCTGGTGGGTATTACAATAATCCAGACTACATTAGGGAGTAGCTTGGTAAGTGGTGACAGAACATTTATAATATAACTAAGCAGTGAATACTTTGGCAAGTTGGGGTCACTTGCCTACAGGATCACCATCCTTTACATTCAGAATGGGCAACACACGTATAGAAACAGCTCAGGAAACTTGGATTCTCTTTAAACACTCTGGCCCCTGCCAATATTTATTTCATACACAGCAAAATTCATTACATCACCAAAGTCCATCCATACCCCACCAGGGTGAGAGTCTGGGGTCGTCCTCCCTGTCAGACTCAAGGCCTCCACTGGTCCATACTGGACCTCAGGCTTGCAGCCCTTTCAGCTCTGCTGCGCTGTCAACTTCCCCCTCAGGGTGGCAGGAACTCATACTTTTAATGTTACTTCCTGCCACACCCACAGGTGTTCTCTATAATCTCTACAGTTTGAATGCCTGTCTACAGGTCTCTGCAAGCTATTCTGTGTACTGCAGCACCACAATACAAACAGGAACAAATAGTCTTCATTTGATGTAGACATCGGGTCATGGTGCTCACTACTTCAAGTAATCTACAAAAGAACACACACAGTGCACCATAGAGTACTATTTTCTGCAGCTTCTAGGCCAAGTAAAAATTGGATTTTATAATTGTTTGACACTCTATAGCCATAACCTGAAATGATAAATTTAAGTTAAATTATTTCTCCAATCTATAACTAGACTTCCTGTCTGGTAATCGGCTCTTATCACTGAGGATTTTTTAGATATTTACCAAAATAGCATTTTTTTTAAAATCAGACTTCAATTGTTAAAAACTGGTTCGGATCTCAGGAAAATTAGATGTAGGCCATTGAGTTGAATATATCTGCCCATTGACTTCATTGAAAATATATAGTGAAGTTTTGTATAGCATTGAGTAGTGTTGATACCCTATATTTTAGGCATAACTGTTAGATTGTCAGAATTTGCAGTCACACTCAGGCCTTGAAGTCGGAGGGAGTACAAATGGTTCTTCTAACTCAGGGGTTTCCAACCCACGAGCTGCATGCAAACTAGGATGGCTATGAATGCAGCCAAACATAAAGGGAAGGGTGAATCTGAAGGAGGTGAGGCCGCAGGCAGTACCTGGCAGCAGCAGGCTGTGAGCTTTCTCTCCCAGGCAGGCTCATATAGATGACGAGGCAGCGGGCGGCACTTGCAGCCCAGTGACTGTATGACTCACTAAGTCACAGGCAGCAATTCTTCTTCCTGACCGTTTCCATCCAGTGTCAAGGTGAGGATGAGCGACTGTGGTCTCATCGTGGTCAGCCGATGCTGTGTGTCCCTCCCTTAGTGTCAGGAAAGGGCCCTTGGCCGCGCACTGCATCTGAGCCTGGACTGGTTTCTGTGTCCAGATTTGCATGCAGAAGCAGGCACTGACTGCAGTCTGGAGTCCATATGGCCAAATGGCGGGGATTAAAGAAGACAGACAGCACCCTGGGACCAATTAAATAGTTGTAGGATGTTAAGCTAGATGGAAAGTCTCCATGTGTTCAGGTGATGACCCCATGAAAGGGGCTCACCATAACACCAGAGGATGCTTGTATGCCTTAGGGCTTCTACCCACTAGCGTTTTGTTTAACGCTGCGATATTGCAACGTTTATTTCAATGGGACTTTCTAATATTAAAATCGCAACACACAAAAATCGCAAAAACACAAACTTGCTATTTTTGTGCGATGTGATTGTAACATTAGAAAGTCCCATTGAAAAAAATGCAGCGATATCACAGTGTTAAAAGAAATGCTAGTGGGTAAAAGCCCTTACAAATAAAAAAAACATCACAAGCTAATGCCCAACATGGACATCCATCCAGAGGGGGCGCTAGCAACTCTCACACAACTTTGACAGCCTTGGTATATAGTACAACATACAAACTAAAAACGCAGCGCTTAGGAGTCTGGGACCATATAGGTAGAAGTAATTGTAACATATACCTAAAGATGACACTTACTTCGTGGGAAGGGTAGTAGTCACACCAACACTCCCCCAGGTCTGTCCAAAACAGAACATGATCCGTATTCAGTGGTCTTCAACCGCTACAGTAGATTATGAAAATGGTTTATTGGCAACACTCGACAATATACAGTGCAATGCATTTCAAAGGGATATTAGCACTTCCTTTATCAATTATTACTGATCTGACTATTACTCAATTACTCGTTTTAACAATTTTGCATTTAATCATGTGCAGTCGATAAATCTAAATTACTTGTACACAGAGGCCAATGCTTCCATATCATGGGTGACTGCTGAGAGCCTGTGGATTTTAGGACGTTTCATGGTACATCTACCACTGGACGAAATCAGGAAAATTAGTATCAATGAAGTAAGTCATATTTTTTTCATCACTTTGGTTATTATTGAACACCTAATTGGGGTTTGCAAATCAGCTCACTCTTGTTTTGTTGCAACGGGCTTTTTTGCAAAAGTCATACAAAGAAGTAAAGTCCAATTGTTTGTCACCTTTGTTTAAAAGGAGTCATTTACTTTGGACTATCCTTTATTTCATGAGACTTTCCAGAGCTAAAACTATTCATGATCTATCCTCAGGATAGGTCATCAATAGTTAATCGCCAGGGACCTGCCGCTTGGGATCCCCAGAGATGAACTGATCACAAGACCCGTCAGTGCACAGGGCTTTAAATCGTCATAGGGGACAGCAGTGGATTTGCTATAGCTGGCTTCACTCCCATTAAAATGAATGGAAGTTGAAACCAGCTATTACACTTCCGACACTTTCGCCTCTGAAGTGTAATAGCCGCTTTAGTTCTCATTGATTTTAATGGGAGTTCAGCTATGGTACTTCCTCAGCTGTCCCCCATGATGATGTCCGGTCCCGCTGCACTGACAGCGAGCTGGGCAATCAGTGTATCACTTGGGATCCCGAGTGGCAGGTCCCTGGCCATTAACTATTGATGACCTACTCTGAGGAAAGTTTTGGCTTGGAAAACCCATTTAAGAAGGTCCCCAACAGAAGGCTGATCACAGGGTGTTCCCCAGTGATCGGTTGTAAACTGTGGTGGAACAGACTGTGAGTTTTCACTTTCCATCAATGCCACAGCGCGACCACAGTGGAGATTACATATTACAGATATATGATTGGAATTAATGTGCTGTCTATGTAATGCACTGAGCTGCTCATCCTCCAGAGCGCAACATATTTCCTGTTGTCAATTTTAAAAGGCAGAATTTACTAATTTTTGGCCATCATTTTAACTGCTGTTTTTCTGATATGTGATTGATTGTACTTTTCTGGTGGAAATCCTCTGTCAGTACACTACAGAAATCACTTTTCTAATTTACATATTTTGCTGGATGTTTTTTTTTACCTCTAGATCCGGATTTTTATAAGCTATGACAATGCCACAAAGCAGCTGGATACAGTATATGATATCACACAAGAGCTAGCAAAAGCATTCTTGGAGCTAATAAATTCATCCGGCTTTGATATGAGAAACATATCCACGCTATATAAGTAAGGAAACCTGCTAATATCTATTAATATGTTTATTAATATATGGCACATAGGCAAAAAAAAATCTGGCACATGGTACGTGGGGGCCTGTTACAGATCCGCACTTGCTCTTTCTTTCTTCTTCCCCCTCTCTTCCCTTTCTCTCTTGTACCTCCCTTCCTCTCTCTTATCTCTACTTTCCCAATATCCCCATGTACTATATTTCCCTCATCCCTTACACCCCCTGCACACCTGGGGGTTTGAGTGTCCCCCCAATACCCCTTTCAGCTGCTCCTTCCCTTGTTCCTACCCCTTCGCAAAGATTTTCAGGTGGGAATACCAGCCCACATAGAACAGGCAGGTTCACATATTTCCCGTACGGGCTAACAATGTTTAGCAATATATTCTGTTGTTTCACCAGCCGTTAACTTAGAGCTAACAGTGAGGCCTCAGTCAGACGGGCGTTTTTTCGCGCGTTTTGCGCATCGCATGTCGCATGCGCAAATTGCGTGACCGGAGGCGAAAAATCGCGGGAAAAATCTGCACCTAGCCGCGTTAATCGTCGCAGAAAAACGCCCGTCTGACCGGAGAAAAATCGCCGTGCGCATCAAAATGCGCATGAAACTTCGTCTGACCGGCGAAAAAAATGATTTTGGTGCGCACATTAATCGCAAAATGCCGATAGGCGCGATTTGCGAATCGCCTTGTCCTATAATTTTTCGCAAAAGCGGACATGTGACCTATGCCATAGCGAACCATTGGTTCCATATATGCGCGAAACGCATGCGCATGCGCAAAACGCGCGAAAAAACGCTCGTCTGACTGAGCCCTCAGTTAGCTGTTAATTAAATAAAACATAGAGACCACAGTAAAATGTTTATTTAGAGTGTAATCCACTTTTGGAAATGGTCTACTTATATTGATGTTGCACAACTTCAGGCTATGTCAGCCTCGTTGTAAGTTCTGTAAAAGTCTCTAATAAAAACACATTTTGACTTAAAATATACGGCAATACTTCGGCATTGTAGTATATTGTATTTCCACAGGTAGACTTTTAAAGGGGTATTCCTGAGATGGGGTGTTTATTCCAGTTTTCACCCATCCACTGGATAAGTGAAAACTGATTGATCGGTGGGAGTCTGACTACTGTAACAAGCACTTGGCTATTTCTGTCAGTCCCACTGAAATGAATGTAGCAATACTGTGCATATGTGGCTAGCACGCCATTCTAAGTAATACCACAGATGATCTAGCAATGATGAGAAGAGGGAAAAATGGGGCCCAACATTCTCAGGACAGGTGGGGTTCCAGTGGTCAGACCTCCACCAATCAATACGTTTTCACCTATCCAATGCATGGTTGGCAATTGCAAAAAAAAAACTCCCTATCTCTAGAATACCACTTTAAACTATGCCACAGGCAGGGTTTAATAGGCAGACATACATGGCCGTTATAGGGCCTTCATGATGCTCCAAGCTTCCATGACATTTAAATCATTGATCACAATCTTATTGTGGGCAAGCCAATCGGGAGCCGACTCCATACTATGGCACCCAACATCTGTCATACATATAAGAAGGATGTTGGTGGAAGGGGGTAAAGGGATGCTGATGTGTACCTATAATGGGAAAACTAGCCTTTTCATTATGCGCACGTGCATAAGTAGTTCACAAGATGCATGGAGCAGTGTCTTTGTGGGCAGATAGTGAGGGAACTGTGAGGAAGGTAAGCATTAGAGAGGTAACCCCAGACGTAGCACTGTATCTCCTCTGAGCTCATTACTATTGGGGCTCGTAAGAGAAGACAGAGTCTCTTTAAAGGTCATAAAGTATTATATAAAGAACGCTCATAACTGGACACTACATATCCTACAACTTGTTCCTTTGTGCATTTTAGACTGGGTTTACTCATCTGCTTTTATGACGATATACAAGATCTTGATCCCATAATGGCAAAAGCTTTATTGCATCAGATGATTAAGTGCAACCAGCTGAGGGGCTTCCGAGCTGATGTACAAAAGGTGGGTGAATCCGAAATAAACCGCCTTCATAAAGTAGATATTAGCTTACTGGTTACCTACATAGTTTGCAGAGATGAAAAAAAAGCGTAGCAATTTCCGATTTACGGTTACTTAAACCTGACTCTTCGGCTTTGTTCACAGGCTTTAAAGAGGACCTTTAAATTCCCACAATTGACTTTTATCACCTATCCAAAGGATAAATGATAAAAGTCTTATCAGTGGGGAAGTCTCAGTGCTGGGACCATCACCAATCCCAATAATGGTTGTCTTGCCTAAATGGAGAGGCAGCTGAGCATACACAACGCCAGTCCATTCATTTTAATTCTACTGCTGTAGATAACCGCGTACAAGAGCTCAGCAGTACTTTAGAGTTTAATGTAGTGGCAGTGTGCATGTTCAGCTTTTGCACCATTCAAGCTCCTCCTCACTGTAGGGGGTGCGGTGAGGAGACAGGGGCATGGAACCCCCATTCTTCGGATTGTGGGTGTTCCAGTGGTGAGGCCCCAACCAATCAGACTTTTATCACCTCTCTTATGGATAGGTGAAAAGTCAATTCTGGTACAACCCCTTTAAAGAGGGCCTGTCATATCCTTTTGTCAGCCCTGCTGACTCTATTGCAGCTTTTCTTTTATTCCTAAGTATCCCTATTCCTCACTACTGGCTTTTCTTAGATTCGGCTCCCAGCACTGTGAATGTGTCAATGCGTCAAGGGGGTGTCATACATTCAGTGAGCAGTGGGACCACCAACTTGACACATTCACAGAACTGGGAGCCAAATCTAAGGAGAATCGCTATGAACAAAAGAAAAAAATTGTTGGAGGCAGTATAGCCTTGGCTGCTAAGCTCAGCTGACCCTGCTGACATGAGGACATGTTTGGTCCTCTTTAGCAAGCTTTTTGCAGCCCCCTTCCACCACCCATCCCATTCACCAGTAATTCTTTATGTGTCTACATTCGCTTTTTTTGACATTGGAGAAAATTTTTAATAGAAACATTTTTTCATATTCATTTACATGGCACCAGGCAGCACAAATTGGAAATCTAGACTACATGTAGCTTGTTCTATTAGAATCTCTGAAAAAGCAAGGCAGTTTTATGATATTGCATGTGAGAAGATAAATTATTGTATGACCCAAGGACATCACTTAGTTTCCAATCTCAAGTCAGAGGTGTTGGCATTTTAATACAATTTACAGAGGTATTTTGTTGTTTGGTAGACACAGCTGAACACATGACATGGTGCCTGGGCAAACCTTGGGCACTGCATTTGTCCTTGTGCCAAGCTTATTATGCATGAATATATCAGTATGAAGTCTACCATACTATCTTAGAGAACCATACTGTACTATATTTCCCCTGGCAAAATATAAGCATTCACATCAAGAGTTCTGGGAATATGAGTTGATGGTAATCAAAGCAAACATACAAAAAAAATTAGAAAACCAGGGCATAATTGAGAACAGAGGTGAAGAGAGTTCGCCTCAGATAATTCATTCAGATTGGGACAATGTTTCTTATAGCTTACAAATAGCGTTGCTCGTCTTGATCGGCAGGTGATAATGCGTCCTATATCTTGCATATGAGCAAAAGTATAAGTGGATGCCTGTAACCAACGACCATTTTACAGCTGAGCATAGTAAGAGAAGCTGCATCATGTTTATATGCCTATATAATACATGGTCTGTTAGGACAAAATACTATACAGAGGACATATTACTGCTGGGTGTAAAAGCTTGTATACCAGCAGAGAACGTAAATGGGGTTGTATTGGAGGGAGCAGAGAAAGAAGCTGCATCACATTTATATGCCTGTACGACACATGGTCTGTACATTGGGAGAGGGTATATTTCTGCTGCTGTCAATGTATATAGCAGCAAAACAGATCAACAAACTTTGCTTTGGAATGAAGAATATTGCAATTCTCTATTTGTGGTCTCAGATATAGTTCAAAGTCGCCAGTCCGGCCAATATGAATTATTTGCAGACCTTATGCAGCTAGCAGTGGGGTTTGGGGAACTCAATTATGCTGCACAAATATACAAGCTGCACTAGCACTGTGGGACCTTCTATTCTCACATATCATGCCTCCCAGGAAATATGGCTTATTTAGTTGTCAGTGATGTTTTTTGGTAATTTAAAGCAAAAAGGTGAAAATTCACTTAAAGGTTATATGAACTAAGAAATTACTCAAGATAGCAATGCTTTAGTGCATTCTCTGTCACGTGTAATAAAAAGGCAATTTCAAGTCAATTTATTAAAAGGCAATTTCAAGTCACGAAGCCATAGGAGAATTTGAGAGTACAAACATAACAACTTTTGACACTTTCAACAGATGGTTAAATTCTTCAAGAGGATTCATGTGTGACTGGGAAGTATGAGAAATCTATAGCACAGATAACACTCTGGCCTGGTGACCCCCTAACACTAATTCAAAGACCATAAAACTGTCACATCTTTATCAGTGACTATTTAAGTGTGTTTTTATTTCTCTACTCATCCTGTTCTGATATTCTTTTAAGTGCAAATGAATCACATCATGTCTGTGCCTTGTCATAAGTATGTGTGTATATACATGCATGCCTCTTCAGATCTATTTTATTATTGCCTGAGGAAGAACACTGAGAGGTTCAAAAGGTCGCTATAACATCATGTATTTCTGGTAGCCTTTAAAAGGTATCATATCTACAAGATTACATGGTTTCTCTTGCCAGGAACAATCACATGTGAAAAAAAGAATTGACATTTGCCCCAACTATAACTGTTTACAGTCTAATTTGTTATTTTCCTTTTAAAATAAGTGGAAATCAAAGTGAACACCAAAATATCACTTTATTTTACAGTTAAAGTCTCAGTTCCTTCAAATAGCTGTCTTAAATCAGACCTTGAATGAAAGCCTGGGCTCTCTCTCAGATGCTGTGGTTGGACTGACCATATCCCAGCTGGAATCATTATCTCCAGAAGCTGTGCAGAGCGCTATCCTCACCCTCCAGCAAATCTCAGGGTGGACTAAGAGCCAGATTATAGTCCTTACAAGGAAGTTTCTCCACTCTGAGAAGGTAATGTGAATATAGAAAGACATAAAAATGGACACCTAATTTTGAAACAACTTGTGCTTATATGATAGCTAGTGCGATAATTAGCAAAACTGCTATTTACCTAAAATAATGCTTTTGTGCTACAAAATCCATTTAAAGTGCCTCTGTCTTACACCTACCCCTTGCTGTCCACTGTCTGCTCTCACACGATTGACTGATCCTGCTCATTGAACTGTATGCACTGAGCAATGAGAGACACACAGATGTGAGTGCTGTAGCTAATGCTGAGATATCAGCTGCTATTTATACATATATAGACTGCTAAATGTCGCTGTACACTCCTACATGATGAGGTTATGTCTGTGTGTGTAACATAGAGTCAGAGACCAGAATCTCTTCAGCTCGCTGTGTACAATCTATAGAACACAGCACATGTAGCACACCAGTTCTGAGAGCGTGGTGAATTAGATATATACCCTGCGGAGGGAAAAATATGGAAAATATAGGATGCAAGTCATATAATGTCCAGAAAGAGTGTTATTTCACATGAATAGACACAGCAGCTTACTCTGAAAAGTCATCTAAAAAGTCAGGTGCACATTAAAGTATGCCTAGAAAGGCTCTCTAGCTGCTTTGGAGTGCCATTTGGAAGCATAAATACATAAAAGACAGATAACTTTTTGATTCACCACCCACACTAATCCCACAAACGCACATTCAGATGTGTAACTGAGGTTACTGGGCTCCAATGCAAAAGCCGTAATAAGGCACCTGACCTGCCATGTGCCATTTGTACTACTGGTATATTATGTAACAGAGGGGCATTTGCCCACCCCCAAGTATATTGGCCTGGGTGTGACTTCTACTTCTATATTCCCTTTAACTACACCCCTGCAGAAGAGAGAAATCTCAATCATTAGAGGATTGGTGGTGGTGGATCTGGAAGCATTCCCTGCATTTTGTGATTTTCATGATAACATTAATGATTTTCCATATGATCTGTTTTCGTTTTCTTTTACCATCCATATCTCATAGGTTTTATCATATTCCAATGTAAGTCAGCTGGGCGAACTGGTGACAGGAGTGAGTGCGGATTCATTTTATGAGATGAATCCCCGGGATCTTTTTATGGCTCTGAAAAGTGGATTGTCCCAGCATGCACCATATTTTACCCCGGCACAACAAGAAAGCATCTTGAGTAAGGTAATCCGAGACTTTTTTACCCCTAAGACAATGGAACTGGCTTAAAGGCTATGGATACCTTTGGGGGACAATTTCTTTTCACTTATATCTTTGTATTTTGGGCTGACAATTATTTCTGCCATGGGGTTTAATTACAGATATTGCACCATTTGTCTTCTGCAGCTTCTACTTATCACTGATACCAGACACTACAGACTGAGGGTGACTTTACAAGGGACACCATATTGTCTAACTAGTCACTTGAAACAGTTGCTAAAGCGTACAAAGGACTGTTGGTTGTTTGCTTTTACACAGAAAGTGATTGTTCTGCACTTGTTGAATTTTGTGATTGTTGAATGAATTGTTGGAAATATTTACACAAGTTGAAACATCGTTCTCTGACTAGTTAGGCGACTTGAGATTCGTCCAGCCTCACAAAAAAAAGATAAAAAGTAAATCTGTGAGGGTTCATCTTTTGGCACCCTTCTCAGTGTCTTAACCCCTTAACGACTGCCCCATCGGGAAACTACGTCCTCAGCAAGTGGGCTTTAATCCTAGAGGACGTAGTTTTATGCATCCTCTTTGGATTAATGCCCACTTGCCTGAGGACGTGACAGCTCCATGCTGTCGGTGCCCGCAGGTAGCCGACAGCATGGAGCTGTCATCTCAGGATGCGGGCAGTCCCCCCCGGCATTGCGATCGGTGCTATCCAATGGATAGCGCTGATCGCAATAAAGTAAATAAAAGTTGTAAAAAAGTCAGATATTCAGCTGCCCTGAAATATCGGATCCATCAGGGCAGCTGAAAATACTCACCCGGCTTGTCTGTGGTGTCCCCGAAGATCGGGTCCTACCGGACCCGCCGCCGGCCTTCCGCGCATGCGCGCCAGATGATGACGTCACGCGCATGCGCAGAAGCCCGGGAGCCCCCGGCAAATTTGAAAACTCCTGGCTCCCGGCTCCTGAAGGTAGCCGGGAACCAGGAGGTGTTACCGGGGACCGCTGTGAGCGGTCCCCGGGCACGCGATCGCCGCTATCCATTGGATAGCGGCGATCGCGAAAAAGTTTTAAAAAGTTTTAAAAAAGTAAAGTTTCACCTCCCCTCATGGATCGGATCCATGAGGGGAGGTGAAAATACTCATCTCGGGTCCTCTGCGATGTCCCGATGTCCCGGGACCCGGGGCGCGTGCACAGAGGGGCCTGAGCCCCGGGAAATTTAAAATCCCTCTGCTCCTGGCTGCCATGTGTAGCCAGGAGCAGAGAGATGTCACCAGGGACATGATCACTGTCATCCAATGGATGACAGTAATCATGTATGGTAAAAAAAAAAGTGTAAAAAGTTAAAAAAAAAAGTTTAAAAAAGTTTAAAAAAGCTTGCGTTTCATCTCCCCCCACGGATCATATCTGTGAGGGAGGATGAAATAACGTACCTAAGGCCTGCGGATTTATCCACGGACCTTACCCCAGATTCTGTGCACGCGCCCGTCGCCACAATGGCAGGCGCATGCGCAAAAGCCGTGATAATTTAAAATTTCCCTGATCCTGGCTACAAAACTTAGCCCCAGAGCCTGGAGATTTCACGGAGATCCGCGGTGAGCGGTTCCTGATCACCTGTTCGCCATTATCCAATGGATAATGGTGATCACGTAAAAGTGAAAAAAAGGTGAAGGTTCATCTCCCCTCACCGATGCGATCGGTGAGAGGAGATGAAACTTTTTACCGGAGGCCTCCGTATTTGCACCCCGACGCGATCTTCCTCCGTGAACTTTCCCGGATTCTGCGCATGCGACCGCCGGTAAAACACCGGACACATGTGCAGGAGTCGGGGAGCCCAGGAAACTTAAAATCTCCTTACTCCCAGCGACCAACGGTCGCCGAGAGCCTGGAGCAGTGACGGGTGGCCTCGTTGAGCGGTCCCCGGTCACGTGATAAAAAGGTAGCGATCTACCTTTGGCCGGTCTCACATGACCGGATAGGAATTATGGATTTCGCATGCGTCTGATCCGCGGTAATACGCAGATCAATCACATTGGATTACACAATTCCGCTCACATTAGTGGGTCAAAATTGCGTAATACACTCGCAGAAAAGAGAACGCAGCAGATTCTATTTTACCGCGGATATCCACAACATAGAGCCCATTGTGCTCCATGGTCGCGGATATACCCGCAGCCCATATGCAACTACGTTGTATACGGGCTGCAGGTACCCGCGTCATCGCTAGGCGACGGTGCGGGAAATGCAAACAAAAAAAAAGTACTGCGCATGACCGCCTGTGTGAGTAGGCAGTTATGCGCAGTACATTACGCGGCAGTACGCAGGGTCACAGCCGGGCTCACAGCCGGGATCCGCTGTGGGCCTCCGCAAGTGGATTCCGCCTACGGCTGCATGAGCCCTGCGTTATTCAGACCGCTACCTGTAATACGCAATTTACAAGAAGCCCCGGGAACGTTCGCCTTCATGCAGTTCCAGGAGCAGCTTGTTGAGCGCCTTCTGTGTGAGACCGTCGCACCTCAGCAAGCTTATGGAGACTCACAGAGCGCCACTTTTTACACCCCATACCTGTCACTGAGGTCACAAAATACCCCCAAAAAGCATGAGAGGAGCCTCCGTAATTACCCCCGTCTTCTGAAATACTACACAGTTCACATTATTACTTTTATCTAAGATTTGGGGAACACCGAAAAGGGTGCGGAGTGTGTGTGGGGGAGGGGGGAGGGGATATTTTTTTAAGGTGTCAATTTTTATTCCGTACAAGTGGGCAATGGGGCCTGGAATTTATTCAGTTGTACCCTGCAATCCAACGGGTGTTCCCTCCATTATAGGCCTTGCCATGGGCCCTGTAAGTAGATTAGGGCCACAATGGGTATGTTTTTAAACACGGGACAAATGGGGATATCCATTTTGGGGTGAATGTCTTCATTCCTATGTACACTGTACAAAAAAAAACAGTTTTTAAATTGACGAAATTGCCAAAAAAATGAAAATCGTAATTTTTTCCTTCTGCTTTGCTTAGATTTATTCAAATACTGTGGGGTCAAAATACGCAGTACACCCCTAGATGAATTTGTTAAGGGGTCTAGTTTTTAAAATGGGGTCCTTTGTGGGGGTTCTTTATCGTTTTGGATGCTCAATGGCTCTATAAGTGGGCGATGGGGCCTGGAATTTATTCTGTTGTACCCTGAAATCCAACAGGCGCTCCTTCTATTATAGGCCTAGCCATGTGTCCTTTAAGTAGATCAGGGTCACAAGGGGTATAGTTCTGAACACGGGACAAACAGGGGTATCCATTTTGGGGTGAAAGTCTTCATCCCCATGTGTGCTGTACAAAAAACCAGTTTTTAAATTGATAAAACTGCCAAAAAAATGAAAATTGTAATTTTTTTCCTACTACTTTGCTTAGATTTATTCAAAAATTGTAGTGTAAAAATACATAGTACACCCCTAGATAAATTCGTTAGGGGGTCTAGTTTTCAAAATGGGATCATTTGTTGGGGTTCTCTGTCGTTTTGGCCGCTCAAGGGCTCTACAAGTGGGCAATGGGGCCTAAATCACCTTCATGCTAAATTTCTGTTCTGAAAGCCACCGACTACTCCTTTCATTTTGGGCCCCGTTGTGCATCCAGACAAAAGATTAGGGCCACAATGGGTATGTCTCTGAACACGGGACAAACAGGGGTATCTATTTTGGGGTGCAAGTCTTCATTCATGTGTGTGCTGTACAAAAAAAGCAGTTTTTAAAATGACAGAATTGCCAAAAAAACGAAAATCACATTTTTTTCCTTTTGCTTTGCTTGAATTCATTCAAAAACTGTGGGGTCAAAATGGGCAGTACACCCCTAGATAAATTCGTTAAGGGGTGTAGTTTTCAAAATGGGGTCATTTGTGGGGGTTCTCTTTGGTTTTGGCCGCTACAAATGTGCCATGGGGCCTAAAACGCCTTTAAGCAAAATTTATGTTCTGAAAGACACCGACTACTCCTTTCATTTTGGGTCCCGTTGTGCATCCAGATATAAGATTAGGGCCACAATGGGTATATTTCTGAACACGGGAGAAACGGGGGTATCCATTTTGTGGTGTAAATCCTCATTTTCGTGGGCACCATAGGAAAAAAATATGTCTTTAAAATGGCATATTTGCAAAAATATGAAATTTTATTTTTTCTCCTCTAAATTTAATTAATTCCTAAAAAAAAACGGTGGGCTCAAAATACTTATGACACCCCTCAGTGGCTACATTAAGGGGTGTAGTTTTTAAAATGGGGTCATTTGTGGGGGTATCTATTATTCTGACACTAATGAGCCTTTGCAAACTTGGCTTGGTGCAGGAAAACAAAGTGTTCCTCAAAATGCTGAAAAGTAATGTTAAATTTGTACGTCCTATAAATGGTTAAAAAAAAATACAAAAGTTTTTCAAGTGTGCATTGAGAATAAAGTAAACAGATGGAAATAGATATCTTATCAAAAAGTTGTACAGTATGTTTGGACATATTTGAGATATTACAGTTGAAAATGTGAAAAAATGACAATTTTTTCAACATTTTCCCAATTTTGGCGCTTTTAATAAATATGCACAAATTATATCGGTCTCTTTTTTCAACCAAAATGAAGTACAACATGTGGCGAAAAAACAATGTCAGAATCACTTGGATATGTAAAGCCTTTACGGAGTTATGCTACGTTGAACGACGCATGTCAGATTTCCAAAATTTGGCTCCGTCACTAAGGCGCAAACAGGCTTCGTCACTAAGGGGTTAATTTAAAGTTCTGCTGTCATAAGAAAGTGGCAATAAAAATGCAGGCCTCTACTTGACACTTATAAGAAGGTAGAATAGTGGGAAAGAGTTCAAATGTGCCATTTACCACTTCCATTTTCAATGTGAAATAGAGGCATAGGTGACACTTGTGCAAGAGTCCTGTCAGCCGGAGGCTCTCCTCCCATTAGTGCTGTGTAAAGGGGATGAGTAAAAAGTTAACCTAGAGTAGTTAGTGAATTGTTCTTACTGCTAGAGTGTATTTATGGTGAAGTGCCAAAGATAATATGAATATACAAAGAGCCTGTGTTAGTACGAAGACATTTGTTGTACAGTAAAGTGGACTATATTTGATTCTGCAAAGACCAGCAAGCCAATACAGCGTTACTAGGATTCCATATAAAGCGGCTATACCATTTATGCTCATGTTGCATACCCAAAGTGATTGCACTGATTGATATATACATTTATAAGAGATTTGTTATGTCTCTTGTCTTTCATAGAAATAAATCTCTGCTCTTTCTGAGCTTAGAGGTACAATGAGCGATCTTATCAGTGATTGACAGCTATTTCTCTATCCACAGTCATACACAGGTAGCTGTCAATCACTGATAGGACTGCCCATTGGACCTCTAAAGCCTGGTTTAGGCAACGAGTTTCGCTCAAAAAATCTTTTGAGCAACTTTTGAGTAATAATTGTTGTGTGCCTTTAAACGCAAGGTGATCGCTCAAACGTTGAGCGATCACTTTGCTCTCTGAGCAGGGGATGCAAAAGACAAGCGGGGCTACTTGTCTTCTGCATCCAGCTGTTCTCGTCTCAGCGCACCTGGCTTTTATACAGCTTAGCGCTCCAAGCGGGGGATGCAGAAGACAGCTGGATCGCTCTCTATCCCCCGCCTGTTTTCAGGGAGCAGGATACAGCTGAAGCAATAGTATCAGTTGTATCCCACTGTGAATTCCTGATAAGGCTGATTGTTCTCCTTCAGTATGCTGAAAGACAACGATCAGCGATTCCTTAAGAAAACTGCACGATGTCAGTGCAGTTAGACGCAACGATTATCACTCAAAAGACGGCTTTGAGCAATTTTTGAGCAGAAATCATTGCATCTAAATCAGCCTTAAGGGTGACTATCCACTACAGTTCTTTTTCACTGCGAAATTCGCAGCGTTTTTTTTTCTCCAGGGGTCTATGGGACTTGTTAGGCCCCCTGTCCACAGACGTGTATTCGCCGGCGGTAAACCACCGGCGAGTCACACTGGCCAACGCTTTCCATAGCATTGCTATGGAAAGCGCCGGCCCCTGTCCACGCATGCTGCGAATTGCCCTGATTCTCCGTGGCCAGCCTATCTATCAGGTTGGGGTGACCGGCAGAGATTCGACGGTGGCTCCTGCTCCTAGGCGGCGGCTCCCGTGGCAGAGATCTGCTGCAGCACTTCGCAATGCCCGTGGACAGCCGGCCAGAATGTTAAAATTGCATCGCGCAAAATCGCGATTTCACGGCAAATTGCGATTTTGCCGCAATGCGTTTTTACATTAGAAAGCCCCATAGACACCTGGAAAAAAACTGCAGCAAATTCGCAAACGCTACTGGGTAGTCACCCTGAGAAGGAGTAGAGATTTCATTCTATGAAAGATAAGCATTATATTGAATCTTTCCCCATAAAACTACCGTATATATCAATCTGCTCAGCTCCTCCTGCAGTTTGGATAGCTTGTTCAAGCTGACATGTTCCCTTTAAGTAGCCATATGGAGCTTAATGGTACAATCATTTTAGGTAGGCACATGGGAATCAAGCCACTTAAACTGCAATCCTGGTAATGCTGTATCAACTTGCTGGTCTTTGAAGAATCAAGTGCAGTCCACTTTACTGCACAGCACATCTCTTATTTTCACATTCTTTTGTATATTCATACTATCTCTAGTACAGGCGACATTCTCAACTTCACCATAAATGCACTCTAGCAGTGATAACCTGCTAAATAAGTCATGCTCTACAACTTTCAATGTGGCAAGTTTCCCATAAAGTGACCGTTCTGCTAAGCTGCTACTACTACAGCAGGTAAGTCAAGGCTGGTCTTATTTATTGCAACATATGCTTCATCTCTTATCTAATCCTACATGGTGGGATGCCCCCTCAGCCGTCCCATGGTGGTGAGACTTTAAACTGACTGTCCACTCTTTTTTAATCGAAGTAGGTTTTATGCTCTGTGCCGATATATATATATATATATATATATATATATGTAGTTTTTCTGTTTTCATGCAACCACCACTAGATGGAGCTTACTGCATACAATATATACTTTCAGTCCAAAAATAACACAGCATGCACTAAGCTACCAAGCCTCCTTGTGGCCACTGCAAGCAGACAAAATGTAATTATTGAACTCTATGACTTTGTAAAGTAAAGCAATGGATGTAGAGTTCTGTATCAGTAAAAAGACCTCCAACTCTGAAGAAGATATATTATGAGATTAATCTGCACAGAGTGTCGGTCCTAAACATGAGATGGTGTTGACATTCATTTTAGGTCTGTGCACTTCAGGTTCTATGCACCAGTTGGATTTTTAGATAAATTGTGAGTCTTTGCACAGCGGACAACACCAGGAATCCCTTAAATTAAGCCAATGTTGAGGATCAAAGGAAAAAGTCACATACCAATTTATACAACTTCAGTAAAATTCAATTTAAGAGGATGGCACGGGAATAGTAACGTTCAGACATGCCAAGAACTGTATTGGGAGCTGACTTACTTTACAAAAACGTTTGAGTTTTCTTTTATCTGATTGGAAAAACTATTAGACGTTGTTTCGCGTACATAACTAGGATGTGTTACAACAAGTGGACAAGTGGAAGAGTGGTCCACACTTGCTATAAGTGAACCCCTAGATCATGCAAACTTGTAGGCTGTTGACGTTGGCATCACAGATCCAATATGTTTTATTACATAATAATACTAACCTTTATTTGTATAGAGCCAACTTATTCCGCAGCGCTTTCGAGGCACACGGGGAACACAAACAATATAAAAATTACAGAAATTACAAAAGTTACATGTGGTATTCTATTATTTGGAAAGAAAGGGGATGGGGGTGATACAGAAGGTACAGGGGCAGGAGGTAGAGCAAGGGGAAACACAGCAATGCAACAATTACATGTGATATACAGTTTTTTGGGACAAAAACGGGGTGGAGGTAGTACAGGAGATCTGGAGTAGGAAGTGTATATGATAGGCAAAAGTGAAAAGCCATAGGGAAAGGCAGGGGGCATATTGTGGGGATGGGGGACTAGTTCAGGAGGCTTGGTATGCTTATATGAAGAGGTGCATCTTTAAGACGCACCTGAAGTTCCACGCTTCAGGGATTATGTTTTGGGGTAGAGCATTCTGAGAAGTCCTGCAGGCGAGCATATGAGGTTCATTTTAGAGGTGTGTTTAGACTGAGTGAGTTAGTAGAGCGGGCGAGATGGGTGATGTATGGCCAGGAGGGAAATTATGTACGGTGCCACGATGCCATGGTGAGCTTTGTGGATGAGGGTGATGAGTTTGAATTGAGTTCTGTAGTGGATGGGCAGCCAGTGCAGTGTCCTTTAGGCCGGTAGAGCGAAGCATAGCAAGGAGGAGGTCATGGTCGACAGTGTCGAACGCAGAGGAAAGGTCAAGAAGGATTAGCAAATAATTCCATTAATAAATGCATTATTGGCAATAAATCTGGCGACCGGGCAGCTACAGAAGTGTTACAATGTTGTGGGGACATTCCTGTGACAACTTGTTGTGTGCAGTTGAGCATTATCTTGCTGGAAAATGCCTCTTGGAAGCCGCCATGGGAGGAACACATGTGGCTGCAGGATGTCCTGAACATATCGCTGAGCTGTCATTATCCCTTCCTACTACTACTAGGGGGGACCGATTGTTGTATGTGATGGTTTTCCAGACCATCACACCAACAGTGGGGGTAGAGTGCTGCTCCGCAGCAAAGACAGGATTGAGGCATTCAGTACTAAGTCCCCAGACACGAACTTGACTGTCATCAGTGCCCAAACTAAACCTGGATTTGTCACTGAAGAGGCAACTGTGGGTGGGTGTCAAAGACAATACACATAATGACCTTCAGCCAAGCACCTAGAAATGGTTCCATCAGACACAGGGAACAGTTGTAGCTGATTGTGCTTGTCAGATGATCAGACGATCCTCTCTATTGGTGGCCTGCAAGAGTGTCCTGAGCCCATTCGCCTTGTGTGCCCTCACATATCCACTGGTCCCAACACCTCCTAGCAGTCTGGTTAGAACAGGCCAGGTGGCAGAAAATTCATCGATACGACCATCCAGTTTCTCACATCCCAATAATGCGCCCTTCTCAGGCTCTGGTAACGGGGTGAAATCTCTTCTTTGCGTCGTAGAGGCGTCTAGTGGTCAACAAAATCTATACAAGTGGAAAAAGAGGTCACTACACACAAGGAGCCTCCGAGAGCCTCTTATAGGCCAAGGGGGAACCACTTTTAGGTGACAAGACCGTTCATCTAATCACCACAACTAAACATTTGTATATCTGCCTGAGATGTAACCGCATGCTGAGCTTTGCAGCAAAACAGCAACTCCATCTAGAGGCTGGATTTTTTTTGACAATGAGTGTATATTATCGGCATTGTAGTTTTACCAGTGGTTATATCCTGATAAAAAGGCAAATCAAACCATGTATTCAGTTCATCTCATACAATGTAGCCATTACAGTGGTTAGAACATTCATTGTTACGCTACATCTTCAAAAGATATCACCATTGTCTCGCCTGGTTCTACTTTACGACACAAATTAACAGACTGATATCCTACAAAATAGTCATTTTGTTCCTTTTCATGACATTTAGAACAATACCATAAAATAGCAATGACGTTGGAAATCAGGCCAGTCATATGTCCTTACTGTGTTTCTTCTAATTAGCTGATGTCTTCTGGAGAATTTCACACAGTTCTGTCAGAGATGAATGGAGCGTTCTTTAAACAAGTGTCTCTCTCACAACTGCTGGCACAAAGGAACTTGGATATTACAGAACTGAATGACAAAGAGATGAGAAGGAGTCAGGTAATTATATGTTTAACCCAAATGCCCTTCAGCCGTGAGTATCCATTCAAGCTGCACAGAGAATTTGGCATTGCTGAAGTCTCCTGGTAGTTGGGAAGGCACAATGTCTTTTAGTTTGCAGTCATTATTATATTGTTCTCTTCCGGAAAAGAGTTCACAGAGTGTCCATTTAAGGTGCACATTTGGCCAATAGCTATTTCCTTTAACTACCCCATACACATGAATGCTCCAGTGTCCAGTCAAGTGACCATTTATTTTACATGAGGACAAAGGAGAAGGTTGCAACCAGAGAACTCTGCTGGCAGTGTGTCTCTACAGGGGGCAAAAATATTGAGCGTTGAAATTATCTGAAATTCAACATCTCAACATTATCTGTCAGGGGAAATTCAGGAGGCCTCAAAATACTTCCAAGAGTTGTCCAGTCCTGCTAAAATTGATAGTTTTTGATGATTATTGTCTAATATGTATGGGGATCCTTTAAATGGGCAAGAGCGATTGTGCTTACAGTGCCAATCGACAATATAACAAGTCTAGTAGAGTTTATTCAAAAGGAGTTTAAACAGGACAAGGGTCGCCCAAATGGACACCAGCTTGAAGAATCATTTACTACTTGCAACAATTCATGTGGCTGTTTGTCTCCCTGTTTGTCAGCAGCACAGGAAGATGTGTTTCCAACAAAAGGGGATTTTTAGGCCCACAAAAAAGCTATGATCAGCTGGAAAATGAGTGGTTGCTCGTTGGTTGGCCAATTGCGGCCATATTTACATGAAACAATGGTCAGGAACGAACATTTGGCAGAAAAGATGCCCCCTGTCACGTCTTACTGATGCTGGATTGGAGTCGCAGGTGTAGTAGCCGAGCTGGAGAGCAGTCAAAATAGCCGAGAGTTGTTATCGAGAAGTCATGGTATGCAGTACAAATGATTGACACGGAAGCGTAGTCAAGGGAAGCCAGAGGTCAGCAGCAGTAGGTATCGATATGCAGAACAAATGGAATGAGACGGAGGCGTAGTCAATGGAAGCCAAAGGTCAGCAGCAGTAGGTAATGGTATGCTTGTAGAGGAGCCGGAGAAAGAGGAGCTTGATCAAGGTGGTGGAACACAATAATCACGCACTGAAGGAGTGGCAGGGCTAGGCTTATATAGGAAATGCAATCAGGAACAGAGGCGGGGTCAGGACCAGGAGGCAAGAACTAGTTAGCTGAGAAATACAGACCAAGGCTAGGCTTCAGCAAGGGAACTGTCCAAGTCCTCGATAGCCTAGCGGAGAGAGCTGCCAACTGGAACACAAGAGGTTGTGGGTTCCAGCCCTGTTGCCCCCTGTATTTCAGCACTGGAAGCGCAGGCACTCTATGTGTTCTTTGTTAGGCACTCAAAATGAAATTGGAGGTATATGGGGGCAAAGTAAGACCCATGCACCTCTATTAGTTCCCTGCTATGGCTCATTATAATGCAGAGTACATTGGACCTAAGTCTTATATAATTTTATTTCTTAGTGTAACTTTAAAATAGTTTTTTGGGACATTTTCTATAAATGTGTGTGCTTTATGCTTCCATTTATGCATTTTCTGTTGCAGGCCCTTCTTTTATTTGACTTACTGTCACCAACTGTACCATTGGTGAATCTCCTGAGGTAATGTATGCCACAATTCAGTTTAATAGTATGAGGTAGAAGCCAATTTTCCTAATTTAAGGGAAAAAATTACTTCCTGACTTCAAGTCTGCCAATCGGAATAATTCCTGGATCCCCAACCCCTTTGAAGTAATTCATAGACTTTCTATGGAGTCTGCACACCACTCTGAGCAGTGATGGAAGCAGCCAAAGAGGCAGAGCACATAAGATATTCCATGTAAGATTAAGTTATGCTCTCAGGGATGTAATATCTTCAAATGAACAACAAACAAATTACTCACCCCATTCGGATGTTCACCATCCAAAACTTTTCACAGTGAAGTATATTTCATTCCTTATGTTTTCTAGTACAGGGCAGCTGGTGAAAGGAATGACATGTGAATACATAGACAACATGAGCAAGCCAACCTTCCTGAACCACTATAAGCTCATAGAGAAGAATCTGCCGTTACTTTCTCCCCATCAGGTAAATTGTGGTGCATAGAACTATTTATTGAGCTGTTACTTCTTGTGGAGACCAAGTTGGTGTAGGGACACATAAGCAATGCAGTTGTAGAGGGGTAGCCCCTCCACGTGGTCTCTATATTTAGGTCCATTAAAAAGTATCAGTGAGGAGGCCTGCCACCTTGTGGTAGGAGATGTTAAAAGTGTTATTTTATTGTAATATTTTGTATTTAAGTGTTAAATCGTCTGGTTGGGCGAGAGGGATCATGTGACTGTGCAGCCTGATCATGTAGTGCCATGTGTCTCCCTAAGGGACTGAGGTGGTGTAGAGTGAAGAAGAGGGAGTATGCATTGTGTGCTCTCTGAGAAAGGACATTGAACTGCTCTATGGTTATACTGAAGGCGTCACAACTATCCATGTACGGTACCGTGCAGATCATGACAGAGACTGATGGTTCTTGTATTGAGCTGTTCACTCGGTCACTGGATCCTGTTCATCCATTAGCCTGAAAGACCAACATTCACATTTTCATGTGAAAGGGGTTGTCCCGCAAAAGCAAGTGGGGTTAAGCACTTCTGTATGGCCATATTAATGCGCCGGAGAGCTGGTCTGCGCATGCGCAGAAGACCTGTGCGGCGAGAGCACGCCGGAGCGGCCCCATTCAACAGAACAGAAGACCAGACAGCGCAAGCGCATCTAATCAAGGGAGAAGGCAGCTTCGGTCGGCGCCATGGAGATGGGGACGCCAGCACTGGAGGGGGTAAGTGTATAACCTCTGTATGGCCAATATTTAATGCACGATGTACATTACAAAGTACATTAATATGGCCATACAGAAGTGCTTTACCCCACTTGCTTTTGCGGGACAACCCCTTTAAGTAAAATAATACAGTGGTGCCATGGGTTAAGAGTTTAATTTGTTCCGTGACGGAGCACTTAACCCAAAACACTCGGAAGTCAAATCAATTTTCCCCATTGAAATGAATGGAAAAGCCATTAATCCATTCCGGATTGCAAAGCTTTCCCACTGATTTCAATGGGGATGGCGTTGCCCAATTGAAAGCAATAGGACGCCGGCATGCCCGCAGTGATTTTCGGGGAAAGGCTTTAAATATAAAACGTTCCCTGGAAATCATCTCCAGCTGTAATTAAAAAAAGTGTGTATATATATATATATATATATATATATATATATATATATATATATATACATACACACACACACACACTCACCTGTCTGCTGGGGCTCTGCTTGTTCCCCCTGCACTGCTTTGAAGCTTTTCAGCAGGATTAACCCTTCCCAATCCACTGTCTGACGTCTTCAGACATTCTGATTAAAGGCTGTACAGCTCCGATGCGGAAGACATCTGCCAGGGTATTCTTACTGTATATTACTGGCTGCTCTGTTGTTGGTGGCCTCTCCAGCATGTCCCATACCACAGTACTAGTTCTAGCCAGCAGATGGCGCCATTGTATAATGGCAGAAAGAGAAAATCCCCTAGGAAACCCTGAATCCAAAAAGGATTGCAAAGGGATAAAAATGCAGAGAGAACAAGCAGTGGCTAGACACACTTGAGCCCCGGCAACGGCGGACAGGTGAGTATATATTTTTTACTACAGCTAGGGATGATTTTTCAGGAAAGGGCTTATATTTAAAGCCCTTCCCCGAAAATCACTGCAGGAGTTGCTGGCAGACCATTGTATTCAATGGGAGCAGCGGCAGCCCCATTAAAAGCAAGGTTCGTAACCAAGTTTTTGCTCTTAAATCAGAGCAAAGATTCGGGAGAGAGCCTGCTCTTAAGTCAAAAAGCTTGTAAGCTGTGGCACTCTTAACACAAGGTATCACTGTAGTTTGAGCATCATGTCCGCCTCAAGGTACGTGTGGGTGATCAACCTCTGCCTTAGCACAATGAGAGGCTGCTCCAGGCCCCCAGCTGAACCCCAGTTCACAATGCTTCCTGGGAAAAATATATGCAAATGGAAGATTCAGAAAATGCCTCTTTAGTGCCATCTATTGGAAGGTAGCTTTCCTATGAATCAAAATCCGAATTGCTTAGTCTCTCTCAGTAGTCACCACAATAGGAAAACACAAAGGCTAGACTAGAAGAACAAAGTGTTCTGTGTCCCAACCTCCCAGAATTTATTTAACTATGGTCAAACATCAACTCAGTCAGCAGTAGTGCTCTTCTAAGGCCAGCTTCACACAGTGGCATAGGCATATTTAGGCGCACATTTGCACTGTGTATTTGCACAGAGGACATTGTGTTTTTGCATGTGTGCGTATTTTACTGTATTTATTGCACGCGCATATTCTGCATATTTGCATACACAAAAAAAACACGCAAGCATGCTCCCATTGATTTCAATGGGCAATTTATTTTAATTAGTTTAATATGTCCTATTTACGAAAATAAAACATGCTGTATATTTTTTTTGCCCAAATGATATGCGTGATCAAAATACACTCATGTGAATGAGGCCATTGATATCAATACATTGTATTTACTGCGTGTTGCGTGCTCGAATTTTGCATGCATAATACACAGCGCCAATGCATCCGTGCGAATAAGCCCTGAGAGTTCTCTTACACATTGTTTATTCCATCAGTTTACATTATTCATCACAGCTCATCCCATTTACGCCGCCGACAAATGATGTTTCTTATGTTCACATAAAAGCTGCGATGAATAACAAAGAAGTGAATTATAGTTCGCCCTTCGTCATATTTATCCAAGGCAGTGATTGGGAACAAATGTTTGTAGGGATGATTGTTCGGACGATCATTGCCCCCTGTAAGACCCTTAAGTCCTTGTGTTCAAGAGCAAAAGATTAGAATGGCTATGCAAACCCCTTTCCCTCAATAATACAGATGCTTTCTATATATCCTAATAACCCAGTCATTTCTAGCCGCGCACCTGTGTGACCATTATACGGGGGACCATGTGAGCAATGAGATGATCCAGCAAGCAGAGATCTTGCAAATCGTAATAAATTCATACGGAAAGTATATTAGAAAATTGTAAAACTGCCAAATACACAATAAAAAGCTAATTGTCGAAACCGTCACACCAGTTTAACAGTAAGGCCAGCTTCGTAAGGGCGTATTAGTGTGCTATTTTTTTGCACAAAATTTGCGCACACATTACACAGAGAATAGAACCCATTGATTTCCATAGGTTCATTCATATTGCCGTATTTTAAGTTTAAGTCGCCCAAAAGAAAATGGAACATGTTCTATTTTTCTGTGTTATTGTGCACCAAAAGTGTCGATAAAAGTCAACGGGAGGTGCGCAAAAGTGCACACAATAGGAACGAGAGGCGTGAAACACCACGTAATTCTGCTGTAAAAAGATCACATCTGGAACTAATTAGCCATTTCAATCGGTACGTTCGTTTGCCGAACATGCCTTGCCCATAACCGCCGATGGGCTCGCACAAAAGCATTGTTGATTCTGCAAGAACGCAGCGCTCAGGCGCACGCAAATGCGCTTACACTCGTATGAAGCCAGCCTAGGTGTATTAAAAGGAGTGAGTCATGTGTTAATTACAAAGCGTTAACTGCATTTTCGAATACCTTGAATATTTTAATTCCTTACCATTTTTAACTTCAAAAATTACATCTTTGTACATTGGTTAAAAAGAGTATTCCAGGAATTTAACCCCTTGCAGTATTGATGGCCTGTCGTCAGGATAGGTCATCCATAGTTGATTGGTGGGGCTCCGCAGTTCTGGACCCCTGGCGATTAGCTGATCTCAGCTCCCGCATTCACTGCAGCAGGTCGGATGTTCACAGCTCTGTCCGCATTGGGTTTGGAGCCAGAAGTGCAATAGAAGGTATAGCACCCATCAGAGGCATAACTTGAAGCTCCCGGGCCCCAATGCAAAACCTGTAACAGGGCCCCCAATTATAATGCTTTATTCATAGTACTGGGTTTCCTATATGGAGACGAGAGGCCTTATGGCCCCCCTAAGGCTCCTGGGCCCGGGTGCAACCGCATCCCCTGCATCCTCTATAGTTACGCCCCTGGCACCCATTGATTTCTTTGGCATATATTTTATTGATTTTATAACATACAGTAGATTATATGAGACGTGATCATAAAGTTTTCCACATAACAATAATATCATTAGGTTTTAATGTTGACCATATAATTTTTCCCAAAAGGTAATGAACTAGGAGTCGAAGCCAGAAATATAATTGTAATTCAATAGTGTAGCTTCCATTGATGTCAATGGGACCTAAGCCTTCTGTTGCACTGCCAGCTCCGCCCACGCAGACATTCAGCCCTGCTGCAGTAAATTCCGGGGCTGAGATCAGCTGATCATCATGGGTTCTGAATGGTGGACCTCGCCAATTAACTATTGATATTGATCACCTATCCTGAGGATACTGTAGGTCAACAATAATGCATAGAATTAAATGCCTGGAATACCCCTTTAAACCGTATCTACATAAGCCATGAAATGACAACTGATAACCCAGTATAAATGGTCTACAATCCCTTTAAATGCAGCTTGATTACTAGAGAAGTATATTGATGCCCAGATGGAGGCATGGGTTCTATGACCGCCAAAGATGCCAGATCAAGGAAGTGCAGAGAGAATTCTTGGCATCATTAGTGGTTGGTACTGGTTATGTGTGTGCCAACATGTATAACGATCTTTTATCATTAGACTGACATTGCTTGTATTTGTTCATTTTATGGTACCTGTATCTTGTCTGACTTTTCAGATCCATTGTCTGGCATGGAAATATTGGAGGGTTTCCCAAGCAACCATCCCTCCGTTCCTGCTGGCTGTGCTTCCGTAAGTTGAGAACTTCAAAGGATTTGTGGAAAAAATCTCAAATGGTATATACTGCAGCTTATGTAAATGAGGAAGCATCGCTTAGTTCTTCCCTAGGCAAGAAACATCCCGCTTTGATCATTATTGCAGTGATGAGAAATGAATTATGTTATATCACCTGGGTCATTCAATGCCCAGAAGCGATGCCAAGTGGAAAATATGAGTTGATGGGACTTGTTCTGTACTTCTGATATGGTGCATATAAGATGAGAGGGGAATATGAGTTAAGGCTGTGCAATATTACAAGACTTCTGATATTTCAAGCTCTTTTTATGCAAATGAAACCCGCATATATTAACTTCAGCTGCTTGGTACGAGTTATTGTTTGTCTTGTGATCCTCATATGTTTATATTACAGTCAACAGCTAAAGTGTGAGGATAGAAGAGCGAAAAAGATTTAAAAAAACATGTTCAAAAAAGATTGCATATATAAATGCATTTCATCAGTATTACCATTAAAGGGGTTGTACCAGAATCGTAAGTTTTCCCCTATCCACAGCATAGGGAATAAATAGCTGATCCCAGGAATGGGGGTCCTGTGTCCCCCTCTGCCTGTCACTGTGGGGTCACTTCTTCTCCTGCAGTGATGTCAGAATGAATGGAGCACCGGCACCCGCGCCGGCACCCGAACCTTTTGTCTCAAGCGGGCAGGTACTCGCTAAGGGCAATGCTCGCTCGAGCAATTGCCTTTAGCGAGTATGCTCGCTCATCACTATTCAAAATAGTATATTTTATTTCTGTAGGCATCCTACCTCACCGTGCCATTTACACGCGGATGTTAGAATTGCTACCTTAGCAGCAGTTGAAGGGTAAACAGCCATGAATGGAGTAAACTCTACAGTTACATCAGTTATATCAATGTCACAATTACACATGGAAAGTTCCATTCAACTCCTTCTAGGGTATGGATTGTTTTTGACAAGCGTGTAAATACGCAATCAATTGCAAATAGTTTGCCATGCTGGTTAGGCTCCTAAGTACATACATATGGTTTATCCAGTAGCATCAGCCTACAACCCAGTAACACCACCAGCTGTGCTTTGTGTAGCAATTTACATTACAATTTGCTAATCACCTTTTCCCTTCCAGGACAGAATATTTTGCTTCTCACACTCTCTGCAAACAGTTGTTAATTGGCCTAAGGAAGACAGATCTTAACTATCTGCCCTTACATGCAAGCAAGAAGGATTTCGTAATTAACAAAGTGAATCAATGTCTGGTAAGAGTTTCTACGCCGCAGTTCCATGGGGAGCTTAAACAACCCAATGCATAATTAAAAATCATTTCTTGGATTGATGTCTCACAGAGAAGTGACTGGTTTCATTTCAGCCACACTATAAAGGCCACCCACGTAGATAAGCCATATATGCTGTGCGGAACAAGTGGCTGTCATCTGCCCTAGAATGCCATGTCAGAATTATCAGTGCAAACAAGTATAAACAAGGAATCCCTCTGTCTTGCAGAACAATTCTGTTGCTGATGTGTATCAGATTGATATACTTGGGAATCTCATCTGTCACTTGTCTCCAAGCATCATAGAGACCGGGATATCCTCAAATGTAATTGAGGCCGCGCTAAGTCAGATGAAGGCTTGCTCAAATCTCAGCCAAGAACAAAATAAAGCAATAAAATACAGAATTCGGGAACATTATGGGTAAGCAAGGTTCAGTCAGCTTGCCGTTGTTGATAGCAAGCATTGTTTCTCTCTATACTATCAATGTATTTGTGTTCTGTTTAGGAACCCATTAAACTGGACTTTTGAAACAGCACAAGATATGGTGCCTTTCTGGAATCTTCTGTCGAAAGAGGAGATCATTATTATTACAGAGAAGGTATCACTCTTAGCACTTACTTGGCACAATTCAATATTGGGATTCTCCTTGAATTACTGGCAAATTGTCTAACATCGAAACAATCTGCTTTCTTCTGAACATGTCTTTGAGGGTCAGCAGCTCACTTTTGAAGATTTATCTCCTGTTCGTCACCCACAAGGGAAATAGTTATTCTTTCAAAGTATCTTCACTTCCCCTCCTTCATCTTGTGTTCTTATCGTGGTGGATGCACTGACAATCCACCATCAGGGTTGTTAGTTATTTATTTCTTTCATTTCATTTATCTTTTGATTATTTTGGCATCATCTGACATCCTATTTTTTACAGCCTTGAGAGCAATTATCTTGCAAATGCTAGAACACTGAGCTTCTACTTGGGGAAAAAAATTGTACTAGAAGCTCTTGAAAGAGAGAGTGGGCTCTGCTCAGATGGTAAAGGCTGATTTAGACACAACGATTTTCGCTCAAAAATTGCTCAAAGCCGTCTTTTGAGTGATAATTGTTGGGTCTAACTGCACTGATATTGTGCAGTTTTTGTCTTCTGCATACCCCCGCTCGGCGTGCTTGGCTGTATAACAGCCGAGTGCTCTGAATAGAAAACAGTTAGATGCAGAAGACAAGCAGCCCTGCTTGTCTTCTGCATCCCCCGCTCAGAGCACTTAGCTGTATAACAGCCGGGCGCTCCGAGCAGAGAACAGCTGGATGCAGAAGACAAGTGGCCTGGCTTCTCTTCTGCATCCCCCACTCAGAGCGCAAAGTGATCGCTCAACGTTTGAGCGATCACCTTGCATTAAAAGGCACACAATGATTATCACTGAAAAGTCGCTCAAAAGATTTTTTGAGCGATAATCGTTGTGTCTAAACCAGGTTTTAGTCCACTTACCATTTAAGGAATGGGTTCTAATTGATACCACCTTTCCTGATCGTGGGGTAGGATACCCAATTATATCTGGGACATACCACGATCAGGACATTATTCTAACACTGTATGAGGGTATTTAGGTCCCTGAAGGCTTCCACTCCGACCTCTGTGTATCTAAAGCAGAAGTCTCCACGCCAACCTCCCATGTAGTGGCCGGCGTTTGTATCTACAGGCATGGCTCCCATTGATTTCAATGAGAGTCGTGCCTGCAGTTACAAGCGCCGTCCACTACACGGAGGCCGGTGCAGAGGCTTCCGCTCTAACCTTGTGTTATGGCAGCGCTAACAGCTTGCGCCTGCTCAGCTGATCGGTCGGTGTCCTGAGCAACAGACCCCCAGCCGATCAACTATTGATGACCTATCCTGATGATAGGTCATCAATAGTATTTCCCTGGAAAACTCCTTTAAGTACTTTGTACTCGGCTATTTCTGTCAGTCTCATTGAAATGAATGGAGTGGCATCTGTGCATGCACGGCCAGCACTCCATACAATTAGATATCACTATGAAGAGGAGAAGTAACCCCGCAGTGTTGAGAAGAGAGGGACACACCAGAGATCAGTGGGGGTCTCAGCGATGAGACCCCCACTGATCAGACTTTTATCACCTATCCTGTGGATAGGTGATAAAAGTATATCTTGCTGCAATTCCTTTCAAGGGGACAGAATTGTGACAAGCAGACTTTTGTCACAAACAATAAAGTGGTTGTCACAAAATGACTCTACTTAATATTCTTATGACTGATCCCATAAACTTCTCATACAAATCCACAGCACAGGTGAAAGACGAACCAATGAAGTAACCAATTTATGAATGAGGGAATGACAGTTTTTAAAGTGGAGCTATGTTTTCGGCATGATAATTATTGAACATTTTGTTGGTGAAGTCGCCCTGCCCGTCCCTTGTGCATGTTCCGTACTCCTTGGGTTCCCCAGATTCTCAGCACATACTGTACTCAGGAGGTGGTGACAAAATGTTCCAAATTTAACGTGAGATATTTCTAAATGTCATGACTCGGTCAGCAGGATAAATGCAAGTTTCTTTTACTGAGCGGCGGTGTGCATTACATTTCATACGTGTACCCTTTACTCCTAACTTGTGTTTAGTTCCAGAAACTGGTATTGGAGATCGTATCAGGAACAGGCGCTATTGTTCAGAGTGATGAGATGCTATTAGGCTTATTCGATGCCATTCTTTTACACGGTGCCAACATATCTGAGCCTGACCAGACAGCAGGTAAAGCTTATTATCCTGCTTGTTAGTCACTTTTTGCAGACGTCATAAGGATGCCATTTCCCCTCTTCTCCCTGGTGTTCAATAGCTTCATTGTTTGCCAGCAATCACACAAATCTCTTTTCAGGTATTGAATAGCTTGAATTATTAAGATCTAAAAGAAGAGGAATTGTGATGAACTCCTGTTCTGAGATTTGGCAGAAAGATCAAAACCTACTTTTCTTTCTTTACAAGCGAAATGTTCCCATTTTATCTTTTTCTTAGCATTTAGAAGCTTTAATTGGCAACAACAAAAATTAATCATCAAGTTATTCACATACTGTAAAAATGGATTACACCTAGGACTGGTGAAAAACTTTGCGCAAACTGTATCATGTTGTATGCAAACTTAGTCTTATTTTAGGATGTCTCAGATTGGGTATCAGTATGGTGACCATATTTGCACCACTTAAATTGCTCTCCAAATTGTCAATCAAGAAATAGGACCAACTGTGAAGAAAGTTTGTGGGTTCCTTGCTGTCAAAGAGAAATTAGTGATCACCATGGTCTCTAATGATTCCCCAACATACTCTTCACCACTATGTTAAGGCTTTACGATTACTGATGAACGAGCATTTGCTGATTTCTTGGCTAATGATTTGTCCATTTACACAACCTGACAATTGAGAAAACAAATATTTAAGCGAACATTCTTACCCAGTAATTGAGTCATGAAAAAGGCCCTTTAATGTATGAGTGACAGATCCCTTGTAGAGTCTATAGGACCCTGTGCAAGTGGACTTAAAGTCCTTTCTGATAAAGGGTTTGTACAACAATTACAAGTTACCCCCTAGCCACAGGATAAGGGACAACTTGCTGATTGTTGGGGACTCACCACCGAGACTTCTTGTAATCTTGCGAACGGGACTTCTTCCCAAGCAGTGACGTCACTGGCCGAACATGCATAATCGGGGCTCCATTCATTTCAATGGGGCTGATGGATATAGCCGAGCGGGTGCCCCTCAACTATCTTGCAGTCCCATTGAAAGTGAATGGAGCATTAGTGTGATTGTGCGACCAGCACTCCATTCAGCCTACTCCTCACTGCAACCCCACAGTGAGGAGGATGGGGGGGAAACAAGACTCCCATTCTTGAGATCAGCGGAGGTCTAAGCGGTGAGACCTCCATTGGTCAGCAAGTTATCACCTATCAAGTGGATAGGGATAACATATAATTTTGGTAGAACCCCTTTAACTAACAATCAGCCAGGAGTATCCATGGAAACATACAGGATATGTACGTTGACTGTCAGTGACTACCTAAGTAACACGCATACTTATGTTTTCTATATAGATTGTATAGGCATCAGAGCGCCATCTGCTGGTACGGTAATGGTATTGGGTGAAGCGAATGCACTCTGGACTTTGGAGGAGCTGCAGTGCATGACTGGGAAAACCTTTGCCAAATGTGTTCACATCCTTGGGCTTCTAAGAACTTTTAATGAATCTCAGCTATTTGTTCTGAAGGAAAGGGCAAAAATGGTATGGTTACCTATTGCTTGGGATGTTAAAGGGTGTAACGTTTTTTTTTACTTGCATTTTTGAAAATGTTCAAATCTTACTTCAAAGGTTTGGGGGCCATTGTCAGAATGGAAAAGTTACCACATCACAGCATTGGGACGAATAGCCACCACTCTGAGTGTCAGTGAGTTAAATGAGCTCTACCTGGATTCTGCAGATATGGTGTCAGCACTCAGCCAGCAGACACAATGGACGGATCTTCAGGTGAGTGTTGTGTAGGGCTTCTGTGCTGTTTTACAGCTATGGGCACTTAAAAAGAAATCATTTATTTTAAACAGACTGTAATTATTAAGAGGTACACAATTAAGGCCCAATGTTCAGGGGCGGATTTGATTTGAAGAAGATCTGCAATTCAAACCGCCCATAGATAAGCATTGGTGTCCGCACCTGAATTAGAGCATGTGGATTTGTTTTGTGGACCTCTTGATGAGGAAAACAAATAGCAGCATGCTCCATTTCACTGCAGTTCCTGCACAGACGGCTTCCATTGAAGTCAATAGAAACCGTCCGATCCATGGCCCGTCTGCAGTTGACATTGGGGTCAGGCTGTGGGAAGAGCAGCAGATTAAAAAAAAAAATCTGCACTGTGCATGTCCAACAGAGAGCCGTGCGGACCATCCACAGTACAGATGTCCCCAAAGAAGAGAGGTCCGTGCAGATGCCGCCACTTGAAGACAAAGGTTTGCAGGGTCGCCGGCTACAGGCAGGGTCGGATTCTGCTGCGGGCTCCCGTGTGCGGAATCCGACCTGCCCGAAGACATGAGGCCTGAGCAACAGGTGCAGAATATGATGCTGATTATGGAGAGGTTTTACACCAGTTCAATTGAACAAACAATGCTTTGCTGAATAAGCAATACAGAATAAGGCCAGGCTCACACAAGTGTGTCGGTATAGTGTATATGATGGTTTCCATTATGCCTCCCTTTTCTTCCTTCTTCCCGGTTATACAATTTAAGTTCTTTAAGTCTTTCCTGCTAAGTTTTGTTCTTGAGTCCTTCCACCATTTTTGTAGTATCATAGAATGGTAGAGTTGCAAGGGACCACCAGGGTCATCGGGTCCAACCCCCTGCTCAATGCAGGATCACTAAATCATCCCAGACAGATGTCTGTTCAGCCTTTGTTTGAACACTTCCATTGAAGGAGAACTCACCACCTCCTGTGGTAACCTGTTCCACTCATTGATCACCCTCACTCTTAGAAAGTTTTTTCTAATATCTAATTTGTGTCTCCTTCCTTTCAGTTTCATCCCATTGCTTGTAGTCTTTCCTTATACAAATAAGAATAGGGCTGATCCCTCTGCAATGTGACAACCCTTCAGATATTTGTAGACAGCTATTAAGTCTCCTCTCAGCCTTCTTTTTTACAAGTTAAACATTCCCAGACCCTTTAACCGCTCCTTATAGGACATGATTTGCTGACCGCTCACCATCCTGTTAGCTCTTCTCTGAACTCGCTCCAGTTTGTCAATGTCTTTTTTTAAATTGGGTGGCCCAGAACTGGATGCAGTATTCCCCATGAAGTCTGACTAAGGAAGAGTAGAGGGGGATAATGACCTCATGTGATCTAGACTCTAAGCTTCTCTTAATACATCCCAGAATTGTGTTTGCCTTTTTTGCTACTGCATCACATTGTTGACTCATGTTCAATCTGTGATCTATTAGTATACCCAAGTCTTTTTCACATGTGCTGCTTAGCTCAATTCCTCCCATTCTTTATGTGCTTTTTTCATTTTTCTGGCCCAGAAGTAGTTCTTTTCATTTTTTCTTCCTGTTAAATACCACTTTGTTAGTCGCCGCCTTTTGTTCAAGTTTATCTAGATCTTTTTGAATCCTCTTGTTGTAGCCTGTCTTTGGACTTGTTCTATTCTATCAATGGCTTTCTCTAGGTGAGGTCTCCAGGTCTTACCAGAGCTCTATAAAGCAGGATCAAAATCTCCCTTTTTCTACTAGTAACACCTCTTGCTATACAGCTGAGCATCCTATTTGCTTTCTTTGCTGCTTGACCACACTGTGCACTCATTTTGAGGCTATCAGACCTCAGAATCCCTAAATCCCTCTCTTCTGAAGTCCTGGATACTATGCAAATCAAGTGCTTTTAATATTGCGCACGCATTGTAGAATTATCACAATCACTAAATGGTTTCAGGAGCAAATGCCTCCACAGTGCTGATTGTAAATAAGTTTCCTCTGAAGTAACTTAGTTTTGCAAGAACTTTGGTCAACCCAATCCTTGAATCCGTTAGCTGAAATATGCAGTCACTGTCTCCTGAACAAATTATTAGCACCTTTGGGGAGGTTGTGCAGTGTTGAAGTCAAAATAATCCATTGCACTGGTGATGAGCCTGCGGATGGTACTCACAATTACATACCATCGAAACTTGAATATCTGGATACTGGCTGCCAATCTATCTGATCTAATTCTTGGTGAAGTCTCACCACTTGTGGTCAGTAATTATAGCTGAAGATCTCCCTCTGGCATTTGTGCTGCAGCAGGTGCGTAGCACCACTCCAGGAATCCAAGTTGCATGCTCTCTTTCACTGGTACAGGTAAACCCAGCTCTTTAGTAATGTTGGGGCAGCTTATTCCTTTCAAGGCTCTCTGCAAAAAGCCATTCCACCCTGCGTGCAGAATCCAACAAGTCCAGCTGCAGGGCAGCTCTGTTGCAGCTTTCACTAGCAGAGTCTTTCTTCTCTGCAGTTTTTGAAACTGCTGAGTTATACCAGAGCCTGCCCTGCCCTAGTCCATAGGTCAATCAGTAGGCAGCACATGACCTGTTAGTACTCAGCAACAAAGTTAGAGTACAAAAAACAGACATGGGACCATTTGAAAGTCTTGGCAGAAACACAAATAAAGTACAGCAATAATATTCATAGATATATACATGGGCATTTAACTTCTTACGATTACATAGCTAAAAAGTTATTATGCCTCTTCCAATAGTAAATTCTCACTGCTCATATTATTTCACATTTTCCTGCAGGTCACTTTTATTGCTTATAGGATCCAATCTGCTATTACCGTGTTTCCCCAAAAATAAGACACTGTCTTATATTACATTTTTGCCCCATAAGAGGCACGGTGTCTTATTTTTAGGGGGTTTTATACTCACCTGGCTCGCGATATCTTGGTCCCTCGCTCTGGTCTCCCGCGCTGTGGCAGGCTGCAGTGAAATCCTCAGTGTTGACACAGCACTCTTTTTCTGGTTTGAATACCCCGCCTCCAGCAAGCGAGTGCTGTGATTGGATCATGAGCGCCGCTGGCTCAGCCAATCAGCTGGCTCGAGGAACCAATCACAGCCATTTAACGTTATTATTCACTAAATCGCTGTGAATGATCGAGCGCCGGCTCTGATTGGCTGAGCCAGTGTTGCTCGTGATCTAGTCACAGCACGCGCTTGCTGGAGGCGGGGTATTCAAAGCCCTGTCACCAGAAAGACAGTGCTGTGTCAACGCTGAGGACATGGCAGCTTGCCGCAGTGCTGGAGACCAGCACGAGAGACTCAGATGCCGCCAGCTAGGTGAGTAGTGCTGTTTTTTTTTTTTGTCATGTAGTTTAGCTAGGGCTTATTTTCTGGGGGAAGGCTTATAAGAGTATTTCAGGGAAGGACTTATTTTCTGGGAAACACGGTAGCTAGAAACAGTTAATAAATTGCTGTCAGTGTATACAACAGTATTTCACCAATATTTGGTCATGACATAAAAAGTTGGTTTACTAGGAACTAGAGATGAGCGAGCGTACTCGGTTCGGGTGTTTTTGCACTCGAGCACCGCTTTTTCCGAGTAACTGACTACTCGGACTAAAAGATTCGGGGGGCGCCGCGGGTGAGCGGGGAGTTGCAGAGGGGAGGAGCGGGGGGGGGGGGGGGGGAGAGAGAGAGAGCTCCCACCTGTTCCCCACTGCTACCCCCCGCTCCACCATGACCACTGGTTCCCTATGGATTGCACATTGATATTCTGTTTTCCTTTTCCCTTAATCCAGATATCAGATGCGATCCATGACTTTTGCAGGCTATTCTATTCCATTGTATTAAATACGTTGTTCTGTGCCTAACTCTTCAAGATGGCAATGTTTTAATGTAAAACGATCACTGTAAAAATGAATGTGAACTATCTTTGCATATTTTACAGGCAAAGCTCATACTTCAGGGTTTCCTAAATGATTCTGGAAAATCAATGAAAGATCTGAAGAGCTTTGAACTAGCTGGGTTGGGAAACAGTCTTTGTGCTGCTGACTTCGAGCAGATAGATCAGATCCACACACTGGAGTTTCGGTACGTGTTCCCGAAGCATTATGAGTTGAAACCAGTGCCGGTCTTAGGTTAGATGGCACACTGTGCGGAATTTCTTTTGACACTCTGTCATAAGAATAAAACTATGTACTGATAAGCAGTCTGTATTCTACTTGTGCAGAAACAAGCAAGCAGCATACGCAGAACAGCTTAATGAATAAATTTAATGAATAAATACTATACAAGAACCAAGCTCACATAGCATAAAGCACAAACAAACCTCAGTACATAGGTGCAATACCGGAACCAAGCTCATAACACAAATATGAACAATATGCAAAAAATCAGGGTAGCGCTCCCAGAGAATATCGGTGACTCACATCATGGTAATATTAATAAAATAAAGCCTCACTCACCCGGTGCACAGTGAAGATCCTGTTTACTAGGATCCTCACTCACACCCCTTATCCGGATCGTCTTATAAGCACTGTGCCTTTAATTCCGTGGTGTCCTGCTGGGCCAGTCAGCTGGGGAGCAGCGTTCGTCATCCGTCTCTCAATTAGAGAGCCGCTCAGAAAAGTCCGTGTTTAGAAAAAAATGGATCCGCGCTCCGAGAAGTGTGTCACACTTGAAAAAGTCCCCACGGAGGGACGAAACGCGTAGTGTGTTAATAAACTTTAGTAAGTGCCGATTCTCGGAGCGCGGATCCATTTTTTTCTAAACACGGACATAACACAAATATGGTAGGGATCACACCCAAGGAATCCCCTGCTGCATCCTCTCCCATTGCCTTCAATAGGGCAGCACTATATATGCAAATTTTAGGATCGTATGCGAAACGCAAAACGCTGCCCTATTTTTTGCAGGTGCAAACCTTATTTGCATATAAAAAACGGACACGTGACCGCTTTCGTTGGAATGCATTGCTTCTAATAGATGCGAATTGCAAACACACGTACCATGCATGAGAAAAAATGCTTGGCTGACTGAGCCCTGAAGAGGTTTTCCAACTAAAAACATAGATACATTTCTAATCTCTGTGGATTCAACCACTGGAACCATCAGCAATCCAGAGATCTATGCACCCTGAATGTCCCGTGTCAGTGGAGCAGTGGTGCAATAATGTGACTTCTGCTCCATTCACTTCTATGGGACGGATGGAGATCAATGTTCTCTGCAGTGAAGATCATGCATGCACACTGCAGCTCCATTTACATGGGGTATTCAGGGTGTGCACATCTCAAGATTTCTGAGAGTTTCAATGGTTGGACCTCTAGTGTTCGGACATTTATTTGTTATCCTGTAAATGGGGAATAAATGTATTTAATGGGAAAACCCCTCTAAGTGAATGTTGGAATCTGGCTATAATATAGCACCATATGGCTGGTGGCCATAAACATGGTGGCTAAATGTCTGCCTCAATTATGTATGGTCTTCATAACTCCCTAGTGTCATTGCATACATTAAGTAAATATCATATATTGCATTGTGCTGTAAACTGCTAGGTGATCGTTTTCCCTTTTCTTTAGCTCCATTATTTCAAGAATTGGCTCCTTCCCTTGTAGTCCAAGAATCCTTCAAGCTTTTAAAAATAAGACAGAAAAAATTTATGGAAAAACTGAAACGTGGAGCCATTTTGTATTGAATGATGTTGGCTACATAGCAGGTAAACCAAAGGTAGATGATGTTATGCTCTTCTAGGTAATATTCCTTGTTCTTGCTTTCTTTGATATTAGTGTACAGTGAAAGTTCATTAATGTTGTTATCCAGGCAGCGGCCGCTGGGATACACTGGGGTCGGAACTGAAGCATCGCTCCGACCCCGGTGTACCCGAGCAGAATCACTGCTCTGACCCTTGTTTAGTGGCCGACGCTTGTAACTGTAGGTACAGTTCTCACTGAGATCAATGGGACTCCAACCTGTAATTACAAGAGCAGCTCCCACTTGATTTCAAAGAGAGCTTGGCTTGCAATTACAAGTGCTGGCCACCACCCAGGGGTTGAAGCGATGCTTCCATACCCCAGTGTATCCCGATGGGCGCTGCTTGAATTACCCCTTTAATTTAGCAACCAATAATCCATAAATTCTGTCCAACACAGTGTGTTATAGTTTATTCTTTGTGTGTTACAGTACCTGAATATCCATACAGCTTAATTCTATACACTTTTCTATGACTGTCCAATTATACACTGTAGGTCATTTTGACAGATTTCTAAAGCAATTGAAATTGTATTGGTAAACAGTGACCAATGTTCTTGTCATGTGGTCTCACTTTTCAGCTGGTTTCAGTAATGAAGATTTCAAGTCACTTGATCCAAGACGTATGCCCTATATTCATCCTTCTGCCATTAAGCTTATACCTGAGGAGATATTTAAGGTAATTACATGAACAGCAACTTTGTGATGTATAAATGGTCAAAAGGACGTAGACCCCCCTCTAATTATTGAGTTTAGCCATCTCGGCCAAACATGATCATTGGACAGTTGAGCAATGGAAGAACGTTCTATGGAGTGACAAATTACGCTACTCTACCTTCAAATGAAATGGACGTACCTGGGTGTGGAGGATGACTGGGGAACACAGTTTACCTGAGTGTATGCCAACAGTTATATGAGGCAGAGGTTTCGTTATGGCTTGGGGATGTTTAACATGGCATGGTCTCGGTCTGTTGGTTGTAGTGATAAGAACCACAAACACAGAGGTGTATCTTGGCATTCTAGACAATAATGTGCTGTCACCAGTGTGGCAATACTCTGGGAATGGTCAGTGGTACTTCCAACAAGACAATGAGCCTTTTCACACATCCAACAATGTTTTATATTGGTTTGCAGCAGAGGCGTAACTTGAAGCTCCTGGGCCCCAATGCAAAATCTGGAACGGGGCCCCTAACTATAATGTTTTATTCATAGTACTGGGCTCCCTATATGGAAAAGAGAGGCCTAATGGGCCCCCCAGGGCTCCTGGGCCCGGGTGCAACCGCATCCCCTGCATCCTCTATAGTTAGGCCCCTGGTTTGCAGCAATTTCTATTAACCAAATGACAATCCACAAACTGAAATATGCAATCATTGTCCCCTGAACAAATTATTAGCACAGTACCTTTAGGGAAGTTGTACAGTGATGAAGTACAAATGATCTGTATTACTGGTAAAGAGCCCGGGTAATGGTATTCACAATTACACACCACAGCAGAAAAGTTAGAGTAAATAAAGTTATGTGACCTCTCTGGAGGTTCAAGCAGGAACATACATAAGATCCAGTAATAATATGCATATTATATATATATATATATATATATATATATATATATATATATATATATATAAAACTAGATTTATCAGTGAAGCAAAATATGCTAAAACATGCTGATAACTTGCCTTCCTAAGGAGCTGTCACCTGAGCAGATTACGAACCTTGGACCTGAAAATGGAGCAATGGTTACAGAATCCCAGCGTGCACTGCTGAACAACATACAACTGCATAGCCTTAGGCAGGCACTAGAGGGCAGAAGAGCAAGCAGTCAAACGCCAATACTAGTGACAACAAGCACTACAACTATAGAAACTACTCCTCCTGTATCGAAAAGTAAGTAGTCAGCCATGGGGGTATGTATGACGATATCTATTCATAGGTTTGGCACATTCGCAAAATGCTCAAAATCCATCAAATATTTTTTATTACAGTTGGAAAACTTTTTTTTAATAAATTCTTTATTTTTCATTTTCATTTTTCACAGTCAATATTCCAGACAAAAAAACACATGAATTGCATTCAGTAATTGACTGCTGACATAATAGAGAAAACCATAATAACAGTAGTGAAAGCACATTTTCTCTCTTATATTGCATGTACAATCGCAACATTTGGCAGATCGTTGTGTAGGTATCTCTCCTGTAGCCTGAGTTTAATTTGTACTCTTCTATGCCTAACTCTAAACTGAAAAACTGTGGACCTTTCGGCCAAAGATTATATCCTGTAACCTCTTCTATTCCAGACAGGAGACATTAGGGGGATAGACAACAGTAAAACAAGGGGAAAGAAGAAAAGAGAAAAAAATGGGGGGGGGGGGGTGTGTAGTAATGACCGGTACTCCTCAGCGTCCTGAAAGACTACCAGTGGTACCCCGACTTCCTAAACTTCTCCTGTGTACCTCTCAGTGATGCGGTCCGCCATTTCTATGATCCATTTTACCGAGCTAAGTCACATTGCTACCGTGGGCGGGGCCGTCTGTCTTCAGAGTGTGGGAATACAAGATCTCTCCGCGCTCACTATATTGCACACCACTGACTTTTTGTACGATGATAGTGGGATATTGCCATGATATAGAAGGAAGAAAGCTGGAGATTTCGGTAGGGGATAATGCGTGAACTTAGATTGGATCCGCTATACATCCGACCAGAAGCTCGCCAGTGCAGAAAATATGCAGCAGAGTCCCCTGCTCCACCCCACATCTCCAGCATAGGGGGGTAGACCAACGGAAACATCTTATGTAAGCGGGAGGGTACCCTGTACCATCTAGAGAGGATCTTATATCCAGATTCCTGAATTGTACTAGATAGGGTAGAGGAATGTGTGATGGTAGGAGAAGACCTTGGGCAAGATGTCTGTCCTAGCATATACTTTGGTGGCAATTAACATTGTAGGGCCGATTGTGGGGTGTCCTGCCAATTCTGCCGATACCTGTCCCTGTGTCCAGGGGAGAGCCAATAGTGACATGGGTGCAATTGTCTGTTCTATGGCGATCCATTGATTGAGGGCCGAGTGTCTATGTCAGTCTATTATGTGCGCTAAGTGAGCCACCTGATAGTGCCACCGAAAATTTGGAAGCCCCATGCCCCCCTCCCTTTTTGGTCTAACCAGTGTGTTCCACGCTATACAAGATGGCTTATCTGTCCATTCGAATTTAGACATGAGAGCAAGTAGGTGTTGGAAAAATTGCCTCGGAACCTGAATCGGAAGGGCCTGAAACAAGTACACCACTCTAGGAAGGATATTCATTTTCATGATAGCCCCTCTACCAAACTACGAAAACGCGCCTTTGATCTAAGCATTTAAGTCCTGCCTAACCTTATTTAGAAGTGTTGGATAATTAGCTGAGTATAGGTCCTCAACATCTTGCCCATGTGAATGAGAAGGCATCTTTAAGTTCACTTACTAGAGATTGCGGGAAAGATATATTGGGCACCGCAGGCTTAGTTAATCTTAAAGTTAGATAGGGTAGAGTATTGATTGATTTCCGACAGTAGGTGTCAGGACAGTGTCCGGGATATGGGGGTCCCTGAGATATCCCGCAACCCCTGTCCCTGCCTACTTGCCCCCCTGGGCTACCCCCCAGGGCGACAACTGGGCGACGGTCCCTACCCTCACTAGGGAAGCGGGACACGGGAGACAAACAGACACTGAGACAAGCAACGGTAGAATGGTCAGACAATCCGGGTAGGCAACAAGAGGGTACGCAGTACGGAGGGGTCAGGCAAAAACGTAGTCAAGTCCAAAAGCAGGTGTCAGAAAAGCCGAGGTCACAAGAGCAGTCAGGATAAACGCGGGTGCAGCTGGAGAACCAAACTAACACTGGCAAGGCCTGAGAGGAAAACACACCTATTTAAATGCTGTCAGCGCTCCCGCCCCAGAAGCTGATTGGGGCGGGGAGCCTGACAGCAGCAGGGCTAATCAGGGCGGTGCTGGGGGCACGCCCCCAGTCTCACTGCACAGACAGTTACCAGGGAAGCCAGCCTGGTAGTCAAGCGACTAGAAGCACCAGCTGCCTCCCTAGCAACCCGGCGGCGACCAGTCTTACAGCGGCCCGGGGAGATCACAAGAACCGGGGTACCTCTGCGCCGTGCTCCTGTACCCCGGGTGGCCGGACCGGTGGTGCGGGCCCGGCGGCCCCGAGAGTTGCCGGTTCTGACAGTACCCCCCCTTCTACGGGGGGACACCGGACCCCCATGGCCAGGTGCGGGCTTAAGCGGGAAAGCCCTGTGGAATGCCTGGACTAGGCGTGGCGCATGCACGTCCCTGGCAGGGACCCACGTCCTATCCTCAGGGCCAAATCCTCTCCAGTGGACCAGGTACTGCAGCCCACCTCTAACCCGTCGGGCATCCACAAGCCTTTCTACTTCATACTCCAGTTCCCCCTGTACCAGAGAGGGAGGAGGCGGGTTCTGGGTGGGGAGAACTGGAGTCACATACTTCTTAAGCAAGTTCTTGTGAAAAACCTTGTGGACCTTCCAGGGGTCAGGAAGTGCCAACTTATATGACACCGGGTTGATAACCTGAGAAACCGTAAATGGGCCAATGAACCGAGGAGCAAGTTTCAGGGAGGGAACCTTAAGTCTCAGATTCTTAGATGATAATAAAACCTGCTCCCCGACCACAAAAGGTGCAGAGATAGTACGTCTTTTATTTGCGTATTTACGCAGTTTCTCTTGGGAACCCTGAAGGTTCTTACGAACCTGGGCCCAAACTGTGCACAGTTCTTCGGCGGATATGTCGGCGGCCGGATTGTTCGAGACCAAAGGAGTAGAAAGCGAGAACCGGGGATGGAACCCATAGTTACAAAAAAAAGGTGACAGTTGGGTCGACGAGTTACCATGGTTGTTAATAGCAAATTCGGCGAGAGGTAAGTAGTTGGCCCACTGATGCTGGTTATCAGAGACAAACAGTCGCAGATACTGGATAAGTTCTTGGTTCATCCGTTCCGTTTGTCCGTTACTCTCGGGATGGAAAGCGGAGGAAAAGGACAAATTAACGTTTAGATTTTTACAGAAGGCTCGCCAGAAGCGAGCGACGAACTGAACCCCTCTATCAGACACAATATCCTCGGGGATCCCATGTAACCGAACAATCTCCTTGATGAACATCTCAGACAAAAGTTTGGCGTTAGGCAACTTGCCAAGTGGAACAAAATGAGACATTTTGGAGAAACGGTCAACTATTACCCAAATGACCGTATTCCCCAGCGAGGATGGCAGATCAGTAATAAAATCCATGGACAAATGGGACCATGGCCTGGACGGAATGGGCAAGGGCAGAAGAGGCCCCTCAGGACGTCTCCTGAGGTTCTTCCCCCTTGCGCAAACCGGGCACGCGGACACAAATACCCGTACATCCTTGGCCATGTGCGGCCACCAATAGAGTCTGGCCGCTAACTCCAGAGTACCCCTGATACCGGGGTGTCCAGCTAGGACTGAAGCATGTGTCTCCTCTAACACTTTCAATCTCAGTGACAACGGGACAAATAATTTGCCTTCCGGAAGGGCTTCAGGAGCAGATTGTTGAGCGGCGTGAATGAGAGGTGAAAGGTCGGAGGAGACAGCAGCGAGGACCACCCCAGGGGAGAGAATGCTCTCAGGCTCCGGCTCGGAAGGTTCCGGAGAACCAAAACTCCTAGACAGGGCATCAGCCTTGACATTCTTAGAACCGGGTCTATAGGTAACAACAAAATTGAACCGAGAGAAAAACAAGGCCCAGCGGGCTTGCCGAGCATTTAACCTCTTAGCGGAATCTAGATAAGTGAGGTTTTTATGGTCAGTGAGTACCGTAATCTGGTGATGGGCTCCTTCCAAAAAATGCCTCCACTCTTCGAAAGCCCACTTAATCGCCAGCAATTCCCGGTTGCCTATATCATAGTTCCGTTCGGTGGACGAAAACTTCCTAGAAAAATAGGCACACGGTCTAAGGTTGGTGAGAGTGGAGGGACCTTGGGACAGTACCGCTCCCACACCAAACTCAGAGGCATCTACCTCCACCACAAAAGGACTGGACAGATCCGGTTGTACTAGGACAGGTGCAGACGAGAACGCCGCCTTTAGGGTATTGAAGGCCCTCAGAGCCTCAGAAGACCAGGTCCTCACATCTGCCCCCTTTCTGGTGAGGTCCGTTAGAGGTTTAGCCACCACGGAGAAGTCTTTAATGAATTTGCGATAGTAGTTGGCGAAGCCGAGGAAGCGTTGAAGGGCTTTCAACGACCCTGGCTGGGCCCACTCCGTGATGGCCTTCACCTTTTCAGGATCCATCTGGAAGTCGCATGGCGTGATGATATACCCCAAAAATGATATCTTTTGTACCCCGAAAACACATTTCTCGAGTTTAGCAAACAGCTTGTTATGTCTGAGTCGAGCTAGCACAGTCTGAACGTGAGTATGGTGACTCGGCAAGTCGGAGGAAAAAATCAAAATGTCGTCTAGATATACAACCACGAACACCCCCATGATATCCTGAAACACTGAGTTCATGTACCCCTGAAAAATGGCGGGGGCGTTACACAATCCAAAAGGCATAACTAGGTATTCAAAATGCCCGAGGGGCGTATTGAAGGCGGTTTTCCACTCATCCCCCTCCCGAATGCGGATGAGGTTGTATGCTCCCCTGAGATCAAGTTTAGAAAACCATCGGGCACCAGCGACCTGGTTGAGGAGGTCAGGAATGAGTGGAAGAGCATACTGGTTTCGGACTGTGATTTTATTTAGCTCTCTATAGTCAATACAGGGCCGGAGACCCCCATCCTTCTTCTCAACGAAGAAAAACCCGGCACCCACCGGGGATTCTGAGGGCCGGATGTGCCCCTTGGCCAGGCTGTCCTGGATGTAGTCCCTCATGGATTCTCTCTCTGGAACCGTAACGTTATAAATGCGGCCCTTAGGAAGTTTGGCCCCAGGAATCAAGTCTATTTTACAGTCCCATTCCCTATGAGGGGGCAGAGCTTCAGATAATTGTTTGGAGAACACGTCAGAAAACTCGGAGAGGTATTCTGGTAGGGGGCTCCCCTCGCAGGTGGAGATTCCCACCTTCACCGCACAAAGGTGGTTGGCACAGCGGGGACCCCACTTTACCAGTTCCAACGTGTCCCAATTTACTACCGGGTTGTGCTCCCGGAGCCAGGGGAGGCCTAGTACGACGTCCACAGACAAATCTCTCATCACTAGAAAGGTGCAGGTTTCCACGTGTAAGGCTCCTATAGTAAACCTTACTTCAGGGGTCACCAGATTAACCACCCCTGCTTGCAAAGGAGTGGAGTCCACTCCTGAAACCAGAATCGGAGTTTCTAAACGTAACAAAACCCCGGACAGTTGAGCAACGAAATTAAAGTTAACGAAATTAGCCGCAGCCCCCGAATCAACAAAGGCTTGCCCAGTACGGTGGAAAGCATGAAATTCTAGGGTGCAAGGCACTAACATTTTGGACAACACAGGGAGTACCTTGGCTCCTAGACAGTCCCCCCGATAACTGCCTAGGAGCGGGAGTTCTTCCTGCCGTGGCTTCTTAGCGCAGGTAGCAATGCGGTGACCCGGCTCCCCACAGTAGAAGCAGAGGTTCTTCTTCAGGCGGTGTTCCCGTCGTTGCTCGGGGTTCACGGCTCCCAGCTCCATGGCCTCGGTGGTGGGAGGGTAAAAGGTCGGGTCAGTCGAAGAAGTAGACGTGGGGAGTGGGGTGGTCCGAGCGGCGTGTCTGGCCCTCAAACGTCGGTCGGCTCGAATAGCCAGCGACATGGCTTGCTCCAGGGTTTTAGGCTCTGGGTGGGCCACAAGTAGGTCCTTGAGACCCTCAGACAGACCGGTCAAAAATAAGTCTTTTAGGGCGGCATCGTTCCACCGGGATTCCGTACAATGTTGACGGAATTGGGAACAGTAGTCCTCCGCCATCTTACAACCCTGGCGCAGGGCCAGAAGTTTGGAGACTGCGTAGCCCGCCCGGTCGGGTTCGTCATAAATTTGACCCAGGGCGAAAAAAAAGGCGTCAAGGGATAGTCGGGCTGGAGAGCCAGCTGGTAGCGAGAAAGCCCAATTCTGGGGCTCTCCCCTCAGGCGGGTAATTACGATTCCCACTTTCTGGTATTCAGTACCAGAGGAGTGGGGGCGGAGATCAAAGTAGAGCTTGCAGCTCTCTCTAAATGCAAAAAACTGATCTCTCTCTCCGGAGAAGCAATCCGGAAGCGTGGCTCGAGGTTCTGACATCGTTCCTGGAGCGGACGAGGGCTGCATGGGGCCTGCAGCTGCCACTTGTTCCCGTGGCTGCAAGCGGGCTGTTAGGTCCTGGGCAAGGGTCGTAAGGACCTGGACCTGGTTCGCTACAGCCGCCACGGCCTCCATCGAGGGGCTCAAAGTTGCCGGGCGGATGCAAGGGTCTGACCTTAGTTCGGCCAGTGTTACTGTCAGGACAGTGTCCGGGATATGGGGGTCCCTGAGATATCCCGCAACCCCTGTCCCTGCCTACTTGCCCCCCTGGGCTACCCCCCAGGGCGACAACTGGGCGACGGTCCCTACCCTCACTAGGGAAGCGGGACACGGGAGACAAACAGACACTGAGACAAGCAACGGTAGAATGGTCAGACAATCCGGGTAGGCAACAAGAGGGTACGCAGTACGGAGGGGTCAGGCAAAAACGTAGTCAAGTCCAAAAGCAGGTGTCAGAAAAGCCGAGGTCACAAGAGCAGTCAGGATAAACGCGGGTGCAGCTGGAGAACCAAACTAACACTGGCAAGGCCTGAGAGGAAAACACACCTATTTAAATGCTGTCAGCGCTCCCGCCCCAGAAGCTGATTGGGGCGGGGAGCCTGACAGCAGCAGGGCTAATCAGGGCGGTGCTGGGGGCACGCCCCCAGTCTCACTGCACAGACAGTTACCAGGGAAGCCAGCCTGGTAGTCAAGCGACTAGAAGCACCAGCTGCCTCCCTAGCAACCCGGCGGCGACCAGTCTTACAGCGGCCCGGGGAGATCACAAGAACCGGGGTACCTCTGCGCCGTGCTCCTGTACCCCGGGTGGCCGGACCGGTGGTGCGGGCCCGGCGGCCCCGAGAGTTGCCGGTTCTGACAGTAGGTTAGGTAAGGAGATTCGTGGGCTGGAGATGAAGAACAAAAGATCGTTCACATATGCCGTGATCTTATGTTCTGTGTCCCCCAATGTGATCCTTTTAATATTTGGGTTAGAGCAAATATGTCCCAGTAACAGCTCCAAGCACAATATAAAGATTAGAGGTGAGGGGGCAGCCTTGTCTCATGCTGTTTGTGATGGCAAAAGGGGCTGAAACCTGCCTGTTTACCCTGACTGACACAGTAGGGCACGAGTATAGACCCAAGAGCCATTGAAGCATATTAGGACTCACCCCCATATGTGTCACCATGGCAAACAGGCAATTCCACTCCACCCTATCAAAAGCCTTGTCCGCATCTATGGACAGTAACCAGACATGCAAGGATCGTTTATATGCGAGGTTTATCAAATTTATGGCTTTCGTGGTGTTGTCCCTAGCCTTCCTGAGAAGGACAAAGCCAACTTGGTCCTTATGGACCATATGTTGTAGGAAGGGGGAGATCCTGTTTGCCAGTATTTTGGGGAATAATTTCAGGTCCACGTTCAACAGGAAAATAGGGCGGTAGCTCGGACATTGCGATGAGTTCTTACCGTCTTTTGGATTAACCGAGATATGGGCCTTTAGAGTGTCTCTGGTTATTTTGTTTCCGGTTGTTAAGGAATTAAAAGCCTGCGTGAAATAGGGAGAGAGAGTATTTTTTGTAATATGCTAAAGTAAGCCCATCAGGTCCAGGTGCTTTCTCTGTGTGGGACTCCACCAACTCAGTCTGTGTGATTGGAGCCTCCATAACCTCAATGGCCTCCTGCAGAAATCTGCCCAGATTTGAACTCTGGAGGTAGTCACGAATTTTAGTCCTTCGGTGTTCCCTATCCTGTTCTGATTGAGGGGGTGAAAGATTATACGATGCCTGGTAATACCTTGTAATACTCCCTGTTGGGGAATATGCACAGTGTGACCGCTGGAAGTATTTATGTGTGGGACATATGTCCTGGCTCTAGCGGTACGCAGTGCCCAGGTTAGTGTGTGACTAGGCTTATTACCAAATTTGTAACAGTGGCGCCTGCATTTTGCTAACTTCCCTTTTGCCTGGCCCAAGCAGAGCGAGCAGACCTTTTCTCTAAGTTGAATCAACTTTGCCCCCCTTGCACTATACTGAGTAGACTTGTGAACGAGTTCCAAAGTCCGTATCTTTTCTAGTAGCCCCTGGAGGTGTGCACTACGCTCTTTTTTAATGTGGGATCCAAGACTCACAAAAACCCCTGATGACGCATTTATGTGCCTCCCAAATCGTTGACAGATCTACATCTGGGATGTTGTTGTACTCAAAATATTCTTGTAGAGCTTTCTGTATTTCATCTGAGGTTATCTGGTCGTGGATGAGAGACTCGTTGAGACGCCAATGCCACTTAATGCTGTCATTAAATTGCTGCTACGGGATGTTACTGGGTGTTAGTACATAAGTAGGATACAGAGGTGGAAAACCAGTTGTTGATTTTTAGATGAACTTTGATTTTTATATCAACTAAAGTAGACCTAGTAGAGGAAGTTCCTGAGATTAGCTAGTCTCAAAGGTTGCTGGATACCTTTAACAGTATAAATCAAGTTTTTATGTATTTTTTTTATTTTTTCTATTTTGATGTCACAATTCATATCTTGAAATAATCCTACAATCCTGCAGTTTTCACACTGACCACTAGGCCTAATAATAGGCTGACACTTTCTGTTCTGTATTGATCACTTTTCAGCAGTCATCTTATTATACCTATATATGGATAACATAGGATTCACCATTCACAATAAGTAATGGTCACAGTTCACCTCCTCCCCCACATGCACAATATCCTCTGCACAGGTCACTAAGCATGCCCACAACACTTTCACATAGAAGTCAATGGGTTTCCTCCTGTCCATTGTGACTTTAGCCCATGAGACTGCTGTAAAGCATGTCCCTTAATTCTGTTAACTGCAAGATAGCAGCAACGATAGTCATATATAGAAAATATAATAAGAAAAATCTACAATTAGAAAATAATAAATTACTAATTTATTAGTAAACAAAATATAGGTGATACATTCTGTTTTAAATGGTGCTGGCCTGCTTTGTACAGTCCCTTTTTGTTAGAAGGCTATCCCAACATAGCGACCCCCAACATGTCAGGCTGTTTTCACGTCTGCAGAGGGGAATACCCCAGCCAAATGGGTCTGTTTTATGATGGAACCGAACAACACTGAATGGACCCCATTGACTATAAGGAGTCAGTTCGGTTTCTGCTCAGCTGCCCGGCATTTTACCGTAAGAAAAAGCGCCACATGCAGTGCTTTTTCTTCCAGTATTTTGCACCGGATCTGCGATGGAGCCTCCGAACTGAGGGCAACCTGACTCAATGAAAGTTTACAGTATCTTCTGCCATAGTAATTACTTTTTAATCTTTTTTTTCAGGTGTCACAATGACCACTGACTATTGCGTTGTGTTTGCTGTAGTTTGTCAGTTGCTGTACCCATGACTTGGAGGTCCGCGGTGTGTTCCTGTTCTTCATGGCTATATTGTGGTAACGCTGCTCTCCATGCTTGTCACATTCTTCCTTCACCTAAGTGTCTTAATTCACCCATATTGGGTGGGCCAAAAATCCCCAAATCTGCCAGTTATATTGTTAACCAGACCTATTTGTTTCATTGTCTGATACATTGCTTTGATTTTTACATGTGATACAAGCATTTCTGCACGCAAAATAAAATATTTTATGTGACCAAGTAGATGTGAGACTCCTGAATCAGAAAACTTTGAACAATGTAAAGATTGAGTCACACGTATGCACCAGACAGCCTATAATGGACAAGATATATGTTGAAAAGGTGTCCTTAGAAAGCTGGGGGTGTAACACAACTGTAGCGAGGGGTGTGGGGGGGGGGGGGTGCTTAGTATTTCACCCACTGAAGATATTACTACTCTTCAACAGGTGACACAGCTTCATTGCAGTTGTGTACACCCCCAGCTTTCTGAAGAAGAGGCAGTTTGTTGAAACCCATCAATTGACTTTGAGTACATATTTCTTCATGTCTTATAAGGTCACGCCATACCCCAGTATTTAATTTTTAGAACTCTATTACATGCTCTCGATGCTCAGTAAACATTGCTGTGTAGCATTCCTGGGTCAGCGGCACCTTCATCACATATCAGCTAACCATTACATTGTTTCCTTTCAAGCACAGGTTAAAGGGCTACTCCAGCGAAAACACATTTTTCCATCCCTGTCCCCCTCATTTCATTGTCTGTCACACTCTAGATGTCTCATGTATATTGAAGTCACTTCCATACAATGCAGCATCCTGTTTGATACTTATCAGGCACCATCCTGATGCTGAGCTGTCTCCCTATTGACTTTCTCTATTCTCTGATAACACTTCCATGATGCATCAGCATTCTATATTCACCTAACTTAACCACAGACCATAATTATATAGTCAGGAGGATGAGCTTTGATCTCCTCTATTATAACTATGTGCAGGAACTTCTAGTTCTCAGCTGTAACTGTGATAGCAGATTTGCTCCCCTCTTATGAAGAGATTGTGCGGTAGAGTGTCACGGTGTCGGTTGTGCCGTAACTTTTGTATTCATATTGTCTCTATTGGCACTAATATGTTTCCCCCTGTCTGGGCAGGTAAGGATTAAGTACCCTTTCTGCTGTTTAGCTGCTAGGCTGGCTGAGATGATTGATAGCTCAGCCAGTCAGTCATTTTTTTTTTACTAGTGTGGTTTTCTCCAATTGGACTGGCTGAGATGATTGATAGCCCAGCCAGCCATTCAGTTCCTTTCTAGGTGTTAGGTATAGCAGACAGGTCTGCTGCTCTGCCCTGTCTGTTATCGGAGTTTGTATTTATTTTGTTCCAGCAGCTCTGGAGTTAATGGCTCCCGACTCCTGCACCCAGCTGGAGGCTGTTTGCCAATCACTCCACTATATAGTACCCCTTAGATCTGGTATCCAGTGCTTTCAGGTTGTTGTTCTTCTATGACGGTTTGTGGTTGCTGCTCCTGCAGTATCTGTCACAACTGATCTCATGTCTGCTGTAGGTGTAAGCTACTTGTGCTTTTCCCAGATCTTCGCTCCTGTTTCTGCTTGGTACATTGTGTTCCGGCCTTGACAGGGTTATTCAGTGCCCAGGTTCCAGCTCGGGGCCGTCCTTATCAGAACGATTACTCTGCTCTGTTAGGCAGGGTCTTCATTACCCTATTTCAGCTCAGGGCTAGCTCAGTCCCAGTCTCTGCCTCGTACCAAGCTACGCGCAGAGGATTGAGCATCTGGTCTCTGGTTAAGCTGTCAGTCCTTCCAGGTGGTTTCCCCTGCCCAGAGGGACGACACAGTGGTCCCACATCCAAATACGTAACATTTGGGCTATTTAGTCTAGCTAACAGGGACACACCCTGCTGGTTATACTGTTTGTGTACTAGTCATTTGCTACACCAGTGAATCCTGTGTTGTAGTACTCTATATTGAAAGTATTGTTGCACACAGTGTTTATTAGTTCGGTTATTCAGTTCCAGGGATTTAGTGTTACCTTGATAGTTGTCATATAGGTCAAATCGGTTCCAGTCTCTCTTCCATAGTGGGGTCATCCTTTTCGGGACAGATACTCTACTTGAGGGTCCAGTCCAGTTCGAGTGATTCTGGCATTCTGGTCCCTTTAGTCCTCCACTTCTAGTTATATCCAGTTCTATTATTTTTCGTCACTTTCTGTTCTGTAACTCGTTGCACTAGATGTGACATTATAACCATCCCAATAAAGAAAAATACTGTCTGCCGATGGATCTGATTGAAGCAGACGCTGTCATTTGAGGTAACGGATATCAAACAGCAGGCTCAGTCTCAAAAAATCTTGTTGTCTGCACTGTCTGGGTCAACCAGTTCCGTAGTTAAGGATCATTTTTCAGGGAAGTGTCTGGATTTTGTACATGACGAGCCTGATCGATTAGCATTAGCTGAGAGCAAGATTTGAACTCTCTGGACAGGGAAAAGGTCCTGTAGATTGTGAAGAGTTTAGGTGCTAGTCACATGACATCCAGTGGAATGACCCAGCACCTAAGAGTTAATTTTGTTTTGGATCATCTGGTCAAGGAAAAGATACTGTGATTCAGTCTTTTTCACCTCATTCTGTAGAAGAGGCTATGGCTTCAGCCAGGAAAATTAACAGACGAATTTGTGATAGAGCTTGAGTGTAAGCAGGGTATGACTCTATTACATGCTAGCCCTCGTGCTCTCCTGGGGTTTCTGAGGAACCTATGCAGATAGGAGCTATGGGGAGGGAAGGAGTGTCGTGAACAACTACTAGAGGTTTATGCTTGTACTGTGGACAAAATGGACATTTTGTATTTCATTGTCAAGTGGTCAAAACTAAAACGTAATTAAAAAGGGTTTAAAAAAGCCTTGATCCCCCATCTTTGGCTACAGAGGTCTGCCCCCTCTGTGGTCCAGTGGAGGGAGAAGGTAGACTTGATCTGCAATTTAGAAGAACTTTCAAGCTGGACAAGAGGAAGGCATGATGGATTTGTTCAGATGTGGAGTCCCTGGAAAGCCCTTAAATAGAGAACTTAATTGAGAAGGTACTGAGGAATACGTGCCGTGCCATTGATTATATCCCTCCTAAACGGGTTCCTATTTCTCCCCAGACGTCATATTCAGATATAGTACGCCCTTGGTAGGTGGTGTTGTGCCCCCGGACCGGGTCCCCAGATTGGCCCCCAGTGTAGGAGACTGACCCGGGAGTCTTTGAGGTTTTTACCGGATCAAAAAATTAATCATACTCTAAATATTCTACCCTCCTCCTTCACATGTCTTGTCTTCCCCCTTCCCTACCCTCCCTCCCTCCCTCCCTCCCTCCCCCCCTTCCTCCCGAACACCATGGAGGTGCCCAAGAAAGGAGAGTTGAGAATAAGGTGTTGGGAGAGGGGTCGGCTTTCTCATGCCCTACTTACTGTTTATGGTTATTAATGTATAAGTAATGCTCCAGGTCCTATTTGGACCAGGAAAAATTTGATCTATGGTTCTTTTTTTCTTCTTAAGCCATGTATGTAAAAACTCTGAAAAATTTCAATAAATCTTGAATTAAAAAAAAAAAAAAAAAAAGAGTTAAAAAAAAGAACTAAAACTTTAGCTGTGGGCAAGCTTATTGGCTTGGTGGGGGTTGATAATAGTACCGTAGGCCAGCAATTAGCTTGGTTTGCAATCTCCAAGCCAATCCTCTCGACTGAATTAACCAATGATGGGCATCAAAATCCAACTACAGTATTTATTGATAGCAGGTCGAGAGTAAAATTTAATTGATCAGCAATTTTCTAAGCTGATGGATCTATCTATAATTTCTCTTGCTAAACTTATATCGTTATTTGCAATTGATTCCTCACCATTGTAACAAAAACACCTTAAGCTCTGTGTTCATGGGGTGTGTTGGAAAATCAGGTTATTCCATCAAGATTTTCTCCCAGCGCAAGACGTGCTAGGAATGCCATGCTTAATCCAGTCATTGATTGTGAGCCCGGCGACATCTGTCGCTGGGCGAAAAGCGGTTTTGATGGGGTATTTTAAGTAACATGGCGACAATTGAGACCAGTCCTCTTCCCAATTATATTGCAGATTATGCAGCCATTTACTCTAAGGTGAATTCTAAAAAATGACTACCACATAGAGAATATAATTGCGCTATTGAGCTAGTTCCAGGTGGCAGGCTGCCAAAAAGTTGTAATCTCACGGGCCCATGACGAGTAGCTCTGCAGGAGTATATTACAGAGAATTTGCAGAAAGAACATATTCATCCCTCAAATTGATCGGTGACGGACGTATTTTTCTTAGTTAATAAAAAATATGGGGGTTTACGTCCGTCCTTGTTTAGATTTTCGGAAATTAAACAAGATTTCCGTGAAAAATCCATATCCACTTCCACTCATCCCTGTTTAACCAATTGGTAGGGGTGCAATGGTTTTCCAAACTAGATTTAAGTGGCGCATACAACCGTATCCGTATTGGGTAAGTAAGTGGATGAGTGGAAGACAGCGTTTAATACCAACAATGGGCATTGTGAATACTTGGTCATGCCGTTTAGGTTATCGTCTGCTTGGACGATATCTTGATTCATTCCCCAGATTTATATTCTTACAAGAATGATTTATGACAAATGTTACAGGTCTTGAGAGACCTTTTTGTATTGCAAGACATTTTCTTCTTAGGGTACATTAATTCTTCATATGGTTTTAAAATGGATCCAGTAAATGTACAGGCAGTTCTAGACTGGGTCCAACCTTAGAATTTAAAAGGTCCTTCAAAGGTTTCTTAGATTATAGAAAATTTATTTGTGGATAGTGAAGCCTCTTATTTGAGTAAAAAGGAGCTGATCTTTATAATTGGTCTCCCACTGTAAGGCTGCTTCCACATGGCAGAGCCAGATTCCACATGCGGAATCCAGAAACGGAACCCAAATCTGGCCGCAGCGGAGTCCGCATGTACCTGCTCTGTCGCCATCTTTCCTGCACTGCGGATGGACCTGCACATGCGCAGTACAGATTTATTTATTTTTAATTTTTCCGTGCCGTCACTAGGTGCTGACGTGGAATATGCAACGTGTCCACAATGTTCGTTGCAAATGGGCCACGAGTCGGACGACACAGGTCACATCAATTGTACCGTGACTTTGGGACTTATATGGTATCCATAGACATTGATTTGTCTCAGTCTGCCTGGGCAGGTAAGGTTAAGCACTCTTTCTGCTGTTTAGCTTCTAGGCTGGCTGAGATGATTGATAATCCAGCCAGCCATTCACTTTCTTCCTAGGGCTGTTTATTCCAGCTATTAGGGAAACACCCTGCTAGTTATATTCTTTGTGTACTGCCTATATAGCTAGCTTTAGTTAGTTTGGTTATTCAGCTCCAGGGATTAAGTGTTAGCTTGATAGTCATCAGATAGCTCAGATCGGTTGTGGTCTTTCTTCTATGCTGGGGTTGTCCATTTCGGGATGGGTGCTCCGCTTGAGGATCCGGTCTGGTTCAGGCAATTCTGGTATTCTGTCCTTGTAGTCCTCCATTTCTACCTATATCCGATTCCACTATTACTTGTAACCTTCTGTTCTGTAACTGTTTGCACCAGACGTGACATAGCGTCCAGAGAACGTAAAGCCAGGTAATTTTCAGGTGGTCATAATGAGATGCTGAGACCCACTTAAATAGACAACAGGAAGTTTCAGGTGGAATAACCAAGGTAATTCTAGCCGACCAGTTACATAATGAATGAAAAAAAAATCACCAGTGTGACCCTTTAACAGTAGTCCAACCACACTTGAACCATTGTCCCTTTTTGCTACCCAAAGAGGTACTTTGCCCTTAGTTTTCTCACTCCTCTCTGGACATTGAATTTTATAATTTATTTCTATGGTTATACAGAAGATTTGCAGGACCATATCAGAAAATTTGAGTTCTAACCCCTAAAAAGCTATATTATATAAATTAATCTGTATTAAAAGTTGGTCTAAGGCTGGGTTCACAGGGCGGATTTGTTGCGGTTTTGCTGCATTTTTTCCGTTGCAGTTTTGTCGCGGAAGAAATGCTTCTGTGGCAAAACCGCTTCAAAGGTTATTTTTGTCTTGCGGATTTTCTTGCCGAAAAATCCGCAAGCCTTTTTTTTTCCGCAGTGCTTTTTTACTTTTGCAGCGGATTTTGCTGCGTCCATAGACGTCTATGGACAAAAAAGCGCAGCGGAAAAGACAAAAGAATGTCACAGCGCTGCGGCTGTGCGGAAAAAATGCATCCTGTGAGAACAGCTTTTTGCCCAAACACATTTGTACTGCATTGCACTGCAAACGCAGCGGTTTTGCCGCAGTGCGGATATGCAACGGCAAACCGCGGCAAAACCGCAGCAAATCCGCCCTGTGTGAACCCAGCCTAAAATGACATAATGTTAAAATAGACATCGACATTTGAGTTTAAAAAGTAAATGCTTACAAATCTGATTTGTTGCTATGGGTAGCATTTTTCAGTTTTTGTCTGCATAGGATTGCTGCACGAATCTATAAATGATTCTGTGAACTGAAAAGACTTTTGTGATATTACTCACATCATAATTATTTCTCACACCTAAGTGAATACAATATGCGCAACAGCACTGAACAGATGATTATGGAATGACCTGGCATCTGTGTTTTGTGGAAAAAAAATGGCTGTGCCCAAGGGACGCAGTTGTATCATAGATGAATAATACCTTTGGGGACACTGCTTTCTCCATCACATCATGTTCTCACTTTGAGGCTTTATAATTACTGTGTTTATACTGTTACAAAAAGCTTTGCTCGAGAAGTATGCTCCGTCTCATACCGTCTCATACCATGGTAATATTTTTCACCGCGGCACTGATTAACCAATGTGAATAAATAGAATGAAAAACATGAGCAAGATAGCGAACTGTGCTATGGTTGCTCTGTCTCCATCTTTCAGTTGAGACTGTTTTGTATAGCCCCTTCCCCAGCCTATAGGCTACAATGTAGAATGGCCATAAGCAGTAGATCCGGTACTGTTGTATCTTGACGCCACCGGAAGTGGCGGGTGTAGCCAAGTGTTAGGCTGCTTGACAGACAGTACCTGATTGGCTGCACTCACCCCTCCGCCGCTGTGCATTGTGCTGGACCGCTGACAATAGTTTTTGCCGGCTGCGGTGAGTGATGCTGGCACTGTGGCTTGTCGTGGCCTCCTCCTCTCCCTACACTCTCACGCGTGGAATGCTGTTCAGCATCCAGGCTCCAGGCCCTGGTGATTGCCGTCAGTAATGCTGTGGCGTGTGGCCTCCCGGGTTGGTACCGGCAGTGGGGGTTCACACTGCAGGGGAGAGTAGCTCACAGGCCCTAGTGGAAAGGCCCTAGCGGCGGCAGTGTGGGAGGGGGTTCAGACATGGGCGCCTAAGTTCCTAGCAGCATGGAAGGAGTTTGTGCTGGGATGGAGGCTTAGGGTTAATTTAAGAGTTAGGCACACATTATTAGCTGTAAATGCTTCCATGTTAATGCCGGCCGGCTCAGCCATGGAAGCATTTACAGCTACTAATGTACGCCTAACTGTTAAGCTAACCCTAACCCTCCATCCCAGCACAAACTCCTTCCACACTCCTAAGACCTTGCAGCAGGCAGACAATCAGGAGCTTTGCAGACAATCAGGCACGGGGGACGTCACCTGGCTGTCAAGCAGCCTAACACTTGACTACACCCATCACTTCCTGTGGCGTCAAGATACAACAGTACCAGTAGATCCTGTAGTGGCCAACGTACTGGCTGGTCCATAGTGCAGGTGTGGCATTTATATGCATGTCGATCTATTGCAGAGACTGCGCATGCGCGCTTTTCTCACAGCAAGAGTTCATATACTATTCCAGAGAGACAGCACGCATGCGCAGTCTTGGCAATAAATCGTTATTCCCTACTAGGCAGAGAACGCTACATCTCTAGTGACCTAACCTACACTACTTTTTTTTAATGACAGGACCCTTTTAATCCCATTGTTCAGCAGAAGACATCCTTGTTAAAAGATGACCTTGGAATCTATCACTTTTGTTTTTTGTTGCTATTAACCCTTCACTACCAAGCCCTTTTTTGTTTTCTTTGTTGTTGTTGTCTTCTCGGCCCTGTCTTACAAGAGCTATAACGTTATTTTTCCATCATCATAGACATATGGGCATATACGATTATGGTGATACCACATTAACTTTAATTTTTTTGTACTACTTTAAAACAAAATTTTTAAAACGCAACCACGAATGCCGAACACATATGAACGTCCTGCGGTCCTGAAGTGTGTATAAAGTGGGCTTGGGAGCTAAGTCCGCTCCATACCTGACAGCTATTAGCTGTTTGTAACAGCTCAAAGCCATCAGTCACTACTGTAATCAGAGTTAGCTCTGATTGCGGTGGTTTACTATTGAGATCCTGTGGTTAAAACTGACTGCGTGTTTAAACAGTTAGGAAGGGGGGACTCTTTTCTATGGCCCATAGGCATCCCCATGAAGGCTCCAAGGGCTGCTACACATCGATGCTTATCAAGCCCTGCTTGTGGCGGGGTTTGAAAGGCAACATCAAAAATCACTATATAATGTAATAATGAAGTATTGCAGTATATAGTTCAAGCGATCAAGTGATCACAAATTCAAGTCTCCTGTCTGTAAATAACAAATGGGTACGATAGGTATTCCAGGCACTATGTGCTGCAAATAGGAAATGGCCACTTTCCCACAATGACATATGAAAGAAAACTTTTATGCACTCCTTAGGTGCCTAGAGGATGCAGTCACATAGGTGGAAGTAGCGAGCACGATGTTGCGCCCTGAAACTCGGCCTGATATCATGCTCATGAACATGCGATTTACCCTTGGATGCGAGACATTTTCAGGCAACAACGCCTTGCATTTCATCTATGAACTTCTGATCCTCATGCGTAAGTTTCATATGCGATAGAGGATTGAAAGTGTTTCCCATTGATTTCAATAGGAAACCTCGCATTGTACTCGCATGCACATCGCACGACATGCGGGAGCATGCAAAGCATTCAAGGTCCCATTTAAATCAATGAGTAATGTGTTTCAAAGAGCAAGCAATGATGGAGCATGCCACAAAAACATAGCTCGAGTATCTGACTGCATTCACAAGAATGGGGTTCATATTCGTGCGAGATGTGTGCGTCTCAAGCAATTTTTTCAGCCACATGAAAGCGGCCTAAAGGTTTGTTTTTTTTTTTTACATAAAACTCAGCTCTCCCTGCCAAAAAAACAAGAAATAGTCATATATTCACCTCTTCATGCTCCCACTGTGTCCTGTGCTGCCACTCCAGCTCTTCCCCGTGACATGACGTTTACTGGCTACCCCAGCCTGTTTATGGGATGTCACATGCTGCTGCAGCCAATCCCTGAGCTCTGTCATTGGCTGCAGCATCTGTGACATTCCGTAAACTGGGCAGGACTGCAGCCTGTAAACAAACACTTGGAGTGAGGACTGAGCAGCAGCGCGGGACAGGCAGCGAGCGGGGAGAGGTGAGTATATGCCTATTTCTTGTTTTATGGCAAGAGGAACTGGATTTTATGTTAAAGGGACCCTCAGTTATTTTTAACATTTATTAATTATGTAGCTATTCCCCAAAATATATATGTGAACTAGTATTATCTTGGTTAGTTATTTCTATCCATCTGAAACTCCTGGCCTCTTTCTCCTCAGATGGTCATCTCAGTTCTAACCAGCTCAGATCTGCTTGGACTTATGCGTTTGTGTTCTAGTCAGTTTCTCAGTCTGTCTGATGCTGTTACACAAGGCTTGTCTGCAGGGGGCACAGGCATTCCTATCACAGTTACTCATGAGGATCACACAGCTATAATAGAGGAGATCACAGCTCATCCTCCTGACTGTATACTTATGGTCTGTAGCTTATTTAGAAGACTATAGGAGCTAGTAATAAGTAAACTGCCCCCCTTCCTGCAGAAAGAAAGGAAGAAAGGGTATAGCTGTGCTGATGCATCATGGGATACATGCAAAAGTGAAACCAAAGTGGCCCTTAAAAAAAGGGTCTTGGAAAACCCCTTTAAGTATCTCAGAGAAAACATAAAGACTGGTACATGAGTGAGTGTCTATAGTTCTGTACTATGTCATGTTGAGATATGGAGTGTGATTAATAACTGACACAGCCAGGGAGACATTGAATTATCTCCTCCTCAAATGTGATTATAATTATGGTAAATTGTTTTTCTGGCTTTGCATAAATAAATGTAATTGATCCAAGCACCGCATGTGCTGATACATTGTAATGTATCTTTCACACTAATTTGTCCCCGGAGAGTGAATATCGGAGGCTGAGGCTCGCAGCCAGGTGTACTTACTTATATCCAGGATAATGGATCTGTGCAGAGGACACAATGGATAATGGATATTACTAAAAAGCAGCAGCAGTCTCAGATATTTGTAGAGAAAAAACAAGGGCCAATCACAAGGACCCCTCCTCTATCCCACTCGCTTTTATGTCCTGAATACAGAGATATAGAACAAAAAAACAGGGCTCTCAATAAAGAATGACTGCACTTTCGACATGTCATAGAGACATGGCCAAAGATTTGATGGGGGAGGGTATCTGGGTGCTGATTGCTGAAATACAAGGGCTGTAGTGCTCATTGGAATGCTGTGACCCCTGAGCTGTTTTTAATACTCTTTGGCTGTTTTCGCAGCAGAAGATGGGCCAAGAGGAGCAACAAACATGATGGGCCAAGAAGAGCAACAAACATGGCCAAACACAGCCAAAGGAACACCTTGACACCCCTGATTAAAACTTTTGACCTTATTACGTTTCTTCCTCTGTAGATATCCATTATCTCTGAGATACTTAAAGGGGTTGTCTCGCGGCAGCAAGTGGGGTTATACACTTCTGTATGGCCATATTAATGCACCGGTGCTCGCGCCGGAGAGCTGGTCTGCGCATGCGCAGAAGACCTCGGCGGCGCGAGCACGCCGGAGTGGCTCCATTGAACACAGCAGAAGACCGCACAGCACAAGCGCGTCTAAATGGAAGGAGAAGACAGCGTTAGACGGCACCATGGAGACGAGGACGCCAGTAACAGAGCAAGTAAGTGTATAACTTCTGTATGGCTCATATTTAATGCACGATGTATATTACAAAGTGCATTAATATGGCCATACAGAAGTGTATAACCCCACTTGCTGCCGCGAGACAACCCCTTTAATGTAAATGAATACACCTGGCCAGGGGCCTAATTCTGATATTCTCAGGAGAAAAGTTAATGGGAAAGATGCATCACAAAATATCAGTATAATGCCTTATTCACACGAGCGTTTAATCACTGCTATTTTGCCACAATTAAATGTTGGCCGAAAACCGCGACCATCTGAAGCATTGGATTGCAATGAATTTGTTCAGATGGGTGATTTTCCGACACGTAAAATTGGACGGCTGGAAAAGATAGCACACACACTGCCAATTCCAGCGGCCACCTTTATACATGGCCAGAAAAGATAGGTCTTGCCCTAACTTTTGGACACGATCAACCGGCTGCTCCCATAGCTCAACTAGCGTTGCTAAACTTCTTCCCCCTCCCTTTGTCGGCAGTTCCCATAGGCTTCTATGGGAGCTTCTATTGCCGCAATCAGCCAGCAAAGGGAGGGGAAGAGAGTTTAGCATCACTAAAGTATCTCCCCCCGGATGACGGAATTCTGGGTTGTGGCGTATATATGCCGCACCTGGCCGTGTAAATGGATGAGAAAACGCGAGATTTAGCCGTGACTTGGTCGCGGCTTTCTCTCTTTTATGCGATTTTCGTCCGCGATGGGCTGAATGATCATCTATAGAATTTGGCTCATGTGTTTCCATCACATCCTACTGCTCCTATGGGACCTCCTGCTGACAAGGAAGGTCTTACTGTAGTGTACCCAGAGGATTAGCAGAGGGGGCGACGTCAGCACATGGAGCAGGTGCCACCTTGGATTTTGAGCTCCGCCTTGCACCTTCACAACGCTGTGTTCAGCAACTCATAGGTGGTGACAGCTCTGACGGCTCTACGCAGGTACCCTAGCCACCCCCCAAGGTAGGAAGCTCGGTGCTAAAGAGGTAGAAGGGGCTGTCTGGGAGCACTTATCTGTGCAAACACATGTTTTCAATAATGAATCTGAACAGAACTAAGCACAGATCACACATCACAGGTGACAACCTCCATGCTGTTTAACGGATTGCTACAGTACAAGACCTAAAACCAGACATTGACACACTGACCATGGGAAATGAGTCAGATATCATTTTTAAAAACCTAAATTAAAAACACAATAAAATGTATTTAAACCAAGAAATCTGGTTGAATTTCATTTTAACCATTGGAATACATTTGAATGGGGGTGCTTGCATTTTGTTTTTTGTTTGTTGTTATCTTCAGAACATGAACCATGGAAGAGGTTGGCATGTAATATGGTGTCTCAGGTTATTTAACAATATGCTAGTAAATAGTTACATTTATACAGTCTTAGGGCGCATTCAGACGACCGTATATCGGCTGGGTTTTCAGCCCGGCAGATATACGGCGTCCCTCTCTGCAGGGGGAGGAGGCTGGAAGAGCCAGGAGCAGTGCACTATGTTCCCGCCTCCTCTCCGCCCCTCGCCATTATTTGCAAAGTTTCCGGGATGCAGCTCCGCCTCCGTCCCGCCCTCCCATTGCAAAAAGTGGCAAAGGGCGGAGAGGGGGCGGGAGCTCAGTGCACTGCTCCTGGCTCTTCCAGCCTCCTCCCCCTGCAGAGAGGGACGCCATATATTGTGAAAACCTAGCCGATATAGGGTCATCTGAATGCACCCTTAATGTTTCATTCACACGGGTGTATATTGGACGTGTTTTTATGGCCAGCTGATATATGCCACCCATCTGATGCATTGGTTTCAATGCATGTATTCAGATGGGTGATTTTCTGCTGCGTAAAAGCGCCCGGTCAACATAGTGCATATTGTGTGCATTCCAGCCCGATGCTTTTACGATGGCCAGAAAAGATAGTTCTGGAACTATCTTTTCCGGACGGAATATGGCCGCTGCCATAGACTCCTTTGGGAGCCTATGACACCTGCCTGAGAAGGGAGGTGAGAGGAATTTTAGCAGCATAACTGCTAAACTCCTTTCCCCTCTCTGACCCTTGCCGTCTGTCTGCAATGGTTGGGGGTGGGATGGGGCTGGGCGGGAGCTAGTGTGGTAAAGTCCTGCCCCCTCCCTGTTGCCGGCAGCTCCCATAGGCTGAAGTGGAGAGGGTGAGGGACTAGCTCTGCTAAGCTCCCGCCCCTCCCATTGCTGGAAGCCGACAAGGGTTAGAGAGTGGGTGGGAGTTTAGCACACTAGCTCCTGTCCTGTTCCACCCCCTCGTCTTGCTGATAGCTGGCGAGGGGGCGGAGAGGGGGAGGCAGTTTAACAGAGCTAAACTGTCTCCCCCCGCCCGACGGTATTCAGAGTGCAGCATATAATCACTGCACTCGGCAGTCTGAATGGGCATTAAAACGGGAGTTGCAGCCGTGACTTGGTCACAGCTGCCTCTCGTTCACACGATTTTCTGCCAGCTGAAAATCTTCATGCAAATGTGAAAGAACCCTTAGGGCTCTTTCGCACAAGCGTAGGCGTTTTTACGTCCCTGACATTTATTGGCATAAATGGACATTTTTCCGTGATCATGGACAGCATTTTCTCGCCCATTCACATGACCGTGATTGTCGTCCAAAATACATTGCACCCCGGAAAACCCTCACTCTGCAAAAATCCTCGGGATGCCTTCCAATTCCTATATAGAGGCACCTGTAAGCTTTTCGCAGCATTGGACGCTGTTAAAATAAAGGGACGCTCCTATAAGAGTCTATGGGAGCAGCCAATGTATATCAAAAGATAGTTCCAGAACGGTATATGCGTTGGTGCGTATTTCGGTCACGTATGTTCCATTTTTCATGGTTAAACACCTTTACACTCCGTATATTCGCCCATGTGAACGGATGCATTGGAAACCAATGGCTCAGATGGTTGCGTATATCGGTCTGGCATAAAAACATTGCATTATGCGCTCGTGTGAAAGAAGCCTTACAACTACAAATGTCCCTTTGAAGGCAACCATAAGACTAATGTGGCCATCGGTGAAAATAAGTTTGACACCCCTGGTGTATTGGCTTCCTCAAGTTCTGCAAATAGGGAAATGTGGAGTGCTAAGGTGGAGTTGAAATGGGGTTATTATAGATATATGATTCCTGGCTATGAAAGCTGCATTGTTTCTGCGCTGGCAGCAGCAAAGCAGGAAATAAGCAGCTTGGCAACAGCTACAAGTCATTTTGTCTGCGGATCTCATAGAATGGTAGAGTTGGAAGGGACCTCCAGAGTCATCTGGTCCAACCCCCTGCTCAGTACAGGATCACTAAATCATCCCAGACAGATATCTGTCCAGCCTTTGTTTGAACACTTCCATTGAAGGCAAACTCACCACCTCCCGTGGTAATCTGTTCCAATCATAGATCACTCTCACTGTCAGAAAGTGTTTTTTAATATCTAATCTGTCTCCTCCCTTTCAGTTTCATCCCATTGCTTCTAGTCTTTCCTTGTGCAAATAAGAATAGGGCTAATCCGTCTGCACTGTGACAGCCCTACAGATATTTGTAGACCGCTATTAAGTCTCCTCTCAGCCTTCTTTTTTGCAAGCTAAATATTTCCAGATCCTTTAACCATTCCTCATTGGACATGATTTGCAGACCGCTCACCATCTTGGTAACTCTTCTCTGAACTTGCTCCAGTTTGTCTCTGTCTTTTTTTAAAGTCGGAGGGCCCAGAACTGGACACAGTATTCCAGATGAGGTCTGACTAAGGAAGAATAGAGGGGATAATTATATCACGTGATCTAGACTCTATGCTTCTTTTAATACATCCCAGAATTGTGTTTGCCTTTTTAGCTGCTGCATCACACTGTTGACTCATGTTCAGTCTATGATCTATTAGTATCTGAAAAATACAGAGGTTGGAGAACCTCTTCAGTTTCCACAGGCTACCTAATTGTATTACTAGAGTGCTCCTGTAGGGTGTCCAAGTCTAGTAATAATATTATATTATGGAATGGCTTTATAATGCAACCTAAAATCTGCTATCATATTGTTGGGCCATATTTACATGGCCGATTTTATCGCGCGAGTTTTGTGCGTTGCAAGACACACGAAACTCACATGACAATAGAATCCATTTTTTGAAAATTTTCTCTCCAGCAATGCTGCAGGATAGAAGAATTACAGCATGTTCTATTTTTTTGCATTTTTGCCCTTAATTTCTTGTGCGAGTATAAAAAAATTAATAAATCTCACTTGCATACGGATTTGATTTTTATATGAAAATTCTCGCAAAACGCATTTCACTCACAGGAAAAATTGCAGGAATACAAGACTGATATTGGGTAGAGTTTATTGGATCTATATAGTGCTCGTCACTATAAATATGGCCTCAAAGAGGTTTGGTTTTCTTGCAGTAGCAGTCTTTCCTGTCCTGTAGCTTCCTTTGGCCTTGTCCCGGATCCATGGTGCAGTTGGCGTTGTTTTCGTGGATGGAGTACCCTGCAGTAGGAGAGACCCCTTTACCTTCCACACTGCGTTATGTCATTTTTGGCCCTCAGATCATCAAGGCCCTTTACTGGCAGCTTGCATCTTCGACCCCCTGGTCATCAGGACCCATTCCTGCGCTGCCCACCAGCATAGGAACAGTGCTGATGTTGCACTTTGCTATCAGCATTCTCCGCCACTTTGGAGGCTCTTCTGATGCTCTGCTCCCATACTGCTCTCTTGCGAAACTTAGCCCCGCCCCACCTCTTCCCATTACAAATAGTGCAGAGGGGCGGAGAGGAGGCGGAGAGGAGGCCGGGAGATCAGTTTCTGCTCCTGGCTCTTCCATCCTCCCCCCCCCCTCCCGCTGCACACGAGGACAACGTATATCGGCTCGGCGTAAAAACCGAGCCGATATACGTTCGTGTGACTTCACCCTAATTCTCAAGGGCAATGTGTTCCACAGAATGGGTGTAACAGGGTAGACATCCTGGAGAACGGAGTGAGAGGATGTAGTAAGGGAGAATGGGAGTTGTAGGTAATTGGCTGAGCAAAATGCAATAGTGTGTTGGTAGAGGAGATGAGCGCTAAAACACATCTATGGACAAATTGTACAGCAGTGGTTCTAGGTGGTAGATAGGGGTGCCCAGACTGCAATATGGGTTAAATCTGGACAGCATTTTAGCGGTCTATGTGCCTCTAAAGGCCTTATTCACACAGGCTATACATACGCAGCTAATGTGGTAGTGTTAAAAAATCGTGACCCTCTGAAGCATTGTTTTCCAATCTATTCATTCCGATGATCGATTTTTAGGCACGTGAAAATATCTCCTAAAATAATAGGATTTCGGAAACCGAAAACAGCAACCGATTTTATACAATGCATGAAAAGATAGGTCTTGCCCTATTTTTTGCCAAGGTATGCTGGAGGCTCCCATAGACTCCTATGGGAGCTGAAAAAAAAGGGAGGTGGAGGGAGTTTAGCTGCGTCCAACGCTGGGAAATGATTACAGCTGCCTCTCTGTAACCATTACAAGTCATTCCGACGATTTCTGCCAACCGAAGGATTTCTGCGCTGCAGCATATTTGTTCACCGATATGCTGCAGCTGCCCATGTGAATGAAGAGAAAGAACGGCTAAAGCTCAAGACCTGATCGCAGCTATTCTTAAATCACGTGATTTTTGCCCACTATGCGGCGAGCATAAAAACGCATACGGTCGTGTGAATAAGGCCTAAAGGGCACAAAAAACAGCAAGAAAAAAAGTAACAAAAAAAACAAACGAAGGCCAATGTCTTCCAGGCAGTCTGTAGCTATATAGGGAATTTGTCAGTCATTAGTATACCTGTAATTAGTGAGGGATTCCGGAACAAGAGAGAATCACAAGTGAGTCAGAACTCATTACAACAATGCTTGTTCCCAGGACGCTTCTTTTTTGCAGACCCGTCACTTGCGTAGGACAGCAGTGGGGTTTACTTCTGAGAACTAGTGCAAATAAAGTGGTGGTGCAGCGCATAGCAATCAATCAAATCACTCCAGACCACTAATCTATGCGACATAAATACATTTGTCGCTATAAACATTACAAATATTAGTCTGTATAAGGGCTAATGCCCACGGACGGATTATCGCTGCGGAATTCGCGGTCAGACACCCGCCGTGAATTCCGCAGCAATGTCCATCCATAGACATGCTGTGGTAAACGATTCTCCCCTGCCCACGACCAGAAATCAACTGCGATTTTCCGCTCGCAGGGAAGAATCGCAGCATGTTCTATTCTGTGCACAAAATCGCGTGGGAGTGGCTTCCATTGCAGTCAATGGAAGCCGCCCGTCCCATGATACTTCCGCTGTGAGCACTGCGGGCGTACCGCCAGAATCCGTGTCAACGCCCAGCGCCGATATGTCATGCGCTGCGGGTCATCGGGCGAGACACTTGCGGAGGAACACGAAAGGGGAGTATAGGGTCTTTCGCAGGCGGAATCCGACCCGGCTGTGGGCATGAGGCCTAAGTGTGTACCCCACTGAGCATCTGGGGTAAAATGCCTCCAGTAAGGCCACCTGCACGCGGCCGAGTCCGATCCCGCTGTGAGAATTCACCCCGGTATTGAGCTTATACTCACCCGTCTTGCGTCTTCTCTCTCTGCACTGAGATGTACCGGCTGGCGCACAGCCGCACATGCGCAGTACAGTGCCGTCGCGTCACCAGTGATGTTTCTGTGCAGGCCTCTGTGAGGCTCGCACAGAAATAGGATGTGTCGCGATTAGTTTACTACGCGAGTTTTCACGCAGTCAAATCGCAACTGTCTGCATAGGGTTGCATTATCTAATGCAATTCTATGGCAGCGTGCATGGCGGAAATTCTGCGGGAAATCCCACCACGGAATTTCCGCCCGTGTGCTGGAGGCCTAAAATAGCATTTGTGGAGATTTTAATAATTTAATATTGATTATAAACAAAGAAGTAAAAAAAGTGGTTCCACTGGGGCTCGAACCCAGGACCTTCTGCGTGTAAAGCAGACGTGATAACCACTACACTATGGAACCATCTGGTGGGGCTGTTGCTATCTGTAGGAAAATCGGATATAGTATGACTAGTACTACTTGTTTGGGAATCTTATATAGAGGTTTTGCTATCCCTTTTAGCTATTTGTACCAAATGTACCATTAACCTTTTCCTATTCTGTGCCATACATGAACCGCATAGTTGAAAAGTTATTCCTAAAAATCACTGTGCATGTTTGGCATAGTGATGGCTTGTGCTCGGAAGCTCAGCTTGGACTATAGAATAAACTTTCACAAACAATTATTCAAGACAATGCAGGTACAATTCTCTTAAGGGCAAGTAGACTAGAGCTCAGAGGTCATGGAGGATATACGGGATGAAACCGGTCCTACAGTCCACGTTATCTGTACGGCACCATCCCTGGACTGGGAGCACTCCAGAGGAGGAAAGGGGGTAGGGGTCACTCCACAGATACTCTGGCAGACAATTATTTATATGAAGGCTTAAACAGTATCACTCCACACGGCAGGCGCATGGTTGTGGCTCAGTAACGTACCTCTGTGCAGTGATCCTGACTTTGGAAGGCCACACAGGAAAAGCTTGTAGTGTGAATTGGTTCCTTTATACAGAGCTATTGGGAATTGCTCTCTCTCTCTCTCTAGGATCTTGGAACTCACTCCATTCACATCCAGATTCCAATCGCTACGGGCTATCTCTCCTCTTCTTCCATCCCCACCTACACAGGCGCTAAAGGTGCTTCCATGTGACTCTATGTTAGCACTCTCTCAGTAGACAAGATGGAAGACCTCTTCCGGCTCTCAAGCACTCCTATTTATACCCTCACTCACACCATATGACATGACAAGCTCATACATCCACATGCAGGCAATGATTTTATTAGAGTTAACCTCTCAAGCGCCGCAGCTGTGCAACACACACGCTGGATATGACAAGACAAGCTTTGCACAGTGCATCTACATAGGACAAACATGTATGACATTTATGGAGGGGACCAGAATGGTGTTCTGGGCCACTACAAAGGGGATGCGCAAAATACTAAACTGCTGGGAAAATTACACATCTGGACCTCATTAAGCTAAATACCCTTTCCATAAAGGAAGGGGGGTGTATCTAAACAGGTACCGGAAAAAACGTACAGTACAATGCTCAGACACATACACAAATAAACCTTGTTCATAGCGCGAATATGTTGCGCTAAGGCGTGCGCAAAGATGCATACACCCTTACTGCAAAATCCAAAAATATGCAGCTATTGGCTCCCACAGGTAAACGGGTTTCAGAAGATATGATTTACTCTGCATCCTCCACCTAGCTTTAGCAGCGTCACCCAATAAATAACAATGCAAGGCATTTAGAACTGAAAATATTATAGTACCTTTCACATTAGGATGTCTAAGGCTGGTTTCACACGGCTGAAAAAATATTGCGAGACGCACAAATATGAACGCTATTTGTTTGAATGGGGTCATTTACATGAGCAATGTTTTCCTGCATGACACCGCAGGAAAACATGTCCTCGCATCCCACCACCCATTATTTTTAATGGGGCCGCAGGTCCCATTGAAGCAGTGGGAGAAGCTGTGACGGCTGCACCGGAGGATCCCTGCACCCCCCCCCCCCCCCCCCCCGAAGTGATGTAGGGCTGTTTTCACATGAAAACAGCCTCGCATCCCTGGGGAATTCACATGATGGGGAGTGCGATATGGGGGCGAGATTCATGGCCCCGTATCGTGCTTATCCGTGTGAAGTTAGCCATATGGTAAACTACAGCAATCAACTAGACCCACTAAAAGGGTTCCAAGGCGTAATCGGCAACAACTTACCACATATGTTAATAGGGCAGCTCCCCTCCAGCAGATTATTGGGGGGACAGGGTAGGATTCCCTGCATGTCTGACCAGAGGACAAGAAAATAATGGTGAGGAGCTCCTTTTATGTCATTTATGTTAGTGGAAATGACGATAAAAAATAGCTGAAATTCCAATGAAAAGTTTTGTATGCTCAAAAGAAATTGTCATTAAAATGTGTTTTGAAGCTTTAATATGCCAAGCAATAATTAATTACTATCATTGATTAAGATAGATTGGGTGAATGTGTCTGCTGTACACAGTCCTAGGAACTGAACAATAAATGTGATTTCTCATCCTGGTAACTCAGACTGAGCCAAAAACCCGTTTACGATAGAAATTTGAGAACCACTGAGCCTGGATTGTTGCTAGGTGCATGAAGGTCTCACAGGATATGTATCTGGCAGACAAGGGATTTGAGGCTAACAGGTGATTTAAGGGGCAAGTCACAAAGATTGGAACGTCGAAGTCAATTCTCCCCAACAGAAAGAGGTGAAATGAGAGTGTGGAATCTGCAATCATTCAAGCTATAATGAAAGACTTTTGTGTTGCCTCCCTAAAAGCAAACATAATGAAAGTCCAGGTTATTATTTCCAGCAAGGACTCAATTAGAGATGAGCGAACGTACTCGTCCGAGCTTGATACTCGTTCGCGTATTAGCGTGTTCGAGATCCTCGTTATTCGAAACGAGTACCACGCGATGTTCGAGTTACTTTCACTTTCATCTCTGAGACATTAGCGCGCTTTTCTGGCCAATAGAAAGACAGGGAAGGCATTACAACTTCCCCCTGCGACGTTCAAGCCCTATACCACCCCCCTGCAGTGAGTGGCTGGCGAGATCAGGTGTCACCCGAGTATATAAATCGGCCCCTCCCGCAGCTCGCCACAGATGCATTCTGACAGAGATCAGGGAAAGTGCTGCTGATGCCGGAGCTGCTATAGGGAGAGTGTTAGGATTGATTTTAGGCTTCAAGAACCCCAACGGTCCTTCTTAGGGCCACATCTGACCGTATGCAGTACTGTTGAGGCTGCTTTTTGCAGTGTTGCACTTTTTTTTTTTTTTTTGTATATCGGCCGTGCAGAGCATTGCGTCCAGAGCATTGCGTCCTGCAGTAATTTTACATAGTCCAGGGCCAGTAGTGGTGAGGCAGGGACAGTGAAAGACATATACAGTCTATATAGGCAGTGGACTTTTCAAAAAAAAAATCTATTTGGGCTGCCTGTGACCGTCCTCAGTGTACTGCGTCTCTGCTGGGGGTAGTTGTCCTAATTCATACGCAGCCAGCTAAGTGTTACAGCAGGCTTGCGCAAAAGTGTTTCCTGGCTCTGCGTTGCCTCTTATATCACCGCTGTATTCCTGTCCAGAGTGAAACAGTCTGCAGTAATATTACATAGTCCAGGGCCAGTAGTGGTGAGGCAGGGGACAGTGAAAGACATATACAGTCTATATAGGCAGTGGGCTTTTCCAAAAAAATTTGGGAAAAAAAATCTATTTGGGCTGCCTGTGACCGCCCTTAGTGTACTGCGTCTCTGCTGGGGGTAGTTGTCCTAATTAATACGCAGCCACCTAAGTGTTACAGGCACAAAATTCTTTCCTGGCTCTGCTGTGCGTTCCGTAAGCGAAGTCAGCCTCCAACCACAGGCCAATAAGCGGCACATTTAATTACAGCGTTCTGTTTCTGCACTACTGGTAATACAGCATGCTGAGGGGTAGGGGTAGGCCTAGAGGACATGGACGCGGGCGAGGACGCGGAGGCCCAAGTCAGGGTGTGGGCACAGGCCGAGCTCCTGATCCAGGTGTATCGCAGCCGACTGCTGCGGGATTAGGAGAGAGGCACGTTTCTGGCGTCCCCACATTCATCTCACAATTAATGGGTCCACGCGGTAGACCTTTATTAGAAAATGAGCAGTGTGAGCAGGTCCTGTCGTGGATGGCAGAAAGTGCATCCAGCAATCTATCGACCACCCAGACTTCTGTGCCGTCCACTGCTGCAACTCTGAATTCTCTGGCTGCTGCTCCTCCTTCCTCCCAGCCTCCTCACTCCATTACAATGACACATTCTGAGGAGCAGGCAGACTCCCAGGAACTGTTCTCGGGCCCCTGCCCAGAATGGGCAGCAATGGTTCCTCTCCCACCGGAGGATTTTGTCGTGACCGATGCCCAACCTTTGGAAAGTTCACGGGGTCCGGGGGATGAGGCTGGGGACTTCCGGCAACTGTCTCAAGAGCTTTCAGTGGGTGAGGAGGACGATGACGATGGGACACAATTGTCTATCACTCAGATAGTAGTAATTGCAGTAAGTCAGAGGGAGGAGCGCACAGAGGATTCGGAGGAAGAGCAGCAGGACGATGAGGTGACTGACCCCACCTGGTTTGCTAAGCCTACTGAGGACAGGTCTTCAGAGGGGGAGGCAAGTGCAGCAGCAGGGCAGGTTGGAAGAGGCAGTGCGGTGGCCAGGGGTAGAGGCAGGGCCAGACCGAATAATCCACCAACTGTTTCCCAAAGCGCCCCCTCGCGCCATGCCACCCTGCAGAGGCCGAGGTGCTCAAAGGTCTGGCAGTTTTTCACTGAGAGTGCAGACGACCAACGAACAGTGGTGTGCAACCTTTGTCGCGCCAAGATCAGCCGGGGAGCCACCACCACCAGCCTCACCACCACCAGCATGCGCAGGCATATGATGGCCAAGCACCCCACAAGGTGGGACGAACGCCGTTCACCGTCTATGGTTTGCACCACTGCCTCTCCCCCTGTGCCCCAACCTGCCACTGAGATCCAACCCCCCTCTCAGGACACAGGCACTACCGTCTCCTGGCCTGCACCCACACCCTCACCTCCGCTGTCCTCGGCCCTATCCAGCAATGTCTCTCAGCGAAGCGTCCAGACGTCGCTAGCGCAACTCTTTGAGCGCAAGCGCAAGTACGCCGCCACGCACCCGCACGCTCAAGCATTAAACGTGCACATAGCCAAATTGATCAGACTGGAGATGCTGCCGTTTAGGCTTGTGGAAACGGAGGCTTCCAAAAGCATGATGGCGGCGGCGGCCCCGCGCTACTCGGTTCCCAGTCGCCACTACTTTTCCCGATGTGCCGTCCCAGCCCTGCACGACCACGTCTCCCGCAACATTGTACGCGCCCTCACTAACGCGGTTACTGCCAAGGTCCACTTAACAACGGACACATGGACAAGCACAGGCGGGCAGGGCCACTATATCTCCCTGACGGCACATTGGGTGAATTTAGTGGAGGCTGGGACCGAGTCAGAGCCTGGGACCGCTCACGTCCTACCCACCCCCAGAATTGCGGGCCCCAGCTCGGTGCTGGTATCTGCGGCGGTGTATGCTTCCTCCACTAAACCACCCTCCTCCTCCTCCTACGCAACCTCTGTCTCTCAATCAAGATGTGTCAGCAGCAGCACATCGCCAGCAGTCGGTGTCGCGCGGCGTGGCAGCACAGCGGTGGGCAAGCGTCAGCAGGCCGTGCTGAAACTATTCAGCTTAGGAGAGAATAGGCACACGGCCCACGAACTGCTGCAGGGTCTGACAGAGCAGACCGACCGCTGGCTTTCGCCGCTGAGCCTCCAACCGGGCATGGTCGTGTGTGAGAACGGCCGTAACCTGGTGGCGGCTCTGCAGTTGGCAGCCTCACGCACGTGCCATGCCTGACCCATGTCTTTAATTTGGTGGTTCAGCGCTTTCTGAAAAGCTACCCACACTTGTCAGACCTGCTCGGAAAGGTGCGCCGGGTCAGCGCACATTTCCGCAAGTCCAAGATGGACGCTGCCACCCTGCGGACCCTGCAATTTCGGTTTAATCTGCCAGTGCACCGACTGCTGTGCGACGTGCCCACAAGGTGGAACTCTACGCTCCACATGTTGGCCAGACTCTATGAGCAGCGTAGAGCTATAGTGGAATACCAACTCCAACATAGGCGGCATAGTGGGAGTCAGACTCCTCAATTCTTTACAGAAGAGTGGGCCTGGTTGGCAGCCATCTGCCAGGTCCTTGGAAACTTTGAGGAGTCTACCCAGATGGTGAGCGGGGATGCTGCAATCATTAGCGCCACCATTCCTCTGCTATGCCTCTTGAGAAGTTACCTGCAAAGCATAAAGGCAGACGCTTTGTGCTCGGAAACAGAGGCGGGTGAAGACAGTATGTCGCTGGATAGTCAGAGCACCCTCATGTCTATATCTCAGCGCGTTGAGGAGGAGGAGGGGGAGGAGCATGAGGAGGAGGGGGAAGAGACAGCTTGGCCCACTGCTGAGGGTACCCATGCTGCTTGCCTGTCATCCTTTCAGCGTGTATGGCCTGAGGAGGAGGAGGAGGATCCTGAAAGTGATCTTCCTAGTGAGGACAGCCATGTGTTGCATACAGGTACCCTGGCACACATGGCTGACTTCATGTTAGGATGCCTTTCTCGTGACCCTCGCGTTTCACGCATTCTGGCCACTACGGATTACTGGGTGTACACACTGCTCGACCCACGGTATAAGGAGAACCTTTCCACTCTCATACCCGAAGAGGAAAGGGGTTCGAGAGTGATGCTATACCACAGGACCCTGGCGGACAAACTGATGGTAACATTCCCATCCGACAGCGCTAGTGGCAGAAGGCGCAGTTCCGAGGGCCAGGTAGCAGGGGAGGCGCGGAGATCAGGCAGCATGTACTCTCCAAGGCCTTTGCCAGCTTTATGGCTCCCCAGCAAGACTGTGTCACCGCTCCCCAGTCAAGGCTGAGTCGGCGGGAGCACTGTAAAAGGATGGTGAGGGAGTACGTAGCCGATCGCACGACCATCCTCGGTGACGCCTCTGCCCCCTACAACTACTGGGTGTCGAAGCTGGACACGTGGCCTGAACTCGCGCTGTATGCCCTGGAGGTGCTTGCTTGTCCTGCGGCTAGCGTCTTGTCAGAGAGGGTGTTTAGTGCGGCTGGGGGAATCATCACGGATAAGTGTACCCGCCTGTCAACCGACAGTGCCGACAGGCTTACACTCATAAAGATTAACAAAGCCTGGATTTCCCCAGACTTCTCTTCTCCACCAGCGGACAGCAGCGATACCTAAACAATATGTAGGCTGCACCCGCGGATGGAAGCATCGTTCTCTATCACCATCAAAAACGGGGACCTTTTAGCTTCATCAATCTGTGTATTATATTCATCCTCCTCCTCCTGCTCCTCCTCCTGAAACCTCACGTAATCACGCCGAACGGGCAATTTTTCTTAGGCCCACAAGGCTCAGTCATATAATTTTTGTAAACAATTTTTATACGTTTCAATGCTCATTAAAGCGTTGAAACTTGCACCTGAACCAATTTTTATTTTAACTGGGCTGCCTCCAGGCCTAGTTACAAATTAAGCCACATTAACCAAAGCGATTAATGGGTTTCACCTGCCCTCTTGGTTGGGCATGGGCAATTTTTCTGAGGTACATTAGTACTGTTGGTACACCAATTTTTTTGGGCCCTCGCCTACAGTGTAATCCTATTAATTTTTAGCTCACCTGCATTAAACCTGACATTACCTCAGCTGTGCTGGGCACTGCAATGGGATATATTTATGTACCGCCAGTGGGTTCCAGGGAGCCACCCATGCTGTCGGTCCACACGGAGTTGTAACTGCATGTGTCCACTTCTAAAGAACCCCAGTCTGACTGGGGCATGCAGTGTGGGCCGAAGCCCACCTGCATTAAACATCACATTACCTCAGCTGTGCTGGGCACTGCAATGGGATATATTTATGTACCGCCGGTGGCTTCCTGGGACCCACCCATGCTGTCGGTCCACACGGAGTTGTAACTGCATGTGTCCACTTCTAAAGAACCCCAGTCTGACTGGGGCATGCAGTGTGGGCCCAAGCCCACCTGCATGAAACCTGACGTTAGCTTTGCTGTCCAGGGCACTGCAATGGGATATATTTATGTACCGCCAGTGGGTTCCAGGGAGCCACCCATGCTGTCGGTCCACACGGAGTTGTAACTGCATGTGTCCACTTCTAAAGAACCCCAGTCTGACTGGGGCATGCAGTGTGGGCCCAAGCCCACCTGCATTAAACATGACATTACCTCAGCTGTGATGGGCAATGCAATGGGATATATTTATGTACCGCCGGTGGGTTCCAGGGAGCCACCCATGCTGTTCGTCCACACGGACTTCACAATAGGGAGTTGTACCTGCCTCTGTCTACTTATAAAAAACCCCAGACTGACTGGGGCATGCAGTGTGGGCCGAAGCCCACCTGCATTAAACCTGACGTTAGCTTTGCTGTCCAGGGCACTGCAATGGGATATATTTATGTACCGCCAGTGGGTTCCAGGGAGCCACCCATGATGTCGGTCCACACGGAGTTGTAACTGCATGTGTCCACTTCTAAAGAACCCCAGTCTGACTGGGGCATGCAGTGTGGGCCCAAGCCCACCTGCATTAAACCTGACGTTAGCTTTGCTGTCCAGGGCACTGCAATGGGATATATTTATGTACCGCCAGTGGGTTCCTGGGACCCACCCATGCTGTCGGTCCACACGGAGTTGTAACTGCATGTGTCCACTTCTAAAGAACCCCAGTCTGACTGGGGCATGCAGTGTGGGCCCAAGCCCACCTGCATTAAACATGACATTACCTCAGCTGTGATGGGCAATGCAATGGGATATATTTATGTACCGCCGGTGGGTTCCAGGGAGCCACCCATGCTGTTCGTCCACACGGACTTCACAATAGGGAGTTGTACCTGCCTGTGTCTACTTATAAAAAACCCCAGTCTGACTGGGGCATGCAGTGTGGGCCGAAGCCCACCTGCATTTAATCTGACGTTAGCTCTGCTGTCCAGGGCACTGCAATGGGATACATTTATGTATAGCCGGTGGGTTCCAGGGAGCCACCCATGCTGTGGGTGCACACAGAATTCCCATTGCGGAGTTGTACCTGCCTGTGACTATTTATAAAAAAAACACGGTCTGACTGGGGCATGCAGACACCTTGACAGAATGAATAGTGTGTGGCACATAGGTTCCCCATTGCTATGCCCACGTGTGCAGCTCCTGATGGCGGTGGCACAGGATTATATTTCTCATTGCTTCTGTACAGCATTGTGGGCTATCGCCCCGCCCCTTTTAAAGAGGGTCGCTGCCTAGCCGTGCCAACCCTCTGCAGTGTGTGCCTGCGGTTCCTCCTCATGGCAGACGCACTTATAAATAGACATGAGGGTGGTGTGGCATGAGGGCAGCTGAAGGCTGCGCAGGGACACTTTGGTGTGCGCTGTGGACACTGGGTCGTGCGGGGGGCGGGGGGGGGGGGGGTTGGGCAACATGTAACCCAGGAGAAGTGGCAGCGGAGTGTCATGCAGGCAGTGATTGTGCTTTGTTGGAGGTAGTGTGGTGCTTAGCTAAGGTATGCATTGCTAATGAGGGCTTTTCAGAAGTAAAAATTGTTGGGAGGGGGGGCCCACTCTTGCCGCTATTGTGGCTTAATAGTGGGACCTGGGAACTTGAGATGCAGCCCAACATGTAGCCCCTCGCCTGCCCTATCCGTTGCTGTGTCGTTCCCATCACTTTCTTGAATTGCCTAGATTTTCACAAATGGAAACCTTAGCGAGCATCGGCGATATACAAAAATGCTCGGGTCACCCATTGACTTCAATGGGGTTCGTTATTCGAAACGAACCCTCGAGCATCGCGAAAATTTCGTCCCGAGTAACGAGCACCCGAGCATTTTGGTGCTCGCTCATCTCTAGACTCAATCACTTTGGACCACATGTCAAAAGCTGAAGAATCTTAAAGGTTTTTTATCAGAAAAGTTCTCTTTTAACCTCATTTCAGAATTACGGCTGAACAACATTCTTTGTAATGCAGTTTGTTTTGGGTATGCATTTTTAATTAGTTTTTAATTCAAGAGGGAAGATTAATAGGAAATGAAGGAATTCAATCATTCACTTTAACTGCTGTTCTGGTATTTTTCTCATATGCGATTTAAGCATGTCATAAAATTGCATACAAGAGCCAAGATCCCTACAAATGAAGAATTCCATGACTAGGACCAGTAGGGGGACGAAGGTGGAGGTTCAAGTTTAGGGCTTTTTTTTAGCATAGAGAAGAAAGGTTAGGACTGATGCAGGTCCTTAAATCTAGGAAAAGTGTTAAAAGACTGCCTCCTGAGACCTATGTAGACCGCCCACTATGTGGCACATTTATGGTACGGTGAATAGAATAGGCTCATACATTTTGCTGATTTAGCTCATAGTTTATGCAAGTGACCTTATTACAGCTATGTGCATGAACCATTTATTTAAAGCCAGAGATGAGATTGGACGCTGTCCTGGGACGTCAGAAAATAAAATCTTCCCTAAATCTGTTTTGGAAAGGTTTTCCTGATCTAGCAGGACAGGATCCAGGTCTGTCTTTAGCACTAATGCAGCATCCCGTAGCGTGACCCTGGACACATGGCATACCCTGAGGAGCTGGGAGGGCAAGATGCTGGCTTGTCATGGCGGCACTTACCATGCTCCCTCCCGGGGGGACGCACGCAGCCAAGGCCAGCATGGGGATGCCCAATAAACATTAGGACAGGTGAAAAAATTGTCATGGGTGACGCCACCGTTCTGGTACCCACTGGCATGAACATCGGTGTGGAAATATACGAGCCACAGACAGTAGTATAGTACCTCAGGTCCCCGGGAATGGTCAGGGCCTGGAAATAAATTTACTGGGTAACAACTCAAAGGATACAAGGCAAAAACAATCAGTATTGCAAGTGCAGGTAAAATTAGAAGTATATTCAGACAGACTTGAAGATGAGTACCTCCACACAGCGATCCCAGACTTCAGGACGCCTGTGTGTGTGACAATTGTAATCGTGTACCTCCACCCAGTGGTCCCAGACTTCAAAACGCTTGGGTGCCAACAATTTAGAAAAGAAGAGTACCTCTGCACTGGGCCTTGAGCAGAAAAAGACTTGGGACTGGCTCACGCTCTCTCTCTCTGCGGTGGACTCACTCACTATTCATGCTGATCTTTGCTGATCTTTGCACTCGTGAAATCTCTCCTCCTCTTCCATCTTCAACACATGAGGGCTGAAGGTGCCCCCATGTGTATTTTCTCTCAGCTCCAGAAGATGGACTAACCGAACTCCTTTTCCTGCTCTCAAGCACCCACATTTATATCTTCACTCATATCACGTGACAGGATAGAATTGATACATTCACAGACAGTCAGCTCAAACTTTGCAGACATTAGGCCGGCTGCATACAGCCGTGACGGGCTCCGCGGCGAAATTCGGCGGAGGAGCCCGTCACGGCGCCCCCCAGGAGACTCCAAACTTACCTGCGGATCCGGCGTCCTCGCTCCCGCATGACGCTTCCCCGCCCACCTCCGCCGTGTCATGTGACACGCCCACTGCGTCAAATGACACGGCCGGCCGCGTCATATGACGCGGCGGCGGTGGGCGGGGAAGCGTTTTCACGCTATCTTCCGCTGTGCTACAGTGGAAGATAGCGTGAACGGACGGCTTCCATTGACTGCAATGGAAGCCATCCGCGCATACACCCGCGGCAAATAGAGCATGCCACGGGTGAGGACGGGAGATTTCACAGTGCGGAATTCCGCGGTGGAATTCCGCACCGTGAGCATTGAGCTATTAGGTTCAATAGAACCTAATAGCTGTGGGCAACGCCGTGGATTTCCGCCACGAATTACGCGCCGGAAATCCGTTCTTGGGAAGGAGGCCTTAACCTCTCATTTGCTGCAGTGCATGTATATTATATGGCCTGTATAGATAAAACATTTCAGCAAGATAGCATTAAGCTGGGTAGGACTATTTTTAAAAGCCCTTTTACACGGAACGAGTGTCAGACAAACGATGCCCGACACTCGTCCCCGTGCTGTAACACAGAAGCGAGTATAGCTGGATTGCTGAGAGCGCGGCCAGCAGGGAGGCAGAGTGGCTGGAGGAGCGTTCTCTCCCACGCCCCTCTCCATTTGCTGTAAGCAGCGGACAGTCAGTACTGAACCGCTGCTGTTTACACTGAACGATGGTCGTTCGGATTTTAAGCATGCTTAAAACTAAACAACTGGACGATTCTCGCCCAGTCATTCAGTTTCTGCATGCTTCTACATGGGAGGATTATCGTTCAAAACCCAGCGAGAATGCAGGAGCCTGAACCATACTGTGTAAAAGGGCCTTAAGAGCTAAATCATCTTGGAATCCTGATCATACACTCCAAGCGATTTTGTCACCTACTTTTAGCTCTATAAGCTAAGCTTATCGGCTGAAAGTATGTGACCCGCTGAGTCCGGGGATGTAAGTGTACTTACCTTCCCCGTTGTTCCCCCCGGTGTGAACGCTGAAAGCTGCCACTGCAGTGCATTGAGCGGTGCGCTAAGTAGTCTGCTCATTATAAAATTAGAATGGGTGGACTACTTAGCGGGCCACTCAATGCATTGACTGGTAGCTTTCAGAGCTGACAGCGGGGGAATGAGAGGGGAGGTAAGTATAAGGCTTCTTTCCCACGAGTGCATATCGTCCGGCTGTTTTCACAGCCGGCCGATATGCGCTTTGATCTGATTCCAATGCATCAGATCCCATGGGTGTATTTGTAAGACGTAAAAATGCCCTGCCAAGCCAATATAGCATCAGACATTTTTACATCGAGCCCAAAAGTCCTGGAATAGAGATGAGCGAGCATACTCGCTAAGGACAATTACTCGATCGAGCATTGTCCTTAGCGAGTACCTGCCCGCTTGGAAGAAAAGGTTATCTTATTTGAGAACAGTGTTTCTTTCCCCACATATCAGCCTCTCCTCTTGCCTTTTTATCAGCCTCTCCTCTTGCCTCTTCCCTCCTGCCTCCTGTACTGATCATTCTCTCTAAGGCCACCTGCACACGAAAGGGTCAGATTTCGCATGCAGGAGCCTGCAATGGAATCCAACTCCGCGCATACCTCACCGTCGGATATGCGCAGTACAGTTTTTCTTCTTAAAACTACTGCTTTTTCCGTGTGATCGCATAGCGATGACGCAGAATCCGCTACCTTTCCGCAATGTCAATTACAGAAGGGCTGCAGTTCAGACAGCTTCCATTGACTTCAATGGAAGCTGTCTGGGAGGAATTAGTATGGCGTTCCGAGCAATTGATTTCAATGGGGCCTCACAGACCAGTGCTCGAACGCGGCGTATATAACGCTGTAATTTTCTAGGACTATGTGTTCTATTTTTCAGCGTTTTCGTGTTTTTAACACACCCCATCAACCATCGCAAACGCGGTTTGAGATCATGGTAAAATATTGCGGTTTCGAGTGCAGTTTAATTGAACGCATGTGTGAGAGTGGCACGAGTTTTGTGTGTTGCAAGGTACACAAAACCTGTGTGGAAATACAAATCGTTATTTGCAATGAGTGTATTTACATGCGTGCTTTTTCCCTTGTAGCAAGTTCTATTTTTTAGCGATACCGCAAAAATCTTGCCCATTTTCTCCTATGGGTGAGTTTCTAAAATTGCATTGCTCTCACTTGTACATGCAAGTGCAATGCAAGTTTTTAATTTTCCTATTGAAACAAAAGAATATTTTATTAATGCATTTTTTAAAAAAGTTAGGGCTCATTAAAACAAACTAAGAAACAAATAAATAGTTTGCGGGGACCTCACAGAGGTTTGATTCACTATCGTTGAGGGGATATATGTGTGATAATGTAATTGTAGGTACCCTGAAGAAACACACATAACATAAAGTAATTCAAGCTTAGGTAACAAGGTCTGTGTTGTGGCAAAAATGCTGACCACTAGGTCATCACTGAGAGCGTCCCAAGGGTACTTAGTATAAATACCCAGGGAGACGTCCAAGTCAGTGAGACAGAGCAAGCCCATGAGTTAATGGAAGGGAGTACTCACTCAGACCTGGAAGAGAGAGATATGATATAAAGCTGGGCACTCACAGCATATAGTGATGCATAAAGTGGGTGCTTAGTTTAAGGTGGGTAGTTTTGATGACACCTTAGGCACCGTGTTCCCCATGTGCTAGGATGAATTTAGCACTAGGTGAACCTAACAAAAAATAAGAGTGTCCCTAGAGGAAACTGATAAGCCAATGCATAATAGCTAGCTAGCTATGTTGTCATTGATCTCTAATGATTTTTTGTCATTCACCCTCAGTGGTAGACTTTCAGTTGACCGAAGATAAAGGTGGTTTCATGGATGCATGGGACCAGAAGATCTGATCTGTTTTGTTGAATGGCAAATTGATAAGCATTCTGGTAGTCCCAAGTAGTATGATAAGCATTGGGTAGTCCCCATTAAAGAATCTCTGAGTGAGTTTAACGCTTTCTTCATTGAAGGCAGCGTCATCAGAACAGTTCCGTCTAACTCGCAGAAATTGGCTTTTGGGGATCCCTTTTTTGAGAGATGGTAGCTTTTCCAACTCAGTAAGTTGTTTGTGGTTTACAAAACATTGTTGACGATATGGAACCATCCAAATACCACAGGGCTTATTGCAGCATTTATTTCTTTTCTTTTCTTTATTTCCTTTCATTTTTTCAACAACTGCACTGTGTGGACATGACCTTCCATCCATACACGTCAGTCCTGTTGTCCTGCTTTAGGCCGCCTGCAGATGGCCGGGTCGGATCCGGCTGCAAGAATTCTCGCAGCGGGACCCGACCCGAGTGTCTGCAGAGGGCAGCGTGGCACTCACCTGCTCCCGCGGCCCCGGCTCTTTCATGTGAGCCCCGCACAGAAATAGAGCATGCCGCGATTTAATTGCCGCGCGAGATTTCTGCCTGTCTGCAGGCGGCCCTATTAAGAGAATACATGTGGTTTCTCTACTTGTAGCTCCTCATAGCAGATACTATATGCTGAATTACTGAACACATACTAATTTAATTGCAACATTGAGATTTGAGCAGCACGGTTAGAGGTGTCCCAGACTGGTTGCAATGTACTGTACGTAATCTATTGTGTTTGCACTACAGTAACATTTCTGTGGCCTCACCCATAGAAAATACCTTGTCAGCTGAATCAACACTGTGACTGTGAAGGACACATCATCTTAATAAAGCCTACATAGGAGTAAATGAGTAGTCATTTGGAAGCTATGGGTGGTGTTTAAAGCGGTTGTCCCATTGCAATATGAGTGTTTAAAATTAAATCCAAATCAGTTAAAACAATAAAACTAGTTGTACTTACCTGTCCTCTCCCCCCCCCCCCCCCCCCCCACCCGTGTTCCAGAGCCACGTGACCACTGCAACTAATCAGGTCAGGTGCCTTCTATGGCATATGCACTCACAGCATCTGAGTAGACATGCCAGGGGAACTGCACCCGACTACTGCGGCCTCTGACCAGCTGCAACTGTCACGTGTCCATTCCACAAGAAAGACCTGGAGGACCATGGGGCAGCAGCCCTGGATTGTTGGTGTTGAGGACAGGTAGGTACCATTGGTTTTATGCTTTTAAGTGATTTGGATCAAATTTTAAAAACTCATATTGCAACCAGACAACCCTTTTACTTACTTCCCTGAGTTATTACACACTACTGTATAGTTCACATATTGTAAAATGTATCCTGAAAAGTAAATGTTTATCACAAAGGAGCAACGATTGGAAGATATTATGGGCATGTGCTCAGCTCAACTATGAACTAGGAAGCTCTCATATGTCAATAGAAAAATAGAAAAGTATGGCTTATGAAAAGTGAAGATGAAAATCCCAAATAAGAGTTTCGTCCTTAGCTCTGAAATAGGCTGCGTCCCTAAGGAGTTAATGACATTATCAAAATGGTTAAATATTTCTGTTAACTGTATATATATATTTATATTGAAAAGATATGAGAGATAATATTTAAGATATTAAACAGCATTAAAAAATGCTTAGCAAACATGGTGTTTTTCATTCAGAAGCCCTCCTACTGACAATGTAGCTTAGAGCTTTATTTACTATTATTTTAGGGAATTGCATTATGAGCATATAATGTTCTAATTGAAAGTTGCCTCTTTTCATTTGGGAGTAATTCCAGTAATAAACCAGCAAGGCTGCCAAGAGCTCAGGTTCCCCTCTGCTTCCTTGCAGCACTCTCAGCACTTTCTGGCAGGTATCACAACATCCATTGTCAGGAGGACATTGACAAATAGAAGTAGGAAGACACTGAGTGTCAGAAATTTAATGCAATAGTGTGGAATTTTAATTACCTCAATCCCTGCAGTCGTATTATTGGATAATTCCTGACTGTAAAGGGAACATTACTGCTAATAAGATTATACTAGGGAATTACTGATAATACAATTCCCCAATGTAATAATTAAAGTGGCTCAAAATCTCATATTCATTTAAAGGGGTTGTCCCACAAAAATATTGTTTAGTTAAACCAGACCAGAATTATAAACATTTTTTGTATTTAGGCCCAATGCACACGGACGGATTTGCATTGCCTCCGGATTCCGCAGCAAATCCCAACCATAGCATGCAATGTAAAAGTGGGTTTACATGCCCACGAGCAGAAATCAATTGCGCTTTTCTGCTCGCAAGGGGAAAAAATTGCAACATGCTCTATTTTGTGCCGGATTCCGTGCAGATGGCTTTCATTGAAGTCAATGGAAGCTGTCCGTCCCGTGGCCCTTCCGCAATCAACATTGTGGAAAGGTTGTGGAATCCGCCTCATCGTCTAGCGGTGGTGCAGTCACATCTATACTGCTCATGTGCGCCAGCGCGCCCGACGGCACATCTGCAGAACAGACGAAAACCATCCGGACATGTACGCAGGAGCCACAGGCCGGACACCAATTCGGATTCGCTGTGGGATTCCGCATGCGGAACCTGACCCCGTCAAGTGCATACAGCCTTACACGTATTAAAAAAAGTTTATACCCCAAGATATTCCAGGGCTAATGTTAGAATAGTGCCATCTACTGATTCTATTGAAGAGTCTTTCTCTGTCCGGTCCACTTCAGTAAATATTTCAATGCTTCTCTGTAGTAACCCTGTCTCACTCTCTTATCACTTGCTCAACATCTCTTTTGATATCATAGAAGATACAGCAACTTCAGGAGTGGCCACTCACCACACCACATATCCAGTGGAGCAGAGAGGGAAGTAAGACTGGGCATGGGCATATGGAAAAATGACTGAGGTGGATAGAAAGAGCAAATGGCGGTATTCTAACATTAGTCATGGAATATACTATTCTACCTGAGTGAAAATCAAAAGCAATATTTATTTACATTTGTTAATACTGAGTGGGGCCTCCTCTGCCTCTAATGACATTGGATCCTCTCTGTGGCATACTTTCTACTAACATCTGATACACATCATCTGGTTTTTCCCTCCATTCTTGCTGCAAATGTCTGGCGAAGATGGACGTTGTTCATGTTTCCTCACCCAACATTCCAGTTCATCCCAAAGATGCTAAATAGGGTTCAGGTCGGGACTCTGTGTAAGCCAGTCCAATCATGGAACATCCATATCCTCCAACCAACGTAACAGCTGACCATTGCTGACCATTCCCAGAATATTGCCACATTGTCAGCAGTACATTATTTTTTAGAATGCACCTCCGTATTCATGCCTCTTGCCACTATAACCAATGGACCGTGACCATGCCACATAAAATATCCCCAGACCATAACAAAATTATTGGCTCAACATACTTAGGCAAAAGGTGTTCCCCAGGCTTCTCCACACCCAGGTACCTCCATCTGATCTGAAGATGGAATAGTGTGATTCATCACTCCACAAAACGTTCCTTCACTGCTCAACTGTCCAATGAGAACGCTCCTCTGTAGACGGGCAGATGCACTGCGTTTTGTAATGGACGGCTTGTGTGCAGTGGCATAACCCATATATCCAATGGCATGTAGTTCCTATCACAAATTGTGGCTGATACCTCCAAGGGTCTGCATCTTATGTGGCATGGTTTAGAACAGGTGGCATGCTAAAAACACATGATCCATTCTACTGATAGTGGTGTCCAAATACTTATGGTTGAATAATGTTTCTGGGGATAGAAATGTTTTTTATGTATAAATATAAAAAGGTTCATAATTTTAATTATAAAATCCGCACATGGACCCCCACACGGGATATCCGCAGCTTTAGCTACCCATAGGGATGCATTAGCATCCATAGGGCAACTTTATCCATGCGGATGCAATTTTATTTCTCAGCGTTCAGATCGCACGGATGGGAAGAAATCGCAGCATGCTCCATTTTTCTGCGGATCCCACAGGGACGGCTTCCATTGAAGTCAATGGAACCTGTCTCTGCCATGGCACACCCGCAGCTGTCACTGTGGAGGTGCCGCAGATCTGCAGGAAAGCAGGGGATTCAAAAACAAAAAAGCAAGCACTGCACATGCGCCGGGCGTCAGCCGGAGCTCCAAGACACATCCACCATGCTGAAGAAAGAAGATCCATTGGTCTCAGAGGAGATCCGCGCTGGACCCGGAGAGGTAAGAAACAGTCTTTTTATCTCCATGTCCACGGGCACACACCGATACCACTGTGGGATTCAGCAGTGGAATCTGAGCGTGCAAGTGGACATGAGGCCTAAATCTGCATTGTGTCATTCTACTGTCATTACTCCTAGAAAGGTATGAATAAATTGACAACTGGGGATTGCTGTTTCCCTTTTCAAAGTGGTATGTGCTGACCGAAAATGGAACAGAAATGGCACCCATTCATCTGAACGGATAGATGCAAATAGCCTTTTTTTTACTTGAACGAAAAGTCTTAGTAAAAAATCGACACATATCCTATTCTTGCCCAATTGTTGGACAAAGATAGCTCAGGTACATGTGCGGGGTGCGGTACATCGCACAGCATGGGAGGTCTGTGTACTATCTGATGCAAGTTGCACCTGAAAACATCAGACGCAACTTTTTAACAGTCCGTGTACAAGTAGCCTTAGAAGAGGACTGTTTCCATACAACATATGTAACCCTGCAACCAGTTTTAGCCTTTCTGGCCAAGCCCCATTTTTTCAAATTTGACATATGTCACCTCATGTGGCAATAATTTTGGAATGCTTTTATTTATCCAAGCGATTCTGGGAATTTTTTGTTACACATTACACATTACACTTCATGCTAGTGATACATTTTGGTTGATGTGTTGGTTTAAAAAAAAAAGGAATTTAGTCGAAATTTTAAAAATTTGCATTCATAAAATGTCTTTTTATATTTTCAGGACCTCACAGGGCTTCTAAGTATAGAAGCATTTTTTTTTTCAATTTTCTTTTAGGGACCAATTCAGTTTTAAAATGGCTTTTAAGGTCTATATATCAGAAAAACACCCATATATAGCTGCATTTTGAAAAAAGTTTTCAAAACGCTGTTTATGAAGTTTGCTAATTCTTTAGGTGTTTAACATTGAGTAAAGTAAAGTGGAGGCGAAATTTAAATGTTTAATTTTTGACAGATTTTCAATTTTAAAGGTTTTTTTTTATTTCTGTTACACAGCAGGAATTAATGTCAATATTAATTACCATGATTCCGCAGTTTTTAGAAATATCCCTTGTGATCCTAATGTGCAACATAACTCAAATACAGGTCTCAGAAATGAAGGAGCACCCTGTGGATTATTTGGCCTCCGTTCTGTTAGGACTTCATCCAGGCACCATTTCAGGTTTGCTGAGGCTGTGAGGTGCCAAAACATAAGAAACGTTTCCCTAAAAAGTCTGTTTTGGAAACTACACCTCTCAAGCAATTCAGCAAGGGGTTGTCACGGCTCACCGGCTACAAATGAGGATTGTGACCGGGGTGACGTCACAAAATCAGCGCCAACTAACGCCGGCGGATGCTTACTGCATTTCAATGCTGGACGCTAATGGGGACACTTCTCTGCTGGTTTATGGACAGACTAGTTGGCCAAGAGGTGAGCCTCCTAGCAGCCAATCAGCCGAAGGGCTCCTTCACACGGGCGTATTTTTCATCAGTATTTTGTGAGCCAAAACCAGGAGCGGGTCCAAAGTACGGAAGAAATGCGAATCTCATCATTATACTTTCTCGCTGTACTTTCCACTTCTGGTTTCGGCTCACAAAATACTGATGAAATATACCCCCATGTGAAGGAGCCCTTAGGCCTGTGTCATACGGCCATATTTGTGCACGCGTACACAGAGAATAGAACCCATTGATTTCAATGGATTGGTTCACATACGCATATTTTGCGTGCACATTTGCGCAGGGAAAGAACACTTTGAATTCATTAAACTAATTGGCCATTTCAATGGCTGAGAGCTTTGTTGCGTATTTTCTGCGCATCCAAATGGGCACGATTTGTGCTAAAAAAGTACAGTAGAAACAGCATTTGCGTGCGCAAATACGCGGTGCCCATTCAACGAAAGCGGGCATAATTGGTATATGCTTGTGCGACACAGGTGTTATAGGAGTCACTTCACTTCTCCATCTAGGAGCACGCTATGAATAGTAGGAAAACCATTGAGGCCTTTTGGTTGTTTCCATAGGTATTGCAGTGTAATTGACTTATCGTAATGTCCTGCAGTACCGGCCTCATTTTTTAGCATTTTTATTAGGAAACTAGTAACATTTTCAGGTTTATTAACAGGTACAGTAAATGTTTGTGTCTAGGAGTCGTTAAAAAAGAAAAAGCTCTGAGTTTCCACCATTTGCAGGACGGACATGAGCAGTATTGCTCTTTATGTGGTAATGCAGAAAAATGCATTAAAAATGAACTGAACTATAAACTGATGTGAGTGTAGACCAGCAGGCCATGTTTTCAGGATTTCCTCAGTATTACACAGGTATCATTGCCACATATGTTCTGAGTATAGGCTATCCTGAAAACATGAGGGCTTGTGAGGACTGGAGTTAGGAAACTTTGCTGTAGAAATTCCAAGGATGGTTCTAGAATCCCCACAGTTTTCCCTCAGGACTCATCTGTGAAGGCAAAGAATTTTCTAGGACGAGCTCCCTTTAAGGGGGCGGGGCTTAGTCGTGGGACACCAGAGAAGGGGCGTGCCCAGAGGCCGAGTCTCCCCACGTCACCCTTGCCTGAGCGCTGTTTCCCAGCATCCCTTGCGCTCGCTGCAGTTAGGCCACGTCCCCGGGCCACGTAGCTCGGCGCTCGCCATTTTCACGGATTGAAGTCAGCGGCTGCAGCGGCACAGCTCGTCTCCGCGGTCCCCGGGTTACCTCTGCCCTCTCTTCTCCCCCCCGGTCACCGTAGACCCCTTATCCCGCATCTTCTAGCACAATGAACGTCTTCAGGTTAACCGGGGACTTGTCCCATTTGGCAGCCATTATTATCCTGCTGCTGAAGATCTGGAAAACCCGGTCCTGTGCCGGTAAGTGATGGCAGATCCCGGAGGAGGCATTGGTGCCAGTCTGTGTGCCCTCTCAGCTGCTCTACCAATGCAGCCATGCACAAAGCGGCATGTGCCAACCAGACTTGTGCCAGGGTGCTATTGTTTGACTTCGTCCTGTGCTGCTTCTAACCACCTAATCGGCAGTATAGAAGGCAGGCTGCAAGCTTGGTTGGCATATCTGTGCAGAGGGCAGTGCCAGCTGTGCCAACCTGGGCAGGTAAACTTTATATACAGCCACCTTGTATTCTATAACCTGCAACTTTGGGCATAGCCGGGACCAGCTATGCTTTGTTATAAGCGGAGGGGTGACTTGCCCACTATGATGCATGGGTGGCATGACTTAATTCACATTATACAAATCTTTATTTTTAATTTTTTCCCCAAAATTTTAGTGCTTTTTTTTTTTTGCACTGTGCATTAATGATTGTCAAGGGGGTTGTGCTGTAACCGTGCCGGCTGCAAGAATTCCGAAACTGTTGGGATTTTTAGTTGCAAGTAACTTCCTGTGGAAGCTGCCTGCAACTTTTTATTTGTTTATTTGTTTTTTATTTATTTTTTATTTATTTAAATCCCAAACATTTCTGCAACTTTTTATGTTTTTTTTTTTTTTTTTTTAGTTATTTATTTAAATCCCCTAACATTTCTGCAACTTTTTATGTTTTTATTTATTTGTATTTATTTTTTTAAATCCCCTAACATTTCTGCAAGCAGAATGCCTGTAAACTCCTCTGCTCTCGTAGAAGTCAATATTTAAGGTAGTAATGGAAACAATAGTAACATTCACTACTGACTCTTATTAACGTCGCCTGATTTGCGCTAACTTTTCGCTCTAATGACCTTCGTTCATTTATGAATTCCGCCTCTTCTAGGTGTCGCTCCTTTGCACAGAGCTAATACTATTGGCTTCAGGCATCCAAATTCTTCATGGTAGATGTCATGCTTGTCCTATAGATACAATGTAACTCTTTCCTTGGCCACACAGTTGCAAGTGCAACTAAATCTCTAGGCTTGAGTGTATCTGTGCTGCCCGCTTGTCCCGGGCCTTCCCTTCTATTCCCGGATGCATGTGCTGGAAGTAAATGAATCAGTGCTTGCTCTAAAAGATAGACTCTGGCTTGAACTGTGCGAGGATCTGACGTGGCAGCCGGCTGCAAGGCGTGGTGACACCGTAATCCGTTATTACATGTCAGCGATTAACTCTTTCTCCACTGCAGCTGATTAGATGCTGCTTCCCTTAACTATTCCAATTCCCCGAGACTTGGATTCCTTCCAGATCTAGTGTGACAATGTTAGTTGTGTGCCTGGGGCAGTTAGCGAGGAGGATGCGGCCACATCATCACCTCCTGATAGGCGATCGCCTACCTGCTGCAGTGTCGGCACAGGGCTGCTTGCAGCGTATTCGGTGCAGCCCCTTTGTGGACTGATCATTAGATGCAATTTGTTTCTGCTTGTGTTTGAGCTATTTATTTCAGCTTCGGAGGCGTTCGGTGATTATATATCTTAGATTCAGCATTGCACTCATGGTTGCTCTTGGACACAGCCTTGTGCATGGATTTCGTATTCTTGCAAATTCACGACTAATGCATCTGGATGTGCGAGAAACCTTAAATAATGCATTTCCCCTTTTAAATAAAAAACGGTGAGTCATGACATCTTATGATTAGTTTTCTTTTATCTGTCCCTAGGAAACCTAGGTGACAAATGGTGTTGCTGCCATAAAAACGAACAGTGGTTCTCACTCCGCTTTAGGCCGGGTGCGCACTTTCCATGTGTGCGATTTGCGCCCAAGATGCTCAGGTACAACTCGCATCGGATAGTACACGGACACAGCGCATAGATGTGCATTAACATGTCCTGTGTCATCTGTGATACAGACAGGAATAGGACATGCGATGAGGGTTTCATGCGAACTGTGGATCCGTGGGAAAATCAATCTGCATGGCCCCATAGGTTATAATTCAGACAGCACGTGGCCCAAAATACACTGGCGGAAGCCTTAAGGGCCACTAACGTGGGATGATGATCGTTCAAAATTTGTTCAAAGATAGGAGGATTGACAGTTTGAGTGATCATTTTGCATAAGCTGCTAATGGGCACTAATGCCCATTAGTAGCTTTTTGACTTCATTTGCATGTAAATGAGGCTCCCTTTGGTGTATGCAGCAAACAGCAGGTGGTCTGTTATCTGCATATAGCTCCATTGTTTTCCCATGGGACAGCAGCTGAATACAAGATTATCAGCGCTCCCGTGGAGAATGGCAGCCTGCAGTCCCTGCTATCAGCTCTCCCACCGAAGTATGGATTTTAAGCTGAACTAAAAATCATAGTTCGGACGTAAAGCAAAAATTGTACCATTTGCATGCAACAATTATCACTCAAATGACATAGTTTTGAGCAAATTTTGAGTGATAATTGTTGCGTGTAAATGGGGCTTTAGTGGACAACTAAGTTAGTTGTATGTGCCGCCACACATTGCATGTCTTGGGCTACATTCCCACGGGCAAGCGCGATGTCGAGCTGAGAAACTCTGCCCTATATCGTACTTGCTAATTTTTCACACGCATGCGAAGTGTTTGACTTAAAAAATCGCATCGCTTCTGTGAAATGGCGATCCTCACGTTTTGTGATAAAATCGCAACTGTTTCCCATTGACTTGCGAATGGCCTATATCATATTTTAAGGTCTCCCTGAAAATAACGGGTGGGCATTTGGAGGGAGCGCCCAAAGAGACAACATGCCATGATGATTTTCAAACTTTGATAAATCGGTGTGAAAATTGCGCATGTGAACCCCTCCGATTCTAGGTTCTCTTTCCGTGTACGTTCCTCCCGTTTTGGACAGTGAGAGAACTTGGGAGCGAATATCAGCCGTGTGACTACAGCCTTAATCGTCCCTTGCTCCTGTATTATTGGGCATGTGCCAGGTGGGGGCCCTGCTGCAGACTTTGCTTTGAGGTTCAAAAGCCTCAAATAACACCCAATTTGTTAGGGTGGCAATTCGTAAGCACCAGCTGTCGCCCCTGCTAGGGTGTGTGGTAACATCAAGGCTGCATATGGACTGAACCATAGCGTTTAATATGCCCAGCGGAGACGTCTTGGGTCTCTGTTCGCCTTGGTTAACATCCTCGTCAGTCGTCTTAGCTGGATAGAAAACTGGTGGTCCTCGGCACCAATGGGAAAGGCGAAGTAGGTGTCCCCCCGTTGCTGCTGGTTTGGGTCCCAGCTGTCTGGACAGATTGCTTTGCGTTCCGCTGAAATGTATGAGACTTACGGCAAGCGCTGGATTCCTCGTATACGGTACATTAGCGAGCGCTGCTTCCCTGCTTTTATACTAGTCTTTGCCTGCGGGCTGGATTTCGGATTGCAGCTTGCACCACTTGTTTTCTGCAGCCGTATATGCTGGGAAATAACGCCAAAATAATCCTTCATCCGCCATTTATATCTGTCTGCAAAACGGAAAAAAAAGGGTAACTACAAGATTACTTGGTTTCTCTCACTGAGAACAATCACACTTTTATCTATCTGCAAAAACCTGAGAAAACCTTTCCGGTGCCGCAGTGGCTGCGATACTAGTCATGAGCCAAACTCGGGGACATAGACAAGATCGAAGAGCTCGTTCACTCCGGCGTATTTGCGCAGTTTGTTCACTTGAGCGTTTTTTTGGGTTGTTTTTTTAAGCGACCATGTGAAAAACGTGACGTGTAGAAGCCCATTGAAATCAATGCGTGTGTGAAATGCGCAGGACCCCTGCATATTGGCACGCACAATCAGTGCAGCTTTGTGCTGTTGTCTTTATGCGCCCAAATACACGCAGGGAATCAATGTATTTTGGCCTGCATTTTCACGTGCCGCAATAAGCCTATAGATGTGTGAATGCACCCTTAGGCCGGACTCACACGAGCGTATGGTCAGTGTATTACACCCAGGGGGCTTTTGTGCAGAACACGCTGTAGCAATCTCCCATAGGCTACCATCTTCCCACTCACACATAAATAGTGTGAAATGTGCACTTACATGCCAAGATGGTGTATGGCAATTTGCAGCATGCAATGCCATTGCGTACTTGCTTTGCGCTGCCTCGCGCATAGCATGCAGCGAATTGCGGTAATCTGAGCCTGGCTGTAGTTTAAAATCATAAGTAGCCTCCACCACCCCCCTTGATTATGGTTCATTTAATTTTCCAGGACAAGCGTATCCTGGTCCCTTGTTTCATTAGGAAGTAAAATGCACATGCCATACAATGTGTGAGCTGTGTATCCATCCACTGCCAGTGGTGGTGTACAAGGAATCTTCACCTGCAGAGAACTTTTGTTTAGTGGGAACACCCATTTAATATCTGTGTGGTTAGCAAGCCATTTGACAACTGCACCAGACCTCATTGCAGAGCAGTCTGTGTCTTCCCTTACAGCCATTGTACTCAAAGGGTGTATCTGTAATAAGGACTAGTAGGTTATATGCATCTGGTGGGCCTCATACATCTTGTAGTGCAGAGTAAGGCTGTCTGCACATGGCAGAGTTGGATTTTGATGATCCTGCATACCTATATTTTCTCTTTCTGTTCTGCAGATGGTCACGGCAGGCCACTGTCGGACATGTGCAATACGGATTTTTTTTTTTCTTCAAATGTTTATCTTTCCTGCGCCGCCGCCATGCGATGAATCAGAATGTGACCTGTCCACAATAATAAATGGAAGCAGTCTCTGCAGAATCCATGCAAAAATGGCGTATGCTACAATTTTTTTCTCCATGAGCGGAAATTGAAAATTGATTTCTGCTCATGCGCAGGAAGAATCGATTTTTCTCATCGCATGCCATGGACGGTGTTTGCTGTGGATTCACGGTGCGGATGCTACCACGGATTCCTCAGCAAAAATCCGCCTGTGTGCAGGTGGCCTAATGTATCAGAATCTGGGCCTACCAGCACATTCTCCGGTGCTCTGATAGCCGAGTCTAAGGGCCCTTTTACACGCAAAGATAATCTTTCAAACTTCAGACTGAAAGATTTAGTGATCTCTTTGCAAAAACCGTTAATGGCCATTGACCCTTTATCATCTTCATTTGCATGTAAACGGACCTCAAGGAGTTGTTTGTAGAGCCCAGCATGTGTTTAAACGCACTCCCAACTGTGCAAACACCTGCCAGCAGATTGCATTGTTCTCAGTGTAAACATGCAGCGGGGACAATATCCTGCAGTCTATTAAAAGATGAGTGAAATACAATCAGATGGAACGCATTTGCTCAGTCTTTCAGCGGCTAAACGATGGATTTTAAGAGCTCCTGTCCACGGGCGATAGTGCATTGCGTTACTCGCAGCGATAATCTGGCCGTGACTAACGAAGTGCACTCTTTCCATAGTGTTGCTATGGAAAGCACAGCCCCCTGTCCACGAGCGAAGAATCATATCGATTCTCTGCTCGTGGGAGTCAAATCGCGACATGCTGTGATTTGCCGCGATTGTTCGCGGTGAGCCTGACCGTTCTCTTCCCTGCTCCCCGGCAGCGGAATATCGCTAGCCTTATTCTGCCTCGCCCATGGGCAGGGCACCTAAGTGAACTAAAATCCATTGTTCAAACAAAAAGCGCCCAATGCCTGTGTTTACTTATTTAATTATTGCTCATTTTTGGCCGTTTGTACTAATTTTGAGCGATCAGCATTGCGAGTAAGAGGGCCGTAACTCTGGCATGACTCTTCTGGCACTATTGAGTCAGAAAGACGTTAATCTGTTAACTGTTTGGGTCATTTTTAAAATTGCTTTTATTGTCATTTGCAGGCATTTCTGGAAAGAGTCAGCTTCTCTTTGCAATGGTGTTCACTACTCGATACCTGGATCTTTTCACATCATTCATTTCATTGTACAACACTTCTATGAAGGTAAGAGAATGTGCACTCAAATGTCTATTTAGGTATAGTACGGAGGCTCCAAGGTGCTGCTGATAGTTCACCTTAGTGGTCTCTCCAACCTGTAGTTGTCCAGTTATTGCAAAACTACAACTCCCAGCATGATCTGATAATAGCAATGTGTCTGGGCCTACTGAGAGTTGTGGTCTTGCAATAATTAGAAGAGTATTATCTTGGAGACCCCATGGTTTACCTGCAGACCTGTTCAAACCAGGTAGATTAGGCATTATCGGCGCTTGCCGGATGAGCTGGTTCCGTAGTTCCCCCTGACCAACTATAGCGCAGCAGTTGGCACAATGGTGGATTTGGCAGTTGGCACTATATCTGCTGCTAGAACATGCATATGGCTGTACCTTACTCTAGGACTTGTACAACTTCAGGAGACAACTTGCGTGTCACAGATGGCCGACCGTAGGAAATAGAAGGTGCCAGTAATACATATAAAGGGAACTGATCGTCATCGGAGGGGGGCCAACTACTAACGCCTCTGCTGGTCAGCTTTTGAAGAGACCATGGTGCTCAGGCGAGCGCTATAGCCTCTTCTCTCACCTGTGATGGCATGTTCGCTGCTTACATTACCTTTGTGTTAGGGCCTTTTTACATGGGACGATTATCGTTTAGATTGTCGCTGTATCATGAGAATCTGAACAATCATCTTTCAGAGTAAACGCTGCCGGCAAAAAAAAAATGAAACGACAATCATCCTGTGTAAACAGGAATTTGTTCATCTATGAATGACTGCCTGTTTACTGTGAATGGAGGCGGGTGAACAGAAGAGTTCTCCAGCAGATTCCGCCTCCGTTCACTGAGCCATCATTGCTTCCGTGTGAAAGCACAGTGACAATCGTTCTGTGTAAAAGGACCCTAAGGACCATTTTACATGGACCAATAAGTCTTTCACCTTCCTGCGTCCAGCAGAATCTGAATAATTATCGTCCATGACTGATGGCGATTCGTTCAATTCTCGCTTGTCATTTAGCTTCTGCATGCAGAAAACTGAACAAGGGATTGGACTGTGTAAACGGCCAGCCATTTACTTATATACGACTGCCTGCTTACCGTGAATGGAGGCGGGCGGGCCGTAACAATCCACGGCCCCTCTCGGTCTGTATTTACTAGTGATGCTCATTCCTGTGTTAAAGGGCACTAACTCCGCCCTAGCCAAACAAATGGGACTGCAATACAATGCCAGGCACTGCTAAGAACTGTAGTGCTGTACCTGGTATGTAATGGACTGGCCAGAGCGCCATAGCCCCGCATCCAGCTAATTAGCAGGGGTTCAGAGAGGTGGACTCTCACCAACCCTCTTTGTCCTATGGAGAAGTCATCAGTATTCTAGTCCCAGATGACCCCTTTAATCACTTTGGCTACCCGGCTCTGGAGATTCGTTCAGCTCTGTTCTACGTGGACATCTGTACATGGATCTCTAAGAACTTATCAGGTTCATGTTGGCTCTTGTACACAATTTAGTTTGCTTTCTCCTCCTCTTGATGGGATCATCAGACTGCAGGCTCATCCCGAATCTGCGCTTGTAAGGGATGGTGCAGTTATTACACATTCCCTGCTCTCAATAGCTATTCACTGAGCTCTTATGATGTTGGGCTGACTGGCAATAAGGCAGCACCTGTTTATTTCAGTTTTTCTATAATGACATCTCTATTAGACGTTGCCGTTTTCCATGGTAGAAATGCTTTGCCTTGTAATAATGGAGCTGAAAACTTACTGCTGCAGATCTTGTTTGTCCATGGAAAAATAACTCATTTTCACATAACTTATATTGGAAAAGCTTATATGGCTCTCGTATAACTATATGCCTGTATTGATAAGTTGACAGGTACTGAATTTGCATTTCTTTTACCCCTTTAAGGATCAAGCGCAGTAAGTTTACGGTGCTTGGTCCTAGGGCTTTAATCCCAGCTGATAGTAAAAATGTGGCGCAGGGTTAAAGCTACTGCAATCTAACAGGAGCAGGTCGGGTCCTCGGCTGTGACTGTAACAGCCAAGGACCTGGAGGAGAGGGCAGAAGCATTTTAACTGCTTCTGCCTTCTGCTTTGCAGACTACATAGCGCTTAATGAGCACTATGTAGCGAAGAAAAAAAAAGCGTAAGTGTTACTTCCACTATTCGACCCGGCAATCAAGTGACCACCGGATTCCTTGTCCTAGCAGACCCAGATTAGCTCTGTTAGTGACTGTTGTCATTAATAGGGGAATGTTCTCCCCTGTAGCTGGGGCTTGTGTGGATGCCCCAGGAACAGTGAAAAACTGTAAAATAAAATAAAAAAAGACAATGTGAATGACCCCCCAGAGGGCTTATGGGACAAAGATGGTAATGTATGTATGTATGTATGTATATATATGTATGTATGAAAATGACCAGTTGTCGGCAAAACTGTCGCCATAAGAGTCCTGTAATTTGAGACTATACAAATTCTATATCAAAATGTCCAAACCAAAAAGGGGAACCCATTCCTGTGCTTTGTTTTAGCATAAATTATACCCTATATACTCGAGTATAAGCCGAGTTTTTCAGCACAAAAAAAATGTTCTGAAAATGTCGTCCTCAGCTTATACTCGAGTGAGGTATAAAAAAAACCTCAATACTCACCTATCAGCCGGCGTCTGTGTCCCCGGCGCAATGCTCTCCCCGGCAGTCCGGCCAGCTGCTGCAGTCTTCTCCCCGCTGTCGTCTTCTTGGCTTGCTTTTGAAATCCCTGCCATCAGCGCTGTGATTGGATCAAGCGCTAGTCAATCACAGCCAGCGCTCGATAAACAAATCATAGCCATTCAGTGATGTCATTCTGAATGTCTGTGATCAGCCGGCGCTCGATCCAATCACAGCACCGACGACGGGGATTTCAAAAGCAAGTTGGGAGAAGACTGCAGCAGCTGGCCGGACTGCGGGGGAAGAGCATTATGCCAAGGACACAGATGCCAGCTGATAGCTTTTTTTATTTTTTACCTACTATATACTTGAGTCAATAAGTATTTTTTTTACCAATTTTTTTGTGGTAAAACTTATTGATTTGGCTAATACTCGGGTCGGCTAATACTCGGGTCGGCTAATACTCGGGTCGGCTAATACTCGGGTCGGCTAATACTCGGGTCGGCTAATACTCGGGTCGGCTAATACTCGGGTCGGCTAATACTCGGGTCGGCTAATACTCGGGTCGGCTAATACTCGGGTCGGCTAATACTCGGGTCGGCTAATACTCGGGTCGGCTAATACTCGGGTCGGCTAATACTCGGGTCGGCTAATACTCGGGTCGGCTAATACTCGGGTCGGCTAATACTCGGGTCGGCTAATACTCGGGTCGGCTAATACTCGGGTATATACGGTACTAATTTTAAAAATAAACTTTAAATTTAACACGTTTGTTAGCTTTTTAACCCTAAAATAACTGAAAAAGTCAGTGAACAAACATAAAATAATAGCCCTATGTCATAGGGGAAAAAACACTGTAAAAATTCCTTTTGAGGGGGGGGGGGGGGCGGGGGGCGGTTCCGCACTGATGCACAGGGGATCGTCCACGCAGGGGAAAAAATCCACCTCCCTGCCTGGTCTCCAAGCAACCTGAGAAGTATCCGCCTATAAATCCGCAATATAATTGTGGACTGAACACTTCCATAGAGATTATTGGAGCCCGTCTGCGCTAAAATGGAGCATGCTGCAAATTCTATTCCGTTCACAGAATCCACAAATCATGTGTGCGTGCAGCTGAGGACGCTCCATGCTTTCCTATGGGACCCTTGAACAGCGGTTGACACGCGCGGGTGCCGATCGCAGATTTTGCAATTCAAATCCTCCCGTGTGCAGCAGGCCTTAGGCAGAACTTGCACACGTGCTTACTGTTATAGGCTTGTTGTCCGCTCATGAGCATTTACCGCAGGTGTCATTTGGGATGTATTGCTGGCAGGGCTGCATCTGGAGACCAAGGCTAGTGCAGGTACTGCCCTGCGACTGCCCATAAGTGAGTGTTATCTGTGTCCGATAACGGTCCGTTTAGATGAGCTTTTTTTTTTTGTTTGTTTGATCAGGCGACCGAAGTCCGAGTTCACTCATGCAGCCTGTTTGAACAAGCCAACGATGTTTAACCTGGAAGTCATTCAGTCGTTCATTCACTGTAAAAATGAATGAGGATTGAATGATTGCTATTTAAACTAAACGATAAGTGAGCATAAAATGAACAGCGAACAAAAAGTTGACTTGTTTATTTAATATATATTTTTTTTAGTGTAAAAGGGCCCTTCCACTTGAACCCTGCCTTAGAGTGGCATTACTCAGTGTTTTCACGTGGATTTCAGCTTGTAATCTACATGTACTCTGCACCAAAATTCACATCCCATTGTTGTCCATGAGAGTTTGTGTCGTACTTCATATGGTGCCGATTTTTTCCACCACAGATTTTAAAATCAGTGACTAGCATATTATCCGAAATTCATTCAATTCTGTGTGTTACAAACAGAAAATCTATGGTTAAACATGAAGTTGTTTGTACAACATCATTGCTGTCTGCAGACTTCAAAACTGCATCAGAATTTTTTGGGAAAAAAAGAACTTGTCCCTACATGACACCAATTATGCGCTACAGTCTTCCATTGTGGTCAATATAATTTTTTTTTTTTAAGTTACGGCTTTCAGCCAGAATACTATGGATAACCTATCCTAAGGATAGGTCATCGTTTAGTTGATTGGTTGGGGTCCACTCCTTGGAATCCGGGCCGATCAGCTGTGTTGGGCGAGTGTAGACATCACTGCTGCTACATACGGGTTGGAGCGAAAGCTGCTGCTCAGCCCTCGGTGTAGTGGCTGGCACTTGTAACTGCAAGCACAGATCCCATGGCTTTCAGTAGACCACAATCTACAGTTACAAGTATCAGCCACTACATAGGTCTGAGTAGCTTCCACCTTAACCGCTGTGTGTAGCAGTACTGACAAGCAGTCAGCTGATCGTCCGGGATCACAAGTGGCAGACCACAGCCAATCTACTATTGATGACCTTTTCTGAGATATAGATCATCAATTGTATTTTGCCTGGAAAACTCCTTTTTAAGGGTGAATGAACACGGGAGGAAGTGAATTGCGGAATCCAGAGCGGATGATCACCTCCGGATTCTGCAGCAAATACTGCCCATAGCATGCAATGCCAAAGTGATTCTTTATGTACATGAGCGGAACCCAATTGCATTTTCTGCTTGCGGATGAAAAATCGCAAAGTGCGGAATCCGCAGGGAAATGGGGCATGGATGGCTTCCATTGAAGTCAATGGAAACCGGATGGGCCGCGGATTCCGCAAGAAAAGCAGGAGTTTAAAAAAAAAATCTCTACTGTGCATATCCATCCGCAGTGCGGAAAAGAAGAAAATGTAGGTATGCGTGGATTCCGGTTGGGCGCAGGGTTGGATTCTGTTGCAGGCTTCCTCTTTAAATCTTCATCTGAATGTACAGCATAGTGCAAAAGTGTGATTTAAATTGCTTTACTGGTACTAGGTAACATAGTCATACAACATATGGTGCAAAGATTTATCTCTATGCAGGAATACAACGCCAGTATATATATATATATATCGCACACCGGGTATCCACATATGACGATATATTAGTCAAGTTATTGTGAGCTGTTTACGACTGAAAACTTAGGAGGAAGCCCTTAAGGATCCCCCGGGGGTTCATATAATACATATTAACACAAACATCGTATCCATAGCAACTGCAATATTATGTTTGTCAGTATAGCATTAGAAAATATAACCTTTTACAAACATTAGGTAATAATCTCTTAAAGGGAAAATGGAAGAGATAAGAGACTCGGGGAGAGTGAGAGGAAAAAAGGGGAGATGGAGGTGAGAGGTACCAGGGGAAGGGGTAGTAAAGAGGAGGTGAGGGGATAAAACGTATCCTGTCTGGTTGTGCTCATTTAACTCCATATTTGAGACTGCCTTGATCTACCTACCCTAGGAATTCCTGGAAATCTGCCGTCTCTAAGAGGGTCCAAGTGGACCCCTTTCCCATGCAGTCCCCGCGCTCTGGGTATTTCAGGTGACACCATTCTTGAAACAAATTCAAGTTTCGTGGGGGGCTGTGTACTCCGCCAGGGCCTAGGGATCACGGCTCTCGCCGCTGTGAGAAAGTGGCGCAGGAGGCCCTTTTTAATCGCTGACGGACTCCCCAGTATAATGGAGAGCAGTGCCAGCTGTGCTAACTGAATTACCACTCCATGTGTCACTCTTTCCTACAGGCAGAATACATCATTCCAGAAAGACCTCAGGTCCGGCCATTCCCACCATATGTGGAGCACCGTTACACCGGCAGCACTAGTCTGAAACTGATGGATATATACGGTGGATTAGAACCGGGCACCTATACCACCTGCAGAGGATCTTATGGTTCTTTTCCTGGGCATCCCATGCCACTGGTAGCTTGAGTGAGAACAGACATGTCCTATCCCAATTGGGGGTCCGGTACCGAAACGGCCAATTCTCTCTCCCAACCGAAGACAAATGAGGGGGTATCTGGAGTCATGATACTCAGTAATATACTATATATCTTAGGAAGGCCATGGGAGGGGAGGAAATCCTGCAAGAACAAGTTTTCAAATGCCGTGGGAGCATCTCCCAGTTGGAAGGGCTTTGTTTATAAAGTGAGAATGGCTGATCGCTGTCTGCGTTCGAACCAGGAGAGCGTCCTGACTGGCGTGTGGGCAATGAGGGTATAACACCCCTGTGGGGGCTACCTCTGCCAGTCTTGCGTTATCTGATGCCTTCCAACGCAATGTATTTACAAAGTAACAACTTTTTTTGTAGGTTTTATCTAGATGTAAACGACATTTGGGTTCAAAGTTGAACCAGGGTTTTAAAACCTCAACTTTAAACTCTTAAGTGGTATATTGGTTAGAAGAAGGTGAGATAGCAGAAGCTTGCAGAATCTGCACACTCGGGCGGTTTTTAACCTTTGGCCGGCGTGTTTGACAGCCTCCTTATCCCAGTTATATTGGCTGGCCGTTGGTAAATACCGTTTAATAACTGCTGTGTATTTTTCAGTAGGCAGGAGATGTGCCAGGCTTATCACTATGGTGCCCGCTGTGTGATTGCCATGTCTATCAACATGTACCAAGTCTGACACCAGAGATCACCCTACATATTTTCCAGCAGAATTAAAATATTTTTAGCCTTTCTAAGTATTTTTAGCTGAGGAGGAAGTAATTTTCAGTAATTCCAGTTAATGAGTATATGTGGTGCTAAAGAACATGCCATTTATACAAGGAAATGACTTGCAACAACTCTGCCGTGCATAAATGGGGGATTTTAGGTAATTCTTAAGCTTTTGTACAGCATACATTACCAGGTGTGAAACCCTAGCTTTCTCGAAGCCTGAAATCTATCCAGGAAGCAAAACCGCGTGTGCCTAGCAGCGATGGTGGCAGTGGGCAGCACTTGGGACAGTAAAACCAGAGGCATTAATGGTGGCATTGTGGGTGATACTCTAAAAGGTGACATCACGGTAACGGGAGAGGGGACTCGGGTTACCCCCTGTGTAAACAGGAGCAGCATGTCTCAAATGCCCGTAAATTAGGGCTTACCTAGCTAGGAGCATGTATTTTGTGAGATTAAAGCTGTTGGATCAGCTCAGGCTGCTTATATTGGGTTGCATCTGTTTAACATGCACAGTTCTGACCCGTGACCACTGGAAATCTGATCGCCCCATGAAACACATCCTCCATACCTGTACCAGTAGGCTGCTTGCCAGTCACCAGCAGTAGGAATAGCATTCATGGTCCAGATCTCCATCTGCAGAGGCTGCACCGCTGGTATATCTTTTGTTTCCGCCATCCACTAAAATGAACCAATCAGCTGCTGCCTGCTTACCCAAGACAGAACTCCTTACTGGCTGCCTGCTATTGGCGGTGAGTAAGGAGCTTTATTATTGGCTGTCTGCTGCAGCGCCATGTGGTTCATGTTCAGAGTCGTGTATAGATATATACGTGAGACGGATTTAATGTGTGAAACTGCCTGTATGTGGTCCACTCAGCAGAGCTAAGACGACCATAAACTCCCAAGATGATCCATGTTCAGTGCTGGGTCTTGTGACTGTATTATACCAGTCTGAGGCTGTGCTCACGCGGGGCTGATTTCCAGTGGAATGCCCACAGCAGGCATTCCGCTGCAGATCAACCGCGGAATGCCTGCCTCCAAATAGTGCGGCTTTCATCGTGAATTCCGCAGCAGAGACGACGACATAATTGACATCGCAGATTTGAGTTCCGTGTGGGTTATTTCTGCAGCTTGTGAACAAGATTTTCAAAATACCCTGTTTCCCTGAAAATAAGGCATACCCTGAAAATAAGACACAGCATGATTTTTCCAGAATTTTTGAGGATGCAAAATGATTTTTCAGGCTTTTTGAGGATGCTTGAAATATAAGCCCTACTCCAAACTTAAGCCCTGCTAACAGTTAATTAAAGTCAATCCACCTGCGGCCGCTAATCTAGGGGTTAGCCAGCCATGTGGACGAGATTTCTCAGAAATCTCATCCACACGGGACGGCCAATCCGCTGCGGTTAATTGGGCCGAAGCTGTGGCGTGGCTTTGCCGACTGCAGCATGTCCATTCTTTTTTTCTTTCCGCTGCGGCCGCGCGCTCATCTATGGGAGGGTTTTTCCGCGGCGCTTCTCCCGGCGGAAATCTTGCGGTTTTTGCTGTGGCCAAACCGCGAGATTTCCGGGGAAAACCGCCCCGTGTGACCCCAGCCTTAATGCAGTGGAATGTCCATGCGGAGGGGCTGCATGGAAATTCCGCTCCATGTGAACCCAGCCTAAAATGGGCCTAACTCCTGTTTACAGCTCTTTGCATTATTGATCTTTGTTGCAATTCTCTTATATGTAGCATTTTTCTTTCTTCCAGCTCATCTATATCGCCTGCTCATATGCAACAGTCTATCTGATATACATGAAGTTCAAGGCCACCTATGATGGGAACCATGACACCTTCCGAGTGGAATTCCTTGTCGTTCCTGTTGGTGGATTGTCCGTCCTTGTCAATCATGACTTCTCTCCTCTTGAGGTACTGTTTGTTTTAGGTGATACCATTACTAAAGGGAAAATTGGGAAATCCATATGCATCAAACTAGTATATTGTGGAATGATGGTCCACTGTGTGACAGCAGTTTTGGAATGGGGTGGTTTTTACAGATCTATTTGGTGTTTATTCCCCTAAGCTTTGCTATTGTTTCCTCTTCATTCATCTAAACTAATACTAACTTCCCATGACTATTTGGGAGAGGAGTTTCGGAAATGTATACTTATTAAAGGGTAGGATCACTTTTTTGATCTTCATTCTAGTTTATGTATATAGGTTTTTATCAAAAAAGGTGATTCGTTTTGCAAACACTTTGCTTAACTTATTTTGGTCTTGTGTATTTCCTGCTTGTTGACTGTAATCTGCAAGTACTTCAGTGCAGACACTGAACCAGCAGGAAGTTGCTTGCACATTTGTAAGATAAGCTAGATCTGAAAAGAGCTGATAAGACATAGTGTTTCTACACTGGAGGGTCTGTCTGGTGCAGATGCCCAGCAAGTCACTCCAGCGATGATCGCTAGTGAATGGAGGCAAAGCGGGCTCGAAATCATTCCAGCTCGCCTCCATTCAGAGTAAACAGGTAGTCATAGATGAATGACTGTTTACACTGTGCAATTTTTCTAAAGTCCTTTCCTGCTTGTGAGCTTTCTTCCACATGGATGATACGCTGTCCATACGTGTACATCCGCGTGGAAAATGGCACGCATATGTGACTATTTGTGTGGGAAAAAATTTCAATCTTGTGGCCAATACACCCCGTGTGAACCCCACATTATTCTTGTGATTGCTGAAGTTACCAGCAGCTGAGTAGCCACTAATTAGACACCTATCACCTATCCAGTGGCTAAAGGGAACCGGTCGTCATGTTTTACCCAAGTCAACCAAGCACAGCGCTACAATTATGACCTACATGTGTTTCCCAAACTTATTTTACCACGTCTTTTTTTATAAAAGTATGCCTGAGGAATCACTATTTCCCGCTCCACATGTTAATTATGCAAAGTGGTCTAGTTGGGGGCCGGACCATTTCTGCTAGCTGCAGGTTTTATCCCAAACTGCATCACCCCTGAAGTGCTGCATACTCTTGCACTTTGCATCATGATTTTGCAGCATACACAGATCTGTCCCTTTTCCGGCCAAATTTGCCGTATACATGTGTGTATCGGTCAGTGCTCCGTGGGTGCTGCGTACGTCCTCGGCATCATAGGGAAAGAGGGGGTAGACTTTTGGGCAAAACCTGTGGCTAGCAGAGACGGTACAGTCCGCTCACCAAACTGCACTGCATAATTCACATGCGGCACAGTAACATTTAAACAGGGCTTGCCGAGGTATGCTTTTACAACAAGGTGTGGCACAATAAGTTTGGGAAACGCGTAGGTCATAATTATAGCGCTGTGCTTGGTTGACTTGGGTAATAAGTGCTGGCAGGTGCGCTTTAAGCAATGTTTGTTTTGGGCTGTGCTCAATTTTGCAACCAATTTTCTTGCTCCAATGTATTTAAAATGATGCAACTTTGCAAATAGTTGTGGATGAAAATATCCTGCTGTCTTGTGTACACAGCTCCTATGCTAAGCAATGTGTCTCCATGAAATCCGACTGCAATTAAATTCCCCATGCTTCATACATACAGGCTACATTCACACGTGCAAGCGCGATCTCTGGCCTGGAAACGCTTTGCGACTTTTTTTTTTTTTTCTCACTGAGAATAGGATTGCTTAAAAATAGCATCACCTCATCACTGCGATGTGAGACAAAACTTGTGTTTTTTTTTTTCGTTTTTTTTTTTTTACATGCACATGAAAAAGGGAAAAAAAATAATGTAAAATTTTCTTTTTCATGTGCATTTTGAATAAATCCGTTCAAAAGAATGGGTTTCATGTTCATACGAGTTTTGGTTGTCTCACATCGCACAAAACTCGTGCGAGATTCTCACCAGTGTGAATAAGCCCTCATTTTAAAAAGTGCATATTGAAGGAAATGTCTGACAAAAGGACTCGGAAAAGCGACACATGACTATTTGGGGGTTATTGTTGCATTTATTTTGATTGGCTTTTCCACTATAACAAGCAATGGCATACTGACTGCTGGTACCCCGTTCAATCCTCACAGGGGTCACGGCCATAGTTAAAGTGGTAGTCTGGGCCCTTTTCAACTAATGACCAATGCTCCGATAGGCCATTGATAGTTGGTAGATGGAATTTTGCCGCTCAAGACGGATGCTGTCCTCAGCGACCGGCAGAGGAAGTGCGAGCCCCAGCATTTAAATCGTGTGGAAGTACCGCGTTGCTATTCCATTTCCTGCTCCTGTTTTTGACAACCTGTCCTGGACAGGAAATGGAATAGCAGTATGCTGCTCCCATTGATTTCAACGGGAGTAAAGTCGGTGTTCCTAATTTCCCTCCTGTCCACTGAAGACCACATCTGGACAGTTGGCCGGGTGATCAAATAGAAAGAAAGTTTGTTTGGCTCACCTTCTCAAACAGGACCTCCAGCTGCCTGATGCAGACCCTCCACGGAGCTCAGACTTAAGCCTCCAGCTTCAGCAGGGCAAGCAATGTGTAAAAAAAAGTTTCAGTAAGAGCCGGCTTCAGGTGGGGTAATCTTTATTAACGTTCCTTTTAAAACAGAGACAACCTCCAAAGTGCCAGACATGTTTCGGCTGCAAACCAGCCTTTTTCGCAGCTGATTAAGAGGGTCCATTATATGTATTGGGTGGATTTAAATGGGCGATCTTTCTTTCGCAGTCATGCTGCAAGATGGGAAAAATATCACTGCATGCTCTTATTTTCCTGCGAGTCTCGCATGAGAATGGAACATACAGATGTGCGGCTCCTGTACGTCGCACGGCACGTGGGCGGAGTGTCCATGTGATGCGAGTCGCACCCGAGAATGTTGGGCGCAACTCGCTGTCATCCATGTAAATGCACCCTTAGTGACGGCTTTGACTAGGTCCATCGGAAAATGTTTAGTTTTATCTCCTAGACTTGCTTTAGTATGTTGGCTCCTTGGCTATTGTTAGACTACACATGTAACGTGTTCTACTACTCTGCAAAATTGATGATTCCTTAAAAAAAAGTGACTTGTCCATCCATGAAGCAGCTGAGCAGTCCTGCACCTCCACGCTAGCGCCACCGTGTGAGCACATGGTATGGATTGTTTTTATTTATTTTTTTTGTTTTATTTTACTTAAAGGGGTTGTCTCACGCCGAAACGGGTTTTTTTTTTATTCAATAGGCCCCCCGTTCGGCGCGAGACAAACCCGATGCATGTGTTAAAAAAAACAAAATGGGTAGTACTTACCCGAATCCCCGCGCTGCGGCGACTTCTTCCTTCTTACTTACCTTCGTAAGATGGCCACCGGGATCTTCACTGTGAGGTCCATTGCCTATTCCAGCCTCCTGATTGGCTGGAATCGGCACACGTGACGGGGCGGAGCTACGAGGACCAGCTCTCCGGCACAAGCGGCCCCATTCAGAAGGGAGAAGACCGCACAGCGCAAGCGCGTCTAAAATCGCCAGAAGAGGCGATTTTAGACGGATCCATGGAGACGAGGACGCCAGCAACGGAGCAGGTAAGTGAATAACTTCTGTATGGCTCATAATTAATGCACGATGTATATTACAAAGTGCATTAATATGGCCATACAGAAGTGTATAACCCCACATGCTTTCATGAGACAACCCCTTTAATAATATAACAATACTTGATGACACTATTTGATTAGTGGATTTCCTGTCACTCTACCACGGATCCCTTACGTCAGGCTTGTCAGGGCTGTTTGCATATTGTATGGATGAATGCCATTGAGTTCTTGGCATCATTTTAGGCATTTCATTCTGAAAGCCATTTTTTTTTCCACGGTTGTCCTGACGTTCACCGTGCGGGATAAACGTGATAATTTATTAAATTGGACTTTTACAGCCATGGTGCTACGTGTGTGTGTGTGTATGTGTATAATATATATATATTTTTTTTTATTTTTTTTTTAAGCTGATTATTTGCACAATGGTTTTTAAACTTTTTAAATCTTTTTACATTTTCTAGTTAAAACAACTTTCATTTATTTTAGATTTTTATACGGTCCCGTTCCCCTCATAGAGGACTTGAACTGGTGAATTGTCTGTCTGTACAATATACAGTGCAATATTTCTAATTGCAGTTTATTGTAACTTTATTAAAGGAGTATTCCGGCAATGTGGCGTGCTTTTACAGTTTGGGACCAGACTGATCCCAAGAACAGGGGCGCCTGTTTGCCCCATTTCCAGTCACTTCTGCATCTCTGCTCTGACTGGCGTGGCGTCACTTTGAACCAAGCACTGGCTACTCTTGGGTGCTGACGAAAATGGCCAAGCATAGTGCTCAGCCATTTCCATCAGCCCCATTGAAATTAATGGAGCAGCACTGCACATCCGTTGCCAGCACTCTGTTCACTTGGGTCAGTGCTGCGAAGCAGCAGTGACTGGAAGTGGGGCAAATGGGACCCAGTTCTCGTGATCATAGGGGTACTAGCAATTGGAACGAACACAGACACATTCATCTGTTTTTTTTACCCATTTATGGCTTCAGGCTGCCGTATCGACCGAAGTGCCATCTGCTGTTCCAGTGACCGTGCCTTTTGTACCTTCCTTCTGTCTTCTTTTTTTTTTCTTTTTTTTTTTTTCCTTTTTGTGTTTTAAGCCCAATGAAATTAATGGGAACAAATGGAAATGCTAAGCTTTACGGATGACAGGTGGAAATTCTGATCAGAATAATAGTCCGCCTATCTTACGTCTGCACTATATTGTCTTGTAGATCCTATGGACCTTTTCCATTTACCTGGAATCTGTGGCCATCCTGCCTCAGCTCTTCATGATCAGCAAAACGGGTGAAGCGGAGACAATCACTACTCATTACCTGTTCTTCTTGGGCTTGTACCGTGCCTTGTATCTCTTCAACTGGATTTGGCGCTATTCCTTTGAAGGCTTCTTTGACTTGATTGCCATAGTGGCAGGTGTGGTACAAACCATCCTGTACTGCGACTTCTTCTACTTGTATGTTACAAAAGGTAAGTAGTTTCCTTCCATTGTGGGCAGGCTCTATAGTAGATACATTTGGCCCACCCAACTTTTTGTCACATTGTTTTCCTATATGTACTGATAACAAAAGTTTTTATATGAAGCCTTGTTGGACAGGTTAAAGGGGTTGTGCCAAATTATACGCTATATCCACAGGATGGGGTATAGCTTTATGATTGAGGGTCTGACCACTAGGACCTTTGCTGATCCTGAGAATGGGGGTCTCGTCAGTCCCAGAGTTACTTCAATGACAGCGCTGGAGAAAGTTCAATCACTGGTGCTGTCATTGAAGGGAATATAGTGGCCTGCATGACCTCCACTCCATTCACTTGGGGACCGACTGAACCCCCGTTTTTGGGATCAGTGGGGCTCCTATCACTAACCCCCCCCCCCCCCCCCCCCCTCATCGTCCCCCAACCAATCATAAAGCTATTCTTTATCTTGTGGATAGGGCATAACTTTAGAATTTGGAACAACCTTCAATGGGAGCAGAACACACTGCAGGTTGTGTGCTCTCCGCTATCTGTGTGTGCCCCCCTGAGCTGCAATGCCAGGCACAGTGTCACATGTGGACGTGCTACCATACCTGAAATGGCATTGGAAGGGCTGCAGTGCTTGCTGGATCACCATAGCACCATTATTCTGCTGATTGGTGAGGGTCTTTTGGGGTGAGGCCCTAACAGATCACACATTGATGGCCTGTAGAAGATCTATTTGATCAACTTTGGCCGCCTGCACACGGGCGGGATTATCCGCATGATTTCCGCCACTGAAAGCCTGCATAGGAGTGCATTACAATACGCACTCCTATGCAGACGGCAGCGGTTTGGCCGCGCAAAATGTCGCGCGGCAAACAAACCGCGGCATGTTCTATTTCTGTGCGGGGCTCGCAGAGCCTCACACAGATACGTCACTCACCCAGCCGCCGGCTCCGGTCTGCGCATGCGCCGGCACATGAGAGCCGGCAGCTGGCACATGAAAGAGCCAGGGCCGCCAGGCGCGGGTGAGTACGCGCTCCTCCCTGCAGGTGCTGGGGTCGGGTCCCGCGCTGAGAATTCTCGCCGCCGGATCCGACTCGCCCGTCTGCACGCGGCCTTTCTGAATAAAATTTATTGCATTCTTGAAGTATTACTTACTACTTTTTTTTTCTCTCCCCTTTTCAGTACTAAAAGGAAAGAAGTTGAGTTTGCCAGCATAAGTGCCAAAGATCGGGACCAGCAGCTGTCCTCCACACCGTTTGGACAGAACAATCCTTACTATGAGCGAAGGTGTAAGATGCCTGAAGCAGAGTCAGACACACTACTTTTTTATGCAGAACTGCCCTATTTGCTGCCGGAGTGGCCCCGAGACAGAATGAGATGCCAGCCCCTCCAACAGCAAAGTGGTTGAATTAATGACTCTCGGATACCAGCTGATTTGTTTTATGCATCTTGCCTTCCTTGTTTTTTATGATGTATAAAGAATTTTTTTTACATAAAAGGTATACTGTAATAATAGATCCAGAGCGCAGTTTCAATTCAATAGTTGTAAAAAAAAAGTGAACATTTCCTTTTTTCCCCCTTTTTTTTGTGCAGTTTACATCTAGGTTTAAGTACAAATTATTTGCTTTTTTTTTTTTTTTTTTTTTTTTAAATCCCCAGTTAGTGGCTCTTTTTATTTAGCCTATGATTTGTATGATTTTTTTCTTTTGCGTTGAATGCTCTTACTGTTTTTAATAACTGCAATATTTTCCAGTCATTCCACTATAATTTATTTTCTCTGGGGAGGAAAACTTGCTTTCTTTTTTTTAAGTGATCAGTTTTCTCAAGGAATTTTGTTGTCTGATGTAAGTCGTATTCATGAAAGGGTTCTCGGAATAAAGCGTATGGATCACAGCGTGTTGATGTAGGCATGTTGCAGGGTACTGGCAGCAAATGGGTTTAGTTCCCAAAAACGCAACCTCACAAATTCACATTTTATACATGTTATGTCCTCTAAAAGGATACTGAAAGATTTGCTAAAGAGAAGTGCCATTAAGAAATTGAAAATTAACCTTTTTCTTTTTTTTGATACAAAAAGGAATTTTGAAATGTCCACTTTTTCTTTTCTTGTGGCTGCCCCTAGAAATTTACTAATAGGACATTGGTGCAGGCGATCAATGGCTTTTTTTTGGCGCTGGGGTTTTGAACCTGTCATGGATGTAAACATGTCTGATTTCATTCCCATTTTACACTTTAGGACGCCATTGGTTTACTTGTACAGGATGGGGCCACAATAAAGTAGACTGGGACCAACACTCTCATATAAGCAGTCTACCGTGTGTCCCTGAAATAAGACCCTGCCTTATATTTATACTCACATGGTCCACGGTGTCCCGGTGCCTCGCACTGCTAGTCTCCGTCAGCGATGTGGAAGTCTGCTGTGTCCTCCGTGCTGAGATATCCTCCTCTTTCTGGAGACGGGGCTTTGAATACCCCGCCTCCAGCAAAGTGAGCACTGAGATTGGATCAAGTGCCAGCCAATCACAGTCGTTGCTCGATGAGCCAATTGCAGCCATTCAGTGATGTCATTCACTGAATGGCTATGAATGATCGAGCACCGGCTCTGATTAACTGGCGCTTGATCCAAAGTCCTGTCACCAGAAAGAAGAGAATTGCTCAGCGCAGAGGACACGGCAGCTTGCCACAGCGCCAGGGACCATCGCTAGAGACTTAGACGCCATGGGCCAGGTCAGTATTGATTTCTTTTCTCTTCCATGTACTTTAGCTAGGGTTTATTTTCGGGTGAGGGCTTATATTTCAAGCCTCCCCCAAAAACCGGGGTAGGTCTTATTTTTGGGGGAAAGCGGTTAAAAAAAAATCTGTCTTGGTTGCTATGGGCAACATAACAGCACAGCTTTCATTTTAACTCGGCAGTACAAAAAATGAAAGCTGCACTTTGGTTGCTATGGACAACAAACACTTTCATAAGAGTGGGTACCGGCCTACCATTTCATGGCCCACTGCTTAATTCGTTAAGCTGGAGAGTCGCAGCTCTCGGCGTTCTTACAGGTGCCAATAGGTATGGCCTCTGACTAACTTCTCAGCCACAACATGGCCGTTCCTGATGTCTTACTGTTTTCTGGAATCTAACCATGCAGTACATTCTGTGTTAAAAAGGAAATTGATATGAAATATCAATGGTTTGAAGTAAAAGTATATATGTTCAAAATTGAGTTTTTTTTCTTTTATTTCCTCGTTTCTGTTTAGTGGGCACACAATTAACTACACAGTGCATTTTGCCACCTCCAGCTATGGATATCATTTAGCTTTAAAGGGCACCTTTCACCAACTGGAAGCACCATAAACTAAGTTATGGTCCTTATAGTTTAGCTGATGTGCATTTCATAAAGCTTCTCCATACTTGCCTGGTGTCCACAGAAGCCTGTGCATGCGCACTGCCATAGAGATGAATGGGAATGCATGTGCAGAGCCTTCCAAAAAGGGTCAAGCTGGAGTGTGTGGACAATGCAGCACCAGGTGAGAATAAAAAGAGGCTTGTCGGACTCCACATCGCCTAAACTTAGTTTATGGTGCTTATAGTTGGTGACATGTTCCCTTTAACCCCTTCCCGCTCCAGGGCGCACTTTTTACATCCTGCAGTGTTGGGGTATGTATGAAGAGAGATCGCGGGGTGATCTCTTTTCATATAGCGCCGGTGTCAGCTGTTTATTACAGCTGACATCCGCCGGCAATAGCCGATCTCTGCTATTAACCCTTGAAATGCCCCAAACGCCCCCCTCTCCCCGATGAGATCGCAAGGAGACGTGCGGGTGTCATGGCAGCCGGGGGCCTTCTGAGAGGCCCCAGGGCTGTCTTAGCTGACTGCCTTTCAAGCCACCCCCGTGGGGAGGCTTGATTACCTGTCAGATTGCAGTAGGATGTAGTGCTATAGCATTACATCATACTGCATGTTGTGGGCCCCTATTGGGGGGGGGGGGGCTTTAAAAAAAAAAAGTAAAAATAAGATCAATAAAGTTTTTTTTTTATTATGAAGGGGGGGGGGGGGGGCGCTAATGTTCAAGATTAACCTCATACTTGCATGGGGTTTAGAATATTTCTTGTTACGATTCCCCTGTGTTGAGTTACTCAGCTATAGAAAAACATTCTGGCCACAACTAGTAAAGTTCTAGTAGATGGATTATTTTTTAAAAATTAGTAGCAAAAGCAATTTGCGTGCTGAGCGCGCCCCCAAGTGGTGGTGACGGCAAGCAGCTGGGGTTTTATTTTAAATGTATGGGCTTTGAAAGGGAAGCAGGACTATTGAAGCGCCAATCAGAAAGACTGAGTTGCAACCCCTTCAAACATAAATGAAATCTATCAGCATAGAACTAGTTTAAAAATGTAGTTGCCCTCTAACATATTACAACTTCTTCTACCCAACCCATTGCTGATTTTACAGCACATCCTGGAGCAGATTTAGTAAGCAGTTACTCGAGAAGAGCGATGCTCGCCCGAGTAACTGCTTTATCCGAGCGTGCTCGCTCATCTCTAGTTATAAATGGTTACATTTTGTATTTTACAAACATGGAGAATACAACAATGATGAACTTCGTATACAAGTGATGATAGTTTGTCCTGCTACAAAAAGGCTAAGGTACAGACAGTCATAAAAATGTAACCACTCTTTTTAGAATTGGACCACATGCAATGTAAAGTACACCAATCATGACACTGAGGCACTTGAAACAAGGTTGTCTGAGATTCCTATAAATGGTTAAAGGGGTTATCTAACCTTTTAAAACGTGATGGGCCATCAATATCTGATCAGTTAGAGCAGTTGCTTGGGATTCCACACAGATCACATATTGGGCTATCTTCAGGGCAGGCCATCAACTTTAAAATGTTAGAGAACTCCTTTAACTAGTGGGTTCCAGAAGATTTCAGTATAGAGCTGGCTCAGTGTGGGGATTGTATATTGTGCCTGGCATTCAGCTGAAGAGGAACTTGTGTTTACTAGTGTTGCTTCCCTCGATTTAACACTGCACTATTCTGCTGCAAGGGCCTTTTTAGGAGAGTTGGAGGTCCTGATTGTATGTGTCGGCTTGAGGGACGGGAATATCGTAGCGGATCTGGGAGGTGAGTAAGGGGGTTTGGGGGGGCGCCGTGGCAGACTCTGCTGCGATAATCCGCTAGTGGAGTCCGCAACGGCCATGGCTCACTCAAACAAGTGAATGTGGCCTGCTTATTTTTTGTGCATGTAATAACTATACACAGCTTATACCATGCATAATTGCTGCGTAAATCCACATCGCCTATATTGGGGCGTAATATGTATCAAAATAGGACATGCTGTGTTTTTAAAGGAGTTCTATGCATACTAGTGATTTGCCACCCCCTCAGGCTAGAATGGCATTTTTGGATTGCATATAGCCCCTTGACACAGGTTGTACAGCTCTGCACCAATTCAATACTCCTTATGCTTCCTACCGTGTTTCCCTGAAAATAAGACACCCCCTGAAATTTGCAGAAGTCTCAAATATAAGGCACCCCCCGATAGTAAGGCATAGTAAAGTGTGCAGACAAGTCAAGAGGCCTGTCCCCTGCTGCCATCCCCGTTGTCTCCTACCTCCAGATGTATAGGTAGATCTGCAGACAGTCTGCTGTTATCCTGTCCCTGCTGTGCTGTACGAGTGTGCTGTTGTGAGCTCCCCTTGCTGGCTGGAAAAGTCCATACTGTACGTTCTGTTCCTGCTGTACACGTCTGCTGTGATGAGCTCCACCTGGTGGCCGGAAGCTGCAATACCATCCCTGCTTACAAGTGGTACTGGAACTTCTGTCTGCAGACAGGTACGTTACTTTACAGCCCTTATTTTTTTATGGCTCTGTGTGAGAGTCAGGCAACCTGTGTGTGATTCTTAAGACTGGGTTCTCACAGAGCGTATTTCCAGCGGAAATCTCGCAGTTTGGCCACAGCGATAAACAGCGAGATTTCCGCCGGGGAAAGCGCTGTTTCAAAACCCACGGCACTCAGCCGCTTGTTTTGAAGCGACCTGGCTGCACGCTTTTCCGTTTCTGTGGCCGGTGAATCCGCACCACAACACCGGCTTCTCCCAGCTTTGCCGTGACAGATTTGCTGTCCCATGTGGACGAGATTTCTGAGAAATTTCATCCACAAAGCTGGCCAATTGAGGGATTAGCGGCCACAGACGGATTTGCTGCGGTGAAATAAGACACCCCCTGAAAATAAGACGTAGCACATATTTGGGAGCAAAAATTAATATAAGACGCATCTTATTTTCGGGGAAACAGGGTAGTAGATGCCATGTTAAGGGCCTTTTACATGGGGCAATTATCGTACCCATACGTTCCAATAAAGAATTATTGAATTCCCACTGCAGATTTCGTTCATTGCAATGCTGCAAATAAAATCCATATGGAAGGATATGTTCACACGGCTGCGCATGATGTCTGGCTGAGAGGCTCGGCTTGATATTGCACTTGGCAATGTATGTGTGTATGTACAGGGGCGTAACTATAGGGGATGCGGTTGCACCCAGGCTTAGGGGGCCCATAAGGCATCTCCTCTCCATATAGGGAGCCCAGTACTATGAGTAAAGCATTATAGTTGGGGGCCCCATTACAGGTTTTGCATTGGGGCCTGGGAGCTTCAAGTTACGTGTGTGTGTGTGTGTGTGAGAGAAATATATATATTACAATACACACACATTATTTTCTCTCTCCAGGATCACATAGGAAACAATTGGCAATTTCTTCTGTAGGAACTCCTGAAAATAGAACATGATGTGATTGCTCATATGAATAAACCCCTTCAAAAGAATGGGTTTCATATCTGTACACGTTTTGTGCTTCTTGCCTGTCTGAATAAGCCCCTAACTTGTGGGTTTTGGTGCAGAAACTTTTTTAGCCGATTCCACAGCATGATATTTACGTGATGTGTGAACCCAACCTTTATTATATAGTAACAAATTCCTTGGTGCGTCCTACAGATTAGAACCGCCACTGTTCCTACAGACTCATTCTAGTGTGCTGTCACTAATGTTTTGTGATCTTGTTAGGATATTATGTAGCCTATCGCCCAGGTAGCCAATCTTCCCACAACTGAGCGTGTTTGTATACTGTGAAGAAAGGATTTCCTCAAATCTCCTGCTTTGAAACAGAATTTTAATGCAAATCACTGAAGTAAAAAGATGAGACTGTTGAAGAATGCTTTAATGGTTTCCATGGCAACATGTGTATTGTCAGGAAAAGTGCATTCCCAGGGTTCAGATTGCTGTGATTTGATTGATGTCTCAATCCGGCTGTTTCATGACCCGCTGCGAAAAAGAAAACATTTGTTGCACTCATCAAATAAGTAAGCAAGCAATAGACAATGTTGTGTACTGTGGGTAAAGATACCCTTAGAAGTGCTGCTGAGGGAAGACAATGGGGGAAGTTTAGACCCTCCCCTGTGGTTTTTCTAAAGTTTAGTTCCGCAACTTGGGACAGTTAAAGGGAACCTGCGACGCCCCCATAGCCCAGGCAGCGATGTTCAGGTGCTGTTATGGGAGGTGATGGAGCCAGGGGTGGTAATCTCCTCCCCCCCCCCCCCCCCCCCTTTTTTTTTTTTTAACTCGCCCACTCCAGTGGTGTCTTTCTCTGAAGTCGGCACACAGCATGAAAATCTGACTTCTTTTTAGAGTCCTGTGTGTGTTCCACAATAAATTATCCTTTTTCTCTGTTATGTACTTCTATCAATATTATAATCGCACATATAAGAGTTTCATTCGATGTTGACAACTCCTAGCTCCTACATTTTTTGACAATGAGGGTATTTAGTGACTCGCAGGTGGCATCATCTCTGTAGTTAACTTTTCCCAAATGGCCAAAACAACCATAAAGATTTCTTCCAGCCCCTTTGGACTCCCACGCAGAAAAAGTACCTTTTTGAAGCACTTGTATAATAGTGCCCACTGTTGTGCCCCTTACAAAGTAATAGTGCTTCCTAAGTGCTCCCTTAAGCAGTTTTCGGGGCAAAAACTATTGATGGGCTATCCTCAGGGTAGGTTATGAATGTTTAAGTGCTTGAGAAGAGCTCATCAATACTCTTAGTAGAGCCTCCTTAATAGAAATAGTGCTCTCTATCTTTCCTTAAAGGGGTGTTCTGGGCATTTAACCTTTTCTTAGTGCTGATGACACATCCTCAGAATTGATCAGCTTGTATCTAACACTTGAGCCCTAGCCATCAGCTGCTGTGGATTTTGTGCGGATCCGCTGCATTTCCCCTACGTGTGAATGCACCCTAAGGCTGCTTTCATCCAGCCGGAAACATCGTATGAAATTTGTGCGTTGTGAGATGCACAATTATTGAACTAATTCAAGACCCATTCTTTTGAATGGGGCCATGCATATGAGTGGGTTTTTGTTTTTCCCCTGCATCATACCAAGATGTGAGAAACAAATAGCAGCATGTCCTATCTTCGGACCGGCAGCAGCATCATCGCACCGCGTGCTAGGTGATGGCGATGTGAGGTTTCCCTGTTATAAACAATGGGAGAAATCTGCGATCCTCCGGCATGGCTGCCAGCTCCTTCCCCGAAATGATGCAAGGCGGTTTTGATATTAAAACGCTTCGCCTTCGTGGTGAAGTCGCATGCTGGTGAGCACAATATCAGGCCATGACTCACAGCCCGATACCGCACTCACGCGTGCGAAGTTGGCCTTTGGCTGGGTTCCTACAGGACAGAAATCTTGAGGAATGTCTTCAGCGAGATCGCACGGAAATTCCGTGATATTTCCGCAGGCTTTTCACCTGTATTCCGCTGTGGAAATTTCTCCCCATGGAGAGAGGAGAGCCCTCAGCAGAAACGGTGATGCCATTGACAGATCACAGATTTGAATTCCGCGCCACGTCAGTTTCAGCGCGGCTTGTCGGCACGTATGACCGAGATTTTTGCAAATCTCGTCTACTTTGCTGCTTAGTCTTGGGCTTAAAAATGCCTGCGGAATTTCTGTACGGAAATTCCACGGCAAATCCACCCTGTGTGAACGCAGCCGTAATGTACTCTGCCATATACAGCATATAACCTAAAGCTGGCCATACAGTTGAGATAACAGGTAGTGACTTATCTCTGGCAACTTATCTCCTGTGGGAACAAAGGGATGGGAATTTAAAAATCCAACATGGCTGCTCCCTTTTTCTTCCCACATCTGCTGTCCGAGAACAGTCAGGGGGTCCACATTCATATTTTTCCGAAATCGGCGAGTACTGATGACTTTTATTCCAAGTCTATGTAGCCAGCTTAAGATTCCGAACAACTTGCTATTACATCTATTAGTATTATTACATCTCTATGCGCTTCATTTAAATGTAAATGATATCTATGAATAAATTAGCTGTAACTACTGCTAATCATGCAGCGCACGTTTACTTCATCATGACATATTCTCTACTTATGAATATTCCTTGCCAACAATTTTTTTTCACGTGTAGATCCCCATTGTCCAGTATCCTTGCCATTACACTACGCTACAACCACATTCAAGAGATTAAATATTGCTCATGGTTATTCCTAGAAAATGTGACCCTGTAAATGTGCTAAATGCACAATTATATTGGGTGTGGATGTCCTTATTTGGGTTTGTTTGATTACTCAGCAAGAATTATTACAAGTGTCCTTATTAATAGAGCGAGCACACTTCAGTCCAGTTGAAGCAAGATTTAAAGGGATACACACATCTACTGTACATAGTGAAAAAAAATACTTCTCTGCTTTAAGGAGATATCCTTAACCCCTTAGTGACATGACCTGACCTACTATGAACTTAAAGGGGTTTTGTCATTAGACCGTCTTCTTACTAGATCTTCACCGATCTTCTCCTGGCTCCTCCACTCCCCGGGTCACCTCGCCTCCAGCCGGCTCGATCCTCTTCCTGTTTTGGAGCATCCATTAGCTGCAGTTCACTTCCTGTTTTTTTGCAAGACAAGCTGCAGTTTTTATTGGTACCATTTTGGGGTACATACAGCTTTTTTGATCACACTTATTGTGTTTTTTGGGAGTCAAAATGAACTAGATAAGCATTTTGGCCCTGTTTTGTTTTTTTTTTCCTCGGGGGTTACACTTTTCTATGCAGAATGAACAGAATGTTCAATTTATTGTACAGGTTATTACAGATGCAGTGATGCCAAGTGTGCGGGGTTTTTTTTAACATGTTTTAGATATTTTTTTTTACTACTTTTTAGTTATTTTTTTTTACACAATTTTTATGTCCCTGTAGGGGACTTGAACACCTGATCATATGATCACTATGATAATACACTGCAGTACCAGTACTATATACCACTATTACTAGTGATCATATGCCATGGCAAAGCCAGACACCATACTTCTGAGCCCGTGCCATGCACAGGACATAAGTTTAGTACCAGTTCATGACTTCTTAGAAATTCTTGCCTCTAATTCCACCCCTTTACCAGTGCATCATACGAGGCCTGCTTATGAAATACAGATCTCCTCCCTACTAACCACAACCGGGAAATTGCTCACTAATCCATTCCCTCCCAGATCACATTAAACAATCTCCTCAGCACCAGGTTAGAACTTAAACCACTTTTAGACAAGAGATTGGCTAGTTTCCGACAACAGATTGAACTAAACTATATTCTTATGAACTCTCTGACAAACGCGGTTGTCCCCTAGCTGGGCTCTTAAATCCTTGCACCTCACACACTTATCCCTTTCCTCACAAACTCCACAGGTAACAAGATCCACAACACAATAGCTATCACAGATCTGGTTCATACTCAAATCTTCCTCCAAACGCCCTACACCCTAAAATCAAAGAATATATCAAGGAAAACTCGCTCCCCACAGTCCCTACGGAAAACAGATCCTTTCTAGAACAAGATTTTACTGAGGAAGAGGTGGAATCGGTTATTAAGTCTACTCTTAATAACCCTGGGCCGGATGGGTTTTCCTCTGGCTTCTACGAAATATTTTGAGAGCAATTATCCCCTTTCCTTACTAGGGTATTCAGCTGTATGTCTCAACTATCGCCCTTCCCCATATAATATCTCTCTGTACTCATTATGATCATAGCCAAGTCAGGTAAGGATCCCTCTATATGTACCAGCTATAGGCAGATTTAGCTGATAAACCGCAACATCAAACTATACTCCAAATGTTTGGCCAACTGACTGTGTCCTATTCTCCCATCCTCGGTCCATGGAGATCTGGTCAGATGTGTAAGGGGCCAGGAGGCGAGGGATAAATAATGCCAATAAAACCCTACCCCTGATTAATAGTGGTTTATAACATAAATATCCTCTGTCTGCTATCTGTCGATGTTGAAAAAGCTTTTGACAGTGTGCACTGGGGTTTCCTTCGAGTATCTCTGAAATAGATAGAAATAGGATTGACAAAATCATGTCTCCATACCATAAACCCTCTGCTCAGGTCCGAACCAACAGAATCCCCTTGAGCAATGAAACCAGACAGGGCTGTCCTCTGTCTCCATTCTTATTTGCTCTAGTCATAGAGTACCTGGCCATGGCTCTGCGGCAGAGTCCCAGTGTGGACAGTCTCCTCATTGGATCTCAACATTACAAGGCCTCGTTATACGCTAATGATTTATTATATGTTTCTCAACCCTATAGCTCTCTTCTCTCTGCAGAATTTCAAAAATATGGCAGTAACTTCAAAGTAAACCTCTCTAGGATAGAACCTTTCAATATTTCCTTGCCTGAGTCTGAGATCTCTCACTTATCTCAACAATTCTCTATTAACTGGCGCAGCTCCAATATTAAATACTTAGGTATCCTCATCCCTAAAGATCTATCCTCTCTTTGCTCTTTAAATTATCTCCCCTTATTAGAGTGTACAAGTAATAACTATGACAAGAAACATCTCATGGTTTGGTCTTATCAACGTCCTGAAAATGGAAGTCATCCCTAGTTTCCTCTACTTGTTTCAGGCCCTAGCTGTTAGACCCCCTATCTGGCAGGGCTGGCCTTCTTGACCCTAAACTATATCATACGGTCGCAGTCTTACTAAGGCTCTTCGACTGGCACTTTCATAAGGATTCCAGGCAGTGGGTCAGACTTGTGATAGACCTGATAGGTACACCATTAAAATCTATACCGTAGTTAACTCCCTTAGACAAATCCAACTATGTTACACGTTCCCTCTTCGCCCCAGATTCTCTATTTACTTGGGATAAATTAGTTGTAAAAAACATTTGGTCTAGAAAGAAGGGCCCCCTAACCCCTCTTTCCCACAAGGCCTAGACTCAGAGAATCTCCAGGATACCTTTTTTTTTGCAGACCTACAACAATCTCAGTCCAAGGTCTCTTTCTTGGTTCTCTTATATGCAGCTCTCACACTTCCTTCATTCCAACATAGCTAACTCAGACTTTACGTTCTTTTTAACTCCCTTTGAGTTCCTGTTCATCAAGAACTCGTCTACAACTAATTGCTTTTCACAAATTTACAGTTGGTTATTTAAAAATTTTTCCTATTTTGATCCTTCTTTATGAACGCCTGAAAAAGGGAACTGACAGTTGGCATCACACCAGATGACTGGAGTAAAGCATTCCTTTTGTCTCAAACCTCTGCAGAAAAACGAAAAACTGTTGACTAGATGATACAGGTGCCCAGCTCTCTTACATCATATCTACCCCTCTGTATTGCCGAATTGCTTGAGGTGTGGATCAGACCTTGGAACCACGATTCACATTTGGTAGGACTGTCCCTTCCTGAAACCCTTTTGGAACTTTATATTCTCTACATATACGAAAGTTACCAAACATCCTGTGACAGCAACACCGCGAATAACACTTCTCTCTATATTACCCAGATCAATTGCTTTTATCAAGAAAGATTTTTTGGTAGCGGCACATGCTGTTATCCTGAGACACTAGAAAACTCGCCAGCTGCCTTCGATTGTGGAATGGATCAGGGAGATCAATGAGATAATGGCAATGGAGTAGTTGATGGCCGAGGACATGTGCATACCGGAGAAATTCTCCACTATATGGGGCCCCTGGATTATCCTTCAGCAATCTCCAGAGTTTCTTTTTCTTTTCTTTCCCTTACCTCTCCCTTCTACTTCTCTCTCTCAGGTTTTGCTATTTCATATTTGTTAGTAATTTGCCACACCCTGTAATGACACTTCCTATTTCAACTCGATAGACTGTTGCTGCATACTTTTACTGAAACGTCTACTTCCCTATGTGTTGTAGGCAAACCCAGGTACATAGAACATCAGTGGTTCCCAAACTTTTTCAGCTATGAAGCCCTTTTTGAAGCAAAAGTTTCTCGTGGAGCCCCAGCGGGACAGTGTGTGTGGTCATTATAAAAAGGACAGGTAGTAACTCTGGAGCACTGGATGGGTTATTGATATACATTTTATTTAAAATGAACATACTGCGGAATTAAATCCCACACTACATGTCAATATCCGCACGGGTTTTGTGCACATTTGTTTCACAGCGTGTGGATGAGATTTTAAAAATCCCATTCACTTTCCTACTAAATCCATCCTGTGTAGTAATAGTGACTCCCCATATTGGTGGCCCCAGTAGTAATAGTGTCCCCTATTGTAGCCTCATTAGTAATAGTGTCTCCTATCACGGCACCAGTAGTATTAGGGTCCCCCATTGCCACCCTAGTAGTAATAGTGACTCCCCCCCCCCCCCCCCCCACACACACACACAGTGGCCTCAGTAGAAATAGCGACCCCCCCCCCCACAGTGGCCTCAGGAGAAATAGCCCCCCCCCCCCCCACAGTGGCCTCAGTAGAAATAGCGACCCTCCCCCACAGTGGCCTCAGTAGAAATAGCGCCCCCCCCCCCACACACACACACACACACACACAGTGGCCTTAGTAGAAATAGCGACCCCCACAGTGGCTCCAGTAATATTAACCCCACAGTAACATAGTATGTTAGGCTGACTGAAAACAATGTCCATCTAATTCAGCCTGTTTCTACCCATGCCCCCTTGTTGATCCAGAGAAAGGCAATTTAGCTCATTTGAAGGAAAAAATTATTTCCCGAGTCAGAATAATCCCTGGATCAACGTTTGAGTTCCTACTTGACTCCAGGACCCAGATCAACAACCCCGCTGGTCACCTAATGTCTATATCCTGTAATATCATAGCGTTCTAGAAACACATCAAGTCCCCTTTTAAACTCCTCTATGGATTTTGCCATCACCACATCCTCAGGCAGAGAGTTCCACAGTCTCACTGCTCTTACAGTAAAGAACCCCCTTCTGTGTTGGTGATGAAACCTGCTTTCTTCTAAACGTAGCGGATGCCCTCTTGTTACCGTTGCAGTCCTGGGTATAAACAGATCATGGGAGAGATCCTTGTATTGTCCCCTCATGTATTTATACATAGTTATTTGATCGCTCCTTAGCCGTCTTTTTTCCAGGGTGAATAATCCCAATTTTGATATCCTCTTTGGGTATTCCAGTCCTCTCATTCCATTTATTAATTTAGTTGCCCTTCTTTGGACCCGAAAAGCACTACAACATCTTTTCTGACCCTCAGTAATATTAACCCCACAGTAGCTCCAGTATTAATACCCTCCCCCCCAACCTATATACTTACCTTCTCGTAGTCACCACCGCTCTTCCTCTGCTCTGCGCTGATCCCCAATGCACACTTGTCCTCTCGTACGGAACTCAGGAGGAGAGGACTCAAGGGAGGAGGATCCCGGGTTCACACTGACATCAGAGTGTGCATCAGGATCGGTGTCGCAGCATGATTACCGGCAGTGAGCTGTGGCACTCCGCCGGTAATCACTACGCCGTCAGCTGCTCACCACGGAGACCCTCGGATGGAGACCCTGACTGACGCTCGAAAAGCCGCAAGGGCTCCATGGAGCACAGTTTGGGAACTGCTGGTTTACATTACATTATTCTACGTATTTGTCTTTATATATTCTTTCTTTGTGATAACCAATAAACTTTGAAGCATAAAAGTAGGTGACCCGCTGAGTCCGGCGATGTGTTATACTTACCTTCCCCATTGTTCGCCCGCTGTCAGCGCTGGAAGCTACCACTTAATGCATTGAACGGCGCTACTATGTAGTCTGCCCATTCTAATTTTATAAGCAGCGGACCAATTAGCAGCGCCGCTCAATGCGCTGAGCAGCGGTTTTCGATGCTGACCCCAGAAGAATAAAAGGGGTGGTAAGTATAACGCATTTTCACTGGACTCACTGAGTCATCTACTGCCAGCCTATAAGCTTAGTTTATAGAGCTAAAAGTAGGTGACAGAGTCTCTCTAAGACTGGCTCCACTGGGTGATCGCGATTCTGCTGCGAGAAAATTGCGGTAAAATCTCATTTTTATTCACTGCGATTTGTGGGTGTCAATTTTTTATCGCATAAGTCAATGGGACTTTGTAATGTTAAAATCGTTTTGCATCACAACACACATTTGTAGCCTTGCAATGCGATAAAAAGAAGCCTCCATAGGAATACATGAGAGAGAAAACCAAATGGCGCATTGCAGAAAGACAGAGCAAGCCACGATTTTTTATCCTCTCAACTTTGCATCAGTGAAAACATTGCAGATGGGAAGGAAACCATTGTAAGTCATTGGTTTCATATTCTACTTTTTTACTGACTATTGCAGCAGGCGAAAATTGCGCAATTTTCTCGCCCATGTCGAGCCAGCCTAAGGCCTTCCTCACGCAGGTGTTTGCAGAAACGCAGCATTTTTCAATGCTGCGTTTACTGCGGTGTCAGCAGCGTTGGCATGCATTTTTTACAACGTTTTAGCTGCCTGTATAGCACAGCTGAAAACACAGCCAAGGATGCTGAAAAAAAAAAATCAATCCTCACCTAGTGGGCGCTGCCCAGTTGCCTGCCACTGTACGCCGGAGCTCCCGGCACTTGTCATCGTCGACAGAGGGTTTTTTTTGCCAGTGACTGGGTTTGAAGACCCCGCCTCCAGCAAGAGATTGCTCTGATTGGCTGAGCCTGCTGAGTGTCAGTGGGCTGAGTCAATCACAGCCAGCGCTGGATGCACCAATCACAGCCATTCATTGAATGCATCCAGCGCTGGCTCTGATTGGCTCAGCCTGCTGACACTCAGCAGGCTCAGCCAATCACAACAATCTCTTGCGGGAGGCAGGGATTTCAATCCCCGTCATTGGCAATAGATGCTTTGTCGGCTTGACAAGTGCATAGTAGCCTGCCCGAAGCTCCGGAGAGCAGCGGCAGGGACCCCGACGTCTCTAGCTAGGTATTCCTTTTTTTAGGTCGTGCATCTAGCATGTGCGTTTAGCACTGCCAAAAAAATGGTACCAAGTTGTGCCACGTTTTCAGCAGCGCTGAAACCGCTGCCCGTTCATCTCAATGGGCAACGCAGGGCTGAGAACGGCCAAAGATAGAACATGCATCGCTGTCAAAGTGCAGTGTTGTGTGATCAGCCCCATTGAAATGAATGGGAGAGTTGGACAGTGTTTAGCGCTGCGCTGAAAAGGCAGCACTAAACGCTGTACGAAAATGCCTGTGTGAGGGAGGCTTAAAGGGGTTGTCCCGCGGCAGCAAGTGGGTCTATACACTTCTGTATGGCCATAATAATGCACTTTGTAATATACATTGTGCATTAATTATGAGCCATACAGAAGTTATAAAAAGTTTTATACTTACCTGCTCCGTTGCTGGCGTCCTCGTCTCCATGGTGCCGACTAATTTTCGCCCTCCGATGGCCAAATTAGCCGCGCTTGCGCAGTCCGGGTCTTCTGCAGTCTTCTATGGAGCCGCTCGTGCAGAATGCAGGCTCCGTGTAGCTCCGCCCCGTCACGTGCCGATTCCAGCCAATCAGGAGCCTGGAATCGGCAATGGACCGCACAGAAGAGCTGCGGTCCACGGAGACAGAGGATCCCGGCGGCCATCTTCAGCGGTAAGTATTGAAGTCACCGGAGCGCGGGGATTAAGGTAAGCGCTCCGGTAAGCTTTCTTTACCTCCCTGCATCGGGGTTGTCTCGCGCCGACCGGGGGGGGGGGGGGGGGGGGTTGAAAAAAAAAAAAAAAACGTTTCGGCGCGGGACAACCCCTTTAAGGAATGATGATTGGTTGCTATGTGCAACAAACACAGTTTTTACACGTTTTCGATAAATGAGGTCTATTATATAATCCAGTGTTTCCCAACTCCAGTCCTCAGCGACCCCCAGCAGGTCAGGATATCCTCAGTATTGCACAGGTGATGTAATTATTGTCGGTGCCTCAGACATTGCCACAGATGTTCTTACTGTAGGATATCCCGAAAACATGACCTGTTGGGGCTCCATGAGGACTGGAGTTTGGGAAACACTGATATAATCTGTGGTAAAATAAGATGCTTTATGATTCAGCAGGGTGAATAATTTAGATGTGTGGTGGATCTGGAATGCCTCAGAAAAAAACAGAAACCAATCAGACAAGTCAAGCCAGAAGCAAAAAAAAAATTACTGCAAGCGAGTGAGACAAGCGAACAATGTGAGCAACAATTTAAGCATGAGTGGGAAAGAGCCAGGACATCAAGGGCTGCAGAGACCCCAGGACAACATGATGCCAGAGTTCAAAGAGAGGGAACGAGCCATGATCTAAAGGGATACCCAAGCAACACTGGGTGTATAAGCTAGTTAGTATTTAATAATCTCTTTGGCTGCTTATAAGGCCTTATGTCCACAGGCGGATTTGATTTGTGGTATCTGCACGGGTCACCCGCGCAGAAGATCTGCAATTCTCAATTCAAAGTGCCCATAGGGAAGCATTGGCATCCGCAATTGAATTTAAGCATGCAGTTTTGATTTGAGGACCGTTTAGTGCTGAATAAAAAATCACAACATGTTCCATTTCAGTGCGGATTCCGTGCGGACGGGCTCTATAGAAGTGAATGGGTACGGGCGATCCGCAGTGCATCTCCAAATACAATTGTGGATACACTGAGGATTTTAAGGTTAAAATCAATTAGGGAGGTGGCGAAACAGGCTGAGAGGTGGGGTTGCGGATTTTTTTCCGTGCGGATGATCGTCAGTGCATGTGCACGGAAAAACCAATACATCCGCGATCTCTTGCAAATAGTTTCCGTAGGTCTCCAAATGCAGAAATCCGCATGCGGAATCCAATCCGCCTGTGGACATAAGGCCTAAGGCCCAATACACTTGGGTGGGTTTTTGCTGCGGAATCCGCAGCAATGTCCGTCCATAGCATGCAATGTAAAATGATTCTTCCACGCACACGAGCAGAAATCACTTGCAATTTCCGCTCACAGAGGAAGAATCGCAGAATGCTTTATTTTGGTGTGGTACTCGCATGGACGTTGCAGTCAATAGAGACTGTCCGGCCCGCGCCGATTCCAGATTGTCAATTTCGAAATCGCCGGGGATCCACATCATCCCAGGCATGACATTCTCTGCATGCACAAGTACAGGGGGTCACCGACCGGCACAGGGCCTGATTCCACTGCGTGATCCCACATGCAGAATCCGACCGGGTGCCCGGCCAGTGACCCCTGGGTACTTGTCCAGATCTGTCTTGTGGATGTGCTGGCCGGCAAATGTGCAGTACAGATGACGCTGCGTCGTCGCTAGGCGCAACATGGATCGGCAGGCTTCCATTGACTTCAATGGAAGCTGTCCACGTGGAATCTGCACCGAAATAGGACATGCTGCATTCTAAGTGATTAAAAAGTTGTATGTACCCCAAAATACAACGTACAGTTCCCCCTACAACAAACAAGCCCTCACACATCCCTATATTTTTTTTTGTTTCTCTCCACTTAAATATTTTTAATTTTTAAGCTTTTCAAGTGTTCCGCAAAACGAAAAAAAAACAAGCCCTCCTATGATCCTAATGTTGGCCGAAAAAAAAAAAGTTATAGTTCTTAGGATGAGAAAATGAAAAAGAAAATTTGAGAACTGCCTGGCCAATAAAGGGTTAATATCAATGAATCTGTAGCTATAAACAAGCTATGATGCCGCTTCATAGGCTTGAAAAAGAGCGATGAGGAGTGAAGATTAAAGCTGCACAAAATCCTTCCCGACCGTAAGGGATTAAAAAAAAACAACGAAAAAGCTGCCAGCAGTGACAGTTGGTCACGTGACGCCGTTACTCACTCTCCAGCGGCCGCTCTGGTTGGGTGTCGCAGTTTCTGGTCGGACTGCATTGAGCGCTGCACAACTGCTGACAGCAATGACGGGGAGATGGCTGTTTCTCCCGAGGAGCGGGCGGTGATCGGCCCGCCGGGTGTCGCGGGGGGTTAGACTGCTGTCCGTGCCGGGTGACACGTCAGGATGCCGGGGCTGCAGCTGTTCGGCCGCCGCTGGGCTATAGCCAGTGATGATCTGGTCTTCCCCGGAGCTTTTGAGCTGCTGATCCGGTTCATCTGGTGAGTGATCAGATCTCCCCCTACCCCTGGTGGTGTTTGCTGAGGGTTGTAGTCCCCCTGGTGATGTGTGCTGAGGGTTGTTTCCCCCCCCCCCCTTCGTTGCTGCTGGGATATGACTATTGAGCTTACCGCATAGCTCACGTGACTGGTGTCATTTACTAACGAGTCACGTGACCAGTGTGACTGGTTGAGTTAATAAACAGGATGTGTCTGGCTGTGGGACTACAATACCCAGCAGGCGGTGGTTGGGATCTGTGCTTGTTATGGGGGCTTCTGTAGGGTTTCTTTCCATTAAAGGGGACACTTTGCTGACTGTTTCAGCCATTGAAGTCTACAGGAAATCTCAAAACATCGGATCAGCGCAGTTCCCTATACGTCCTCTAGGCTGTAACAGAGTGTAGCTGCTGAAGCTGTGATTGGACGCCCCTGTTCCCAGGACAGATGAGGTCCCAGCGGGAAGACCCTCACTGATTGGGTCTTTATGACATATTACATTGGTCCTATACTTAGTTTACAGAGACCCCCCCCTTTAAATGTTCTCCCTATACCGCCTACTGTACTAAAATAAAAGGCTTAGTACTTCCCCCTCCTCTGTCGCCACGATCCAGAGCTATAGTCTCGCTGTGGTCCCAGTATTGTGGTAGATAATGTCAGCAGAAGTCAATGTTCTGAATTCCTGGCATCATGGTGCCCAGGATGTGAGCGCTGATGCCTCTGTTTGGCTGCAGCAGTCAGGTGACTGTTACTGACGTCATCTGCCACAACAAACACTGGGACCACAGCGGGCTATAGTGTTGGATCATGGCGACAAAGAAGGGGTAAGTACTGATCCTTTGCTTGTCTTAGCATAGTTGGTGGTATAGCAAGCATCTTGTCCGGTCACCAGACAACCCCTTTAAGAGCTTCTGTAATACATGGAATAGTGCACCTTTATAGGGTATGATGGAGAAAAACAGTGTCATGATGGAGCACAACTGTCAAAAGTGCTTCCCATTCCTGATTCCAGATCATCCTAGGATAGAAGCAGAATCTAAACAGGGTGCCCGATGTCCAGTCCCTGAATATAGGACCTCTTCCACAGGCGAGCTGGTAAATGTCTGGTCACTGGAGGTCCAACTGGTGGCACCCCCAAGTCCATGAGGGTATTAGTGTATCTTGATGCCACCAGGAAGTCCTGGTGAAGTCAAGATTGACAGGGGGTGACGCCCCCTGTACCTGTGGGATGAAGAGCAGGGTGGGCTGTAGGTCCTGGAAGGCCACTAAATGTAGCAGAAACACGCATACAGCAGCCCCCCGCAGCAGCTGCAAAGGGCTTCCTCGCTAGGGACCCAGAAGCCAGATCTCCCCTGGCTGCTCGAGCCCCGCTGCCGCTGGCCCCAAAAAGGCCCCCTCCTCCATCGCAGCCGATGTAATTTTCAAGCCCATACAGGGAGCCCTACAGGGCCGCCGGCCGCACACTTCAGGAACACAGGGCTGCCCCGGCCGAAAAGCGGCGAGCGCTCCACTCCCCCACCTTTCACATCTGCGCCGCTGCAGGGAGGCCACATGACCGCCGGGAGAGACAGTGAGAGCCGGCACCTGCACAGTCCTGAAGCACACGCTGCCCCCAGTTCCCAATTGGCTAGCACTTCATACCAAGTGTCTAGAAGCACACCAGTGATAACAGTGCGCACAACGTACCCAACACCCTCGGGGGACTGGCAAATGCACCGCGTGTCCCGGAGCAACTGAAGGCTACAGCTGCGGAACAGTCACAGCGAGCTGAGTAACACACAGACAGAGGTCGCCTCACTTACGTGCAACGCCGCTTCAGCCATTCCTGCAGGTTAGAGGACCTTTACCTATTGCGTCCATCGGGAGCTAGGGGTGTGAGAGGGGCGTTTTCCATGTCAAACCCCTAACTTCCGGTGGCGTCAAGGTACACTAATACCGACCATGAGAACACTGCTCCCCCTAGTGAATGGAGTAGCATTGCACATGCTTGACCACCACTCCACTTACTATCTATGGAGATGGAGTCCCATAAGAGTGTTGAGGTGACGGTCACACATGAGCACTAGGCCCTGGGGGACTCGGAGAGCACCATTCTCATGATCCGTGGGATTCCTGGTGGTCGGACCCCTAACTGTCCATCTTGTGGATAGCTGATAATTGTATGTAGTGGGAAAACCAATTTAAAGGGGTTATACTAGGATCACAAGATATCTACTTGTTGTGCTGCAAGGAGCAAGAGTTTGGTTTGGATAGAGCTTTAAAGAGAGCAAGACAATAAGGAAGGTTTAACAATGTTATGGGAATAAATCATATTCCAGAAGATTTCACTGATCTGCTCCAAATTGGTTATAATGAGAAGCGTCATGCATGAATATATGTATTTGAATTTCCAAAACTATACTTCTCTCAACAGCACTCGCCACACTTCCAAATACGTATATGGTAATTGGTGCACGCCTCAGGAGGGACTGGATCCCAAATCCCATGCAATTCCAGGAAAGATAGATTGTAAAGGCAGCACTCCGCACAGCGATAAATAATCAACATGTGACCTTTATTAAGTCCATGGTCCTAAGCGTCAGCAACGTTTCAACCCTGACCGGATCTTTTTCATACTGGTGTGTGTGTGTGTGTGTGTGTGTATATGTATATGTGTGTGTATAACACACATACATTTAACTAGGCTGATATAAGAAACACATATATAGTATTACTACTACAACAATAATAGTTTATTCAAATTAAGTGATAATTGAACATCGTGATGAATAATTACCATTCTATATACAAGGGATAAAGGTTACACCTTACATCACTGGGAGGCAGCATCATCTGCCTTGTAGAACAGCAGCCGCGAAGCCCACTTTCAAACTGTGCTAAGATACGGAACTTTTCTCCAGGAAACTGTACCGACAAGTAGGGCACCCCCTCACTTGTTTGAATGGCTTCTGTCTTGGCTCCGGAATGTAAAACCTTTCTACTCTCTTAGCACAAAATGGCTATGTGTCTATTTTCTAGTCCTCATGACCGAAGGAAGCCAGTGTATTATGTCATGAGACAGAAAGCAAACATATTGTGTGCAAACGTAACTTAAATATACAGTTACATCATATTATACAACATGAATGTTTATCCTCCTCCCAGATGCACAATAACATGACTCTTTCCGGACTCGCCCTCAGCATGGACTGCAGCTCTCTGTCCAGGACAGAAGAACTCTGTTCATGCATGGCTGAGAGAATTAAAATGGAATCTAAATAATCCCAGGATCAGCATATTCCTGACTCCCCTAGCCACGGGATAGGCGATGACTAGTGGTCACCGAGGGAGGTCTACTGATTGCGAGGTGAGAGGAGCAGCACGTAATCGGCTGCAGATCCGCAGCGGATTCTGAGTCAAAATCCGCACCAGTTGTTTGGATCTCCACTATGTTTTTGATGCACAAATGTTGCAAATTTTTTCTCCTAAATTTTCAGCTGTGGAAAGTCGGCATCATTTGCGCCATGAGCGGACGCACCGTTATGGAACTCTTTTTTTTCTGTGTCTCTGCTTCAAAATAGAAAAACACTTCTGCTTAGAAGTGCTCCAGTGACCGGGCGAACACCTACTGTTCCTGGAAACTCGTTAGCACATTTAGTTTTTTATGTAAGTGTAGGTCACAATTGTTTATATCATAAAGCCAGTTTATATGTTTTACAACAATCTTTATGTAATAAAAAATTGTGACCTACACTTACATAAAAAACTAAATGTGCTAACGAGTTTCCAGGAACAGTAGGTGAGCGCCCGCTTTATTCTTGTATGTACCAAGAGAACTGCAGTGAGTACGGGTGAACTTCACTCTGATCCCGCCATGTAATCTGCATGAACTCCGCCTTGTGTTCATTTCTGTGCCATTGTACTTACCATGGGAATTTAAAATCCCCAGCCCAGAAAAAGTGACACTAGAGGTGAGTCTGCGCGCGTGGGGCCAGGGGGCGGGCGGCCCGCGCCTGGGTTAACGCTAATCTGCCTGTGGATCCCAGGTATGTCCAACTGTACATTAAAGGCCAGTATGTGAAGGTCAGCCATTACACACTGACGTGGATTCTGTTGGCAATTTATGTCATATTGTTCCTCGTGGAAAGTGCAACTTGACCATAACATAAGGACCCTTCACATGGGTGTATTTGCGCATGCGGAGAATAAAACCCATTGATTTCAACCTGTTTATTCACATGCCTGTATTTTTTCTGCACACTTCAGTCGCCATAAAAGTCAATAGGGATGCGAGCAATACACTAGAACAGCGATGGCGAACCTTTTAGAGACCGAGTGCCCAAACTGCAACCCAAAACCCACTTATTTATAGCAAAGTGCCAACACGTCAGGGTACGGAGCTTGTCACAACGTCAATAGACAGGGAGGAACGCCATGTTTGTTTGTTTTTGTTTTTTTTGCCTAGCTGGTACTCTGGAGTACCATTTGTGCGAATTTTGACTGGAAATCAGTTGCGTACCTGCAGCTGATTTCATGTTATGCAGCGCTCCCCTCACCTCCTCCGTAGGCTTCTTGCTGTCAGCACTCCCCTCAATTCCGCCAAGTGTAAACATACCCCCAAGTCATCTTGAGGTATACTGCCATGTGCAGAGTGGCCCCACTAGAAATGGTGTCCCCCTCAGTAGCAATATTAACCTTACAGTAGCCCCAGTAGTGATAGCCCCCCCAAACCATACAATTACCTCCTCCTTGTAGTCAGTGCCACTTCTCCTTTTTTTGGCGCTACTGAAAAGCTTCCTCTCTTCTCCTCTCCTGCGGAGTTAAGTAGGAGAGGTCAGGGGAGGAGGATCCTGGGTGCACACACTGACGCCAGAGTGTGCACCAGGATCAGCGCGCTACGTTATTACCGTCCGGAGAGCCGAAGCACCCCGGCTGGTATCATTATCTGGGTGAGCAGCTGTCAGCATGCGTGCCCCAGGTTCGCCACAACAGCACAAGGAGATGTGTGAAACACTGTGTAGGAAAAAGAACTTATTAGGCTAATTAGCCATTCCAATCAGTATGTCTTTGTTCGCGGCATGCAAATGAACATGCCTTGGGGCGCAAAAAGTACAGTAAAATACACCAGTGTGTGCAAAATAAGTGGTTCACACAGGTTTGCTGCACACGATAATACGCATATGCTTGTGTGAAGGTGGCCTAAAAGTAGGTCCACAGCATTTCCATTTCCGGTACATGTGGACATAGTGTAAGGTATAAGGGAGTCTTGTTGGACAACTCTCTAACGGGGGCAGCTCAACTTTCTTCCAATGATATTGGGGGAAAAGAAAGATGGAGGAAGTTGAATTTTCAGACCTCAATCTTTTTGTTTCCCAAGAAACAAGCCGGTGCCTGAGCGGTCTGTCAGTGGCTTACCTCCTCAAACACGTGAACGTCCGGCCAAGCTGAACACTCGTGTATGGGGCAGCTGGGGGAACTGTTGTCGGATCTACGATTGTCTGTCTGAAGTTGTTGAGTATACGGGCAGCTTTAGACTTTTTTTGTACTGAAGCTCTAATGTTTTTGAGGGAGCAGCGAGGTCCTTTGATGTCCCCCACTTTGCGCATGTATTTGCCTCAAAGTCCTAGATCCATTCAGTCGTGGATATATTTCTATGCTGAAACCAACGGGAGCTTGAAAATCTATATCAAAATCCGGCAGTAAGCTAGAACGCTGCATCCGAAACCTGCAAGTTAACGTGGATTGGTAAACCTTGAATGTTTGTGTCTCTTTAAAGCGGCCTGTAACCGTACTTTTATACATCTCGTGTGGTGACCACCATGGGGTCTACTGCTAAGAAGGAAAAAGCTTGGTACATTTCACCGCAAAACCGTAGAGTGACTTTCGGGCCTACCTCCGCTACTTTGATGACATCCTAGTCATCTGGACCAACTCCGAACAAGAACTAATAAAATTCCATGAGAGATTCAGGGCATTTCACCCAACATAAACCTGACCATCAACTTTATGGACACCGCACATTTTCGTTTACTGCTAACTTTTGCAGCAAGTATAAGTGAGGGCGCCTGCACACGAGCGGAATTTCCGCCGCGGTATTTCAAGCGCATTGTCTGGCCGCGGCCAATATACTTCTATGGGGATCCGCAGTTGTCCCCAGACAGACGGATTTGCATCGCGGATTTTCACGTGCTATTAAAAAACCACAGCATGTTCTAATTTGGGTCGGATTCTGTGCGTGGAGACTCCAATACAAGTGAATGGACGCGTTTTTTCACACAGTACATCCGCGGTCCAGCTGCGGATGAAGACATTGGTTGCTATGACATTGGAGGAAGTAGGCGTGGTAGGAGGCGTCCAGCACACAGCACAAAGCTCCACAGGCAAATTTTAGCCGCACCACTGCCCTTAGTCACCGCAGCCACCAGCCTAGTGGTTTTTATGCTGTTGGGTTACTATATGGGACGGCTGCTGGGTTTTTCGCAACACAGCCGCATATATCCGCGCGTGATTTTTCACGCATCCACACCTACCCGCAAGCACATTTAGGTGCAATACGCAGGTCTCCCGCGTGTGAAAATCCGCCAGCGTAATCTGGAACGCTCGTGTGCAGGGGGCCGCGGGATTTCCGCCACTGAAAGCCTGCATAGCAGTGCATTACAATACGCACTCCTATGCAGACGGTGTGCGAAATGTCGCGCGGCAAACAAACCGCGGCATGCGAGCCCCGCACAGAAATGTCACTCACCCAGCCGCCAGCTCCGGTCTGCGCATGCGCCGGCTGCCCGGCAGCAGGCACATGAAAGAGCCGAGGCCGCTGGGCGCGGGTAAGTACGCGCTCCTCCCTGCAGGTGCTCGGGTCAGGTCCCGTGGCGAGAATCCTCGCCGCTGGATCCGACCCGCTCGTCTGCAGGCGGCCTTAACCATATAAAAACCTTGTGCTCTGCCTGTTCTTGCCATGAAACTTCTAGACAGCGTGCGGGTACCACACTTTAGCACAACATATATAGTAAGGCCGGCTTCCCACGGCCGTGACGGGCTCCCCCCAGAGACCCTAATACTTACCTCCGGATCCAGCGTCTTCCGTCCCGCATCAAGCTTCAGTGCGCATGCGCAATAGAGTGCGTGATGCGCCGGCCGCATCATATGACACGGCTGGCGGTGGGTGGGGAAACGGTTTCACGCTATTTTCCGCTGTGCTACAGCGGAAGATAGCGTGACGGATGGCTTCCATTGACTGCAATGGAAGCCGGCCGCGCGTACACCCGCGGCAAATAGAGCATGCCTCGGGTGATTTCACGGTGCGGAATTCCGCAGTGGAATTCCACACCGTGAGCATTGAGCTATTAGGTTCAATAGAACCTAATAGCTGCGGGCAACGCAGTGGATTTTCGCCGCGTATTACGCCGCAGAAATCCGTCCGTGGGAAGGAGCCCTAAGGCCGCCTGCAGACGGGCGGGTCGGATCCAGCGGCGAGGATTCTTGCTGCGGGACCCGACCCGAGCGCCTGCAGGAGCCAGCGTGTACTCGCCCGCGCCCGCCCGCTTCGGCTGTTTGATGTGTCGGCTTGCCGCGCAGCCGGTGCATGCACAGAACGGAGCCGGCGGCGGGTGAGTGACATTTCTGTGCATAAATAGAGCATGCCACGATCTGTTTGCCGTGCGATATTTCGCGCAGCGGAAATTCCGCGGGGGATCCCGCCGCGGAATTTCCGCTCGTGTGCAGGCGGCCTTATAGAAGGAATTTTCGAACATATTAATGGATGTTGTAACACACGTGATCACGCTGTATTTTCTCTTCTTTTCCAGGTGGGTCGGGATGTTGGTCCTCTACTCCATCCATAAGGGGCACTTTGATTGTGCCGGGGGCCCCTTACTACAGAGCTATTTCATCGTACTTCTTGTCATGCTGGGCGCCATTATCTGCTCCATGTCGGCAATCGTCTACGTCAGTATGCAAGGTGGGCACATCTCATTCTAACGGGTTTCTTCCTTGTTGGTTTAGTACGGTGCAGTGAGCAGCGGTGTTGCTTTGCATTATACTCTGAAGGAGAAAACCCAACGCTGTTCTGTAGGGAGCAGAACATTTTCACCCCTCCTGCTTGCTCTCCTATTGCTCTGCCTGTTACATGTCACATTTGTTTTCTTTCTGAACCAAAAAGATAAGGATGGACAATGTCTAAGGTCCTCCCCAGATAGCGACAGTTACTGCATGGGAAGGTGGAGGGACAAAGGATAAAGTACAGCGCTGTATCTTTATGTCTATGGAGCCTCCTGAAATCATTCAGGATTATATGTAATCTGATCGCTTTTGCAAGTTCTGTCTCCTCCTCCTCTGAAGAATTTTTTTATTTCTTGCTGGAGATGATATAGGAAAAAACACGTATATGCGAATAGCTTCATGCAGAATTGTAATGGAGTATATAGCATGCTTGTACATGTAAGTAAACTAGAACCTTTCACATAAGACTTAGGCCTGATGTGCATGGGCAGGTTTGATTTGAGGGAGATCCATAAATCAAGCCGCCCATAGGGAATCACGGGCGCCTGCAAAATAATTTAAACATGTGGAATTGTTTTGCGGACCTTTTGGTCCAGAAAACAAATCGCTGCATGCTCAGTATTTCTGCGGATCCCTCACTGACTACTTCCACTGAAGTCACTGAAAGCTGTCTGATCTGCAGCTGACACTGCAGAAGTGCCACGGATCCCGCGGAAAAGCAGGAGTTAAACAAACAAAAAAACCTCCTACTGCACACGTGTGAAGGTGCGCCGGAACACATCCACCGTACAGTAGAAAGAAGATCCGTCCGGGGCGCAAAAGACCTGTACAGATCTAGAACTGGTAAAATAATGCCCTCTTCCACGGGCAGGGTGGAAATCCACTGATGGCTCCTGCCCACGGAGTCCAATCTGCCCATGGACTGGAGGCCTTAGGCCCGGATTTGATTTGCAGCATCTGCACTGGTCACCCACGCGGAAAATCCACAATTCAAAGCGACCATAGGGAAATATTGGCGTCCGCAACTAAATGAAAGCAGGCGGATCGTTGGGTGTGGAAAACAAATCGTAGCGTGCTCCATTTCAGTGCCAATTCTGTGTGGATGGGCTCCATAGATGTCTCTGCCCCCGGATCCACACTGATCAAATCTTCTGACGGGTCGTCATATCATCAGACATTTGCTGAAATTTTAATTGCCCTTTAACCCCTTAAGGACGGGCTATTTTGGTCATAAGGACATGACGATCCTTTGTGGATTTTCATCTCCTGTTCATAAGCCATAACGTTTAGTATTTTGAGCGCCATATGAGGGCTTGTTTTTTGTGTGTTGAGCTGTAGTTTTTATTGGTACCATTGTCGGGCACATGTAATGTATTGTAAAACTTGGAGCGAAACCATCAATTCTGCAGTTTTATTTAATTTTTTCCTTACAGCATTAATCATGGAGCGTAAATGACACGATTTATTTTCCGTGGGCTGGCAAACTTTTTTTTTTTTTCTTCTGGTTTTTGCCCTTTTCAACAATTCCAAGGAATCGGCTGGACAGCTTGGCTGCACGCTATTTTGCTGGAAAATGGTATAGTGTACTCCCTGAAGATAAAGTAGTGCAATGGACTGAAGTACCTCATCAGCATAACTGTGTGCCATCACTGTGCCCCTAATGTGTACTAGAGGTGATCAGCTGATGGCGCCTCAGACCATGACTTCAAGGTGACGAGCTATGTGGTGGTCCAAAATGGTGGAAGGATCAGCCGGATTACCACGACCCTCTCTCGGCAATTACTGGCGCTGTGGAGACAGTCTCCCAATTAGTCGATAAACACTACTGCAAGGTAGCTGTGGAGAGACCCCACTGCAAGTGTTCATGATAAGGGTATAGTGTGAGGGGTGGCCTTGGCTGCAGATGGCTTGTCCACAAACCTGCCTCAGCCGATCTTCAAGAAATGGTCATACTGTAGCATCCGTATCTGTACGTATACTTTAGCATTTCGCCGATTGTGGAGCTGCTACTACATGATGCATCAATTTGCACATTGGGATGTTCATCTTAGTGCTGCAGTCTGACTAGGATGGTGCACATTTCATTCTGCAGTCTCCAAATCCGACCCATGGGTGATGTGTAGAGATGAGCGAGCGTACTCGGAAAAGCACTACTCGCTCGAGTAATTTGCTTTATCCGAGTATCGCTGTGCTCGTCCCTGAAGATTCGGGTGCCGCTGCGGCTGACAGGTGAGTCGCAGGGGAGAGCGGGCGGGAGAGAGGGAGAGAAAGATCTCCCCTCCGTTCCTCCCCGCTCTCCCCTGCAGCTCCCCGCTCTCCCCTGCTGCTCCCCGCTCCGTGCCAGCACCCGAATCTTCAGGGACGACCACAGCGATACTCGGATAAAGCAAATTACTCAAGCGAGTAGTGCTTTTCCGAGTACGCTCGCTCATCTCTAGTGATGTGGCATTCTGTTGAGTTTCTGCTGCGCTATGATGAAGCAGCCAACGGGCTGTACATGGCCCCCTGATTAAACCTTTAGTAAACTCACCCATTTGATGAAATGGCTCCCAGTGGCGTCTTGGAGGCATCTTTATCTAGACACAAAGCCGTTTTGTGGACGTGACAGTGTCTACAAAGTTTGCTTCAAAAATGGATGTGTCGTCATCGTCACCACCATCCAATCACTCGGTCTTTTGAGATGGTGATTGTCGGTGTAGTTTAGCCATTTGCAGCTCTGACAATATGTGAGACTGCAGCTCTCAGGGCATCTTGACAAGCATCCTGGGAGTTGTAGTTGGACCACAGTTAGCAGGGCCCTAGCCTGGACACATTGCTGTATATTGGTTATGTTTTGTAATTTTGTTTTTTCACATTTTATCTTTTGGCAGGTACAATATCCAACCCGGGGCCCAGGAAGTGCATGCCCAAACTGGTTTACATCCGCATGGCCCTTTATCTGCCAGAATGTGCATGGGCCATTATGGGAGCAATCTGGGTGTCTGACAATGGGGTCAAGTGTGACAAAACACTGGTGCATGTCATTCTGCTTACTGTTATTGCCAGGTAAGAGCTGAAATTCAGTTTTTTTACAAAATTCGGTGAATTGTTTTAAATGTATATTTTCCATTCATTATGCCGCTATCTCCTCAGTATTCATAAGTGAGCTCCTGTTATCTTGGTTAGTTATTCCTTTCCTAGCCGCCGCCTCCTCAGAGGGTCATGGGATTTCAATTCTGATCAGCTCAGATCATTTCAGATTAATTGACTATGAACTTCAGACATAAACCTGTATGATGCTATTACATGCATCTACCACAGATACTACCTAGAGGGGGACACAGGCACTCCTCTCACAGTTACGGATGATGATGATCACACAGCTCCTGTCAGACTGGTATAATAGAGGAGCTCACAGCTCATCCTTCTGACTGTATATCTATAGTCTGTAGCTTATTTAGGTGATTTATAGAAGGTAATGATAATTAAAATGTCCACCCAGAAGGCAGAAATGGTATAGCCTCTAGCTAATGCTGTGCTGATGCATCATGGGATTGACTTGAAAGTAAATGTAAAAAAAAATCTCAGCATCAACATGGTGCCTGATGAGCATCAGACAGGGGGCTGCACTACATGGAAGTGGTTGGAGTACACAGAGCAAACCTTCAGAGTGTCACGGGTAATTAGGTGAGGTGGGGGGAAGGGGAGGCATGGGCAAAATGTGTTTTTTATCTGGAAGGGCCTTTTACTTTCTACAACAGTTTTGAAAATCACTGCCATTCTCGCTAGTTAGTTTTTGCGACTAGAAGGTGGGTAGGATGTTGGCCATGTGGAGAAAATGTAGTTGTAATGAAAAATAATACAGCAATCGCTTAGAAGTTTGTAGCGGCCGCTTGAGTGGTTTTCTTCATTGGTCTGTGGATGAACTCTATATTGCTGACCAGTCTCTGATCTCTTAGAATGATCTAGCTAGTGGGTATAATACCCCGCTCCCCAAACTCCCAGCCAAATAGAATGAAGGCTGATAGTGCTATCTGACTGATGCCAAACTAGTGCGGTGTAGCAGATCCGGTGTTCCCTCGTTAGGATCAGAGGTTTTTATTGGCCTAATATGAAACCATTGCTATAAATTGGGTTTTTCTGAGCCTTAAAGTTTGGTATCAGAAACATTTGTCACCCAGCAGGAAAAAAAAAAAGGGACTTGGCTGAAGCCGCCTGATAAATATCACATTGAGCAAGTTTAGGACTTTCTTCCAAAAAAGCATGAACACTTGGACATGTCCACCAGATACGCAGATGGTCGCCTGGTACAGTACACCCACCGTAACAGAGATTTGACGCCCCCGCAAATTTATTGAGGACATAATGAGCACAGTGGAAACCCTTAACAGCAGCCTACACAAGTTAGACCTGATGGCTGGCTCTGGTGACCATCTCTGCAGTAGTTCGGGGGAAACGTGCACTTTACTAATAGCAACAACGCAGAAAACTAGTCCTCCACATTCATGAGCTGCAGCTAGCCACCCCACCCTGCCCTCCAGCCAATGGTTGACAGCTCTCTGCACAGGAATAGGCAGACAGCTGTCAACCAAAGGCTGGAGGTTGGATGGGGAAAGCCTACAGCTTATGCATGTCGAGGACTACTTCTTGTAGTCCTGTGTTTGTGTGCGGTCACATCTTATCAGTAAGTTTCTCCCAAAATATTGCACAGATATACACAGCCGACTGTAATCAGGGTGACTGTCACTATGCTGCTCTCAGAAAGCACTGCAGAAAGATGTAGCTTTTCCCCTACAGTAATATTACAGGTCACCCATTCAAATGATCTATGTAGTGAATGTACATGCGGCGTTCTTCTGTAGGATGTTGTGTGGCATTAGTTCGAATGTTTGTATGGGGAGGGGCAGTGCTAGTAGATATTAGGTAGACCAGACCATTTGGGGGGGGCGGCAGTTCTAGTAGATATCATTAGGTAGACTAGACCATTTGGGGGGGGGGGGGGGGGGCGGCAGTTCTAGTAGATATCATTAGGTAGACCAGACCATCAAAGTGCATAGTAGACTGGAACACCTAATAAAAGGCAGACAAGACGCCAGATCCCATCTCCTGCCATCTCTATTACAGCTGGATCATCATGCTATTTACCACTATAGCGGTCGTCTTCGTATTTGATCCGCTGGGCCACAAGAAAGCGTTATATTATGAGAGAGACGAAGATCACAACCTGGAGAGCAGCCAGTCCGAACAGCTAATGTACAACTTTAAGAAGACGGCTACTAGGGTGTGGGAGACACGCATCCGCCTGCTCTGCTGCTGCATAGGCCGGGACAATGACAACAGGGTGGCATTCTCTAGCATTGCAGAACTCCTCACAAGCTACTTTGCTGTAAGCTGTTCTATATGATGGGGGTTGTAGCTTAATGTTTCATTGTAAAATGGCTTTTACGTAAAGGGAATCTGTTATGAGGGCTTTTCCCCTATAAATGTAGGCTTCTTTATGATGAGATGCATTATTGGGTGCCGTTGCCTTCACTTCATGTACCACGCAGGGCACAGACATGAGCATATTGCATTCTTTGCTTCCCAAATATGGACAAGCTTAAGTCAAATAACATATGATCTAATGTCTAGATCATCTATATACAAAGAGATTTACCTATACAAGTTATACTTGAAGGTCTCAAGCGCTGCTCTGATTCTCTTGGTCATGCAGCGCTCTCTCAGCCCATTTAAGAAGTTGCTTGACTTATTCAGCTATGGTCTCAATAGGCTCCTCATGTCTTAAAAAATAGAAACCATCTTAAACTCTCCTCTCCTGGCTCCCCGTAGTGTCCAGCGCCGCTGCTCTGGGCCTCTCCTCTGATTTAATGTTTACAGGCTGCAGCAGCTCTGAAATTGGCTGCAGCAGCCTGTGACATCCCAAACAGTCTGTAAACATCACCACTCCAGGTCTTCACTTTGATAGGAGTATAAACTGGTTTGTTATTTTAAGACAAGGAGAGGCTATTAAACTATTTGAAGTCAGACAACACCTTTTTTAATTCTATTAGTGAAATTAGAACTTTGGTCTACGGCTCCAGATTAGTATATTTCTCTTCCAGGACACGGACTTGGTTCCCAGTGATATAGCTGCAGGACTGACTCTCCTTCATCAGGAACAGGACAAAGTGGACCTCAGCCGGGATCCAGATGAAGTGGTGTCCCAGTCACCGTCACATTCTGGGGTTAGTCCTGATAAAGGTTTAAAGTGGTTGTCTAGCCTTATTTTCAACAGCTGACCTATAGCAGCGCAGCACTCCCATTAATTTAATTGGGAGTGAAGCCAGCGCTTCCACTTTCTCCTCGGTCCATTGATGACACAGTCCGGCCCACTGTCACTGCTGATTGATGGGTACCCCGAGCCGCCAACCCCCATCAGAGGATAGGTCATCAGTTGGAAAAAGGCTAGACAACCCCTTTAAAGGAATTGTCCCATGAAATGAACTATTACCTGTCAACAGGATAGGTTATAAGTATCTGAGCAGAGGGGGTCCCATCAGTCTTGCCTTCACCTGGTCATAAAACATTCAGGGGGTCTTGAATATCCTAGAATTAATTGGTCAATGGTTACATATACGCACTACCGCTCTAATCATTTCCGTGAAACTGCCGATGATGGCTGAATATAATCACTCTATCTCCATAGTAGTGTGTATGCGTGACCACCACTTCATCAGCTGAGCCCCCATAAATAGTTAATTTAATTGAAAATGGCCTTTGGTGAGGGCTATCCAATCTTTCTATGTTAGAAGAGGTCACTTGACCCTGAGAAGAAGCTGATCTCCCTAGAACACTGCCTCCTTTTTCTCTTTTAGGTAGACGATCTGGACGTGGAGTTGGATAAAGCTGCTCACTACATGCAGTTTGCAGCTGCTGCCTATGGATGGCCCCTCTATGTATACAGTAACCCCCTCACTGGACTATGCAAATTGTGTGGAGAATGGTGGGTGTCTTGTGTTAGCTGTGATTTTGGGATTGTGAGGAGTGATCTTTGTATGTAATGAAATGTTGATTATTTTCCAATCGGTGAGGACACTCTGACTTCAGAGAGATTTTTCGTATTCGTTTCACTTTATACATGTACCTGGGCGGTGTAAATGCTGCCAGAACTTCTAGAGAGAGCGAGAGGGGAAGCGGGACTCTCGGGCTGAGTGATGGACTCTCCATTCCATTGTATTATCACGTAGATATGAGTCGTATCCTTTTTCTTTTCTAGCTGCCAAAACCGAAGAGCCCAGCATGATATTGTGGGTGGTGATCACCTGAATTGCCATTTTGGCTCCATTCTGCAAACGACAGGGCTGCAGTATCGGGACTTCATCCACATCTCTTTTCATAACCGGGTGAGACAATGACCCTCAGTCCCAGCAGGGAGTAAAATGAATCTCTGGGGCGGTTTTAATAGGTTTTCTTTTGTTATAGATCTATGAAATCCCATTTTTTGTTGCACTTGACCACAAAACAGAAACCATCTTGGTAGCTGTAAGAGGAACATTGTCCCTTGAGGTGAGTGATGATAAATGGAACATTTGCTGTATGAGCAGACATAGATGGTCTTACACATGTTTTACTTTCATATCTGTATTCTCTGGCTCTAGTGGCTTTGTGTCTTGAGTACATTTGTGTCTTTTTTTTTTTTTTTTTCTTTTTGAGTAGATCTTGTAAGAAGAGTTTGTTCATTTTCGATAATCTGAAAATCCCTCCCCCAAAATAAGCTAATCACATGGTGTTCTATTGCTGCGCCCCCAGCAATTATCTGTAAACGATGGAGGAACCTGGAAGCAAGATACATGGTGTTCATTGAAATCCGTTGGGTAGCAGCTTGTCAGTATATTTTGCTGTACCTGGTTCTGCAGCTCGGGCCCATTCACTTCATTCTGCTGATCAGGCTGTGTCCTGGGGGTCGGACCCTCAGAAATTTTTGGATATTTTTTTTTTTTTTTTTTACAAATTTTCAGTCAATGCCATAAAAATAGTGATTTTCTTTCCCAGGACTGACATTCTTGCTATACACTGGGGATGGTTCACCAAGTTGAGCAAATAACCGCATTATCAATAAACCTCATATTTTTGATTCATGCCTATATAGATTTATTTAATTGAAACTAAAATGCCTCATTATTTTACTAATTCCATATTTTCTGCTTTTGTAGGATGTTCTGACTGACCTGTCAGCGGATTGCGAGAATCTGCACACAGATGGGGTGGATGGAGACTGCTTTTCACATAAGGTAAAGAACCTTCCCATAAGGCTGTTGATCTATGACAGACTATAACATGCTTGGGGTCTGTGGGTGCACTTAAAGCGACCCTCCAGGGCTGAAGAAACATGGCCAGACTGCTTTTCTAACTACCTGATATACACTGTGTATAGTATGCAGTGGTAGTCCAAGACACTACATACTGCTCTGACTAAAAGACAAAAAAAAAAAAAAAGACAACTTTTACCTAAAGGGCCACTCCGATAAACACATTATACCATTCTTGCTCCCCTCACCTGATTGCCTTGTCGCCCTTTGGAGGTCTCCTTTGTGCAGTACAGCCACCTCCCTGTCTGATGCTTGTCAGGCACTATCTTGAGGCTGGAATTTTTTTACTTTGTTTCACATCTGTCCCATGATGCATTAGTTAAAGGGGTTGTCCCGCGCCGAAACGGGTTTGTTTTTTTTTTATTCAATAGGCCCCCCGGTCGGCGCGAGACAAACCCAAGGGATGGGTTAAAAAAAGAAAAGGTTTAGTACTTACCCGAATCCCCACGCTGCGGCGACTTCTTACTTACCTTACCAAGATGGCCGCCGGGATCTTCACCCACGATGCACAGCGGGTCTTCTCCCATGGTGCACCGTGGGCTCTGTGCGGTCCATTGCCGATTCCAGCCTCCTGATTGGCTGGAATCGCCACACGTGACGGGGCGGAGCTACGAGGACCAGCTCTCCGGCACAAGCGGCCCCATTCACCAGGGAGAAGACCGGACTGCGCAACGCGTCTAATCGGGCGATTAGACGCTGAAATTAGACGGCACCATGGAGACGAGGACGCTAGCAACGGAGCAGGTAAGTGAATAACTTCTGTATGGCTCATATTTAATGCACGATGTACATTACAAAGTGCATTAATATGGCCATACAGAAGTGTATAACCCCACTTTCTTTCGCGGGACAACCCCTTTAAGGCTATACCATGTATGCCTTCTGGAGGACAGTTTAATAATAACCTTTTATATATTCACCTAAGTAGGCTACAGATCATAATTATACAGTCTGAAGGATGAGCTGTTATCTCCTCTATTAGAACACTGTGACAGGAGTGTCTGTGTCATGCTGTTACATGACTCTTCCGCAGAAACTGACTACAGGGCATACAGACTGAGAAACTGACTAGAAATTTAATACATAACTCCAAGTAGATCTGAGCTGATCAGAATTGAGCTCACATGACCTGGGGAGAAAGTGGCCAGTAGTTTCACACAGAAATAACTAACCAAGGTAAGGCCGGTGGCACATGAACGGATTTTTACTGCGGAATCCGCTGTTGGCGTCAGCACAGTGGATCCACAGCAAATACCACTTGGACCATGTAATGTAAAATTGATTTTTCCTACACACTCATGGAGTCGAATTGCGATTTCTGTGAGAGGAGGGGAGAGAATTAAAAAAAAAAAAAAAAATTACAGCATGCTCTATTTTCTTGCGGTTCCCGCACAGACAGCTTCCATTGAGGTCAATGGAAGCTGCCCGACCCGTGGCCCTTCCGCAATTGACATTGTGGAAAAGTTCGCGGATTGCGTGGCATTACCTAGCGACGGCGCTGAAAAAGTAAAAAGTACTGCGCATGTCTGGCCGGTACGTACATACGCCAATCGGGAACAGAGTCTGATTCCACATGCGGGAGCCTGCTGCAGGGTCTGATTCTGCAGCAGGCTCCCGCATGTGGAATCAGATTAGTTTGTGTGCTGCCGGCCTAACACTAGCTCACTTATACATCCTGGGGGGACTAGCTACATGATGGATTAAAAAAAAAATTAAAAAATGCTGTAATAGCCCTTTAAGAAAATTTTTTTTTTTTTTTTTAAAAAGTAGTACAAAAAAACTATATGAACTATTGTGATCATTCTGACCCACAGAATAGAGTTAACATGTAACTTTTACTGCATTGTGTACTCCATAAAAACAAGACCCTCTCCCCCCTCCAAAAAATGGAGTAACTGCATTTTTTCAATTTCACCCTACTTTAGAAATCTTTAACCCCTTAACGACGGCCCCATCGGGAAACTATGTCCTGCCTAAGTGGGCTTTAATCCTAGAGGACGTAGTTTTATGCATCCTCTTTGGATTAAAGCCCTGCAGGCTCTGGACGTGACAGCTCCATGCTGTCGGTGCCCGCAGGTAGCCGACAGCATGGAGCTGTCATCCCAGGATGCGGGCAGTCCCCCCCGGCATTGCGATCGGCGCTGTCGCAAAAAAGGAAACAAAAAGTGAAAAAAAGATGAAGTTTCAGCTCCCCCTCATGGATCGCAACCGGAGGTAAACGGTGATCGCGAAAAAGTTACAAAAAGTTGTAAAAAACTAAGGTTTCACCTCCCCTCATGGATCGGATCCATGAGGGGAGGTGAAAATACTTACCCCTGTCCTCCGAGATGTTCCGTGGCGATCTGCCATTGCCGCGGGACTCTGCGCATGCGCAGAAGCTCGGGTCGCCCGGGAGATTTGAAATCTCCTGGCGCCCAGCTATCAACAGATAGTCGGGCGCTGGTAGATGTCAGCGGGGACCGTGGTAAGCGGTCCCTGCTTCCGTGATCGCTGCTATCCCATGGATAGTGGCGATCATGGAAAAGTTGTAAAAAGTTAAAAAGTGTATAAGTTTCATCTCCCCTCACGGATCGGATCCGTGAGGGGAGATGAAAATAGTCCCCCAAAGCCCCCAAAATTGCCGAAAATAACGGCAAAACTGCCAAAATGGCGGCGCATGCCCAGTAGAGCCTAAGGCAAAAGTTGCCTTAGGCATAGTGACTTGCAGGGACCAAAGTGATTAGTCCCTGCTGACATGGATGGCTGTGATATACCTATCACAGCCATCCATGTCATTTGTTTAGTAAATATCGCACACGATGAGTCCTGTGTATCTCTCCCCTGTCACTCAGAGTGATTTGTGACAGGAAAGAGATAGCTGAGAAAAATCGTGTGCGATATTCAGTGAAAAAACACAGAAAAAAAACCCCGCCGCCGTCCCATATTTACCGCCCCTCGTACCCTTATTACCCCTCTATACCCACGCCCGTTTTTTTTTATTTTGGGGGGGGGTAAAATATTTTTTTTTTATTTTTGTCTACCTCCTTACCCTGTCTTCGCCGCCCCTCATACCCTAATTACCCCGCTATACCCACGTCCGTCTTTTTTGTGGGTTACATTATTTTTTTTCATTTTTTTTTTTTTTACGCCATTTTAAAAAAATTTATAAAATGGATCGTAGACGCTATACCGCAGAGCAAGCGTATGCGATGCTCTTTGCGTCAAGCTCCGGTAGCGAGGCTACCAGCGAGTCGGAGTTTTTTTTAAGCGACGACTCAGCCTCTAGCGCTGTAGAGGCTGAGGTAGTTGTCGGGGCAGCAGGGCCAAGCATTGTGGCGCCTGCGACTGCATGGAGTAACGCAGATGAATTTTTGCCCCGCATCCCCGCATTTACCGCCCCGCCTGGCATAAATGCGGAGGTCCCTAATTTCACTCCATTTAATTTTTTAAATTTATTTATAAGTGATGCCGTCCTGGATCTCATTGTCCGGCAGACTTATGCCGGACAGTACATAACCGCGCACCCCGCATCGTTATACTCCAGGACGTGGACCCCCATTGACATCCCAGGAGTTAAAAAATTCCTGGGAATTGTACTTCTTATGGGACTTGTAAAAAAACCATCTTTACGGTCCTACTGGTCTGCTACCGCCGTTCACGCAACACCTGTGTTTGCGTCAGTAATGCCCCGCCAGCAGTTCGAAAACACCATGCGATTTTTCCACCTCGCCGATAATACACAAATTCCCCCAAGAAACGACCCCGAGAATGACCACTTGTCTAAGTTGAGGCCCCTTATTATTTTATGAAAAGATTTTAAAAACGTTTACACCCCAGAAAAAAAATTTGGCGGTAGACGAGTCGCAAATGAGCTTCAAGGGCCGTCTATCTTTTAACCAGTTCATACCATCAAACCGCACTAGATATGGTGTGAAACTATATAAAATATGTAAAAGCACGAGCGGATATACGTCCGATTTTTTTATTTATGAGGGCAGAGACCGCCACCTAAATCCCCCTAATTGTCCTGAAGATATCGGTATGAGTGGGAAAATCATGTGGGAGCTTGTGGGCCCTTTTTTAAATAAAGGGCACCACATTTACATGGACAACTACTACACAAGCATCCCCCTGTTCAAGGCATTACATGACGCAGACACAGGTGCCTGCGGAACAGTGCGCAGAAATAGAGTAGGGTTCCCACAACCCCTAGTTTCAAGACGCGTGGACAAAGGAGCGTCTTACGCGCTGGCAAAGGACCCCTTACTTGCGATAAAGTGGTGCGACAAAAAGGACGTTTATATGTTGTCCACCATTCACAGACGCCTGCGTTGCAGTAAGGGAGAGGGGGGCTGCAACGCAGAAAATAAAACCGGTCTGTGTCACTGATTATAATAAATTTATGGGGGGGAGGGGGGGGGTCGATTTATCCGACCAAGCTCTACAACCGTACTTGGTTAAAAGAAAGACGCGTGCGTGGTATAAGAAGGTAGCGATCTACCTAATACAGATGGCTACCTATAACGCGCACGTCGTCTATAAGTTATCTGGGGGCACCCTGAGCTTCCTCCAGTTCCAGGAGGAGCTCATCGAGCATCTATTATTTGAGACCACCGCACCTCGAAATGCATTGGAATCTGAGGAGGTGCGAAGGCTCACAGAGCGCCACTTTATGCACCCCATCCCGGAGACTCCGGGCAAAAAATACTCTCAAAAAAGGTGTCGCGTCTGCTCCAAGCAAGGGAGGAGGAGGGATACGCGTTTTTATTGCCCCACGTGCCCATCCCACCCTGGCCTTTGTAATTACCCGTTTCGAAATTTATCACACTGCTTTACATTATTAATTTTACTTTTTTAATTTCTTTATCACTTATGCCGCCCTATAACTTATTGTCCTGAAACGCCAAAAGGAGGGGGGGGGGGGAGTGTTCTTTTTAGGGAGTCCTTTTTATTTAGTTGCGCCCTGAAATCCAATAGGTGGTCCCTCCATTATAGGCCTAGCAATGTGTCCTGTATGCAAATTGGACCTATAATGGGGGTATTGCTAAACACAGAACAATTACCGCTATAAACCTTGGGGTACATCTCCCCAGTTTTCTCAGCTTAAAACAAAGAAAACGGTCATGAAAATGACAAATTTATGAAAAAAAATGACACAATCAGCTAAAAAAAATCAAAATTGGGATTTTGTTCCTTCCGCTTTATTCCAATTCATTCAAAAATTGTGGAGTCAAAATACACAGTACACCCCTAGATGAATTCGTTAAGGGGGTCTAGTTTTCATAATGGGGTCATTTGTGGGGGTCCTCAATGGTTTTGGCAGTTTAATGATTCTACAAGTGAGCAATGAGGCCTGGAATTTATTCAGTTGTGCCCTAAAATCCAATGGGTGTTCTCTCCATTACAGGCTTCACCATGTCCCCATTTAGCAGATTGGGGCTACAATGAGTGTGTTTCTGAATGCGGGAAAAACAGGGGTATCCATTTTGGGGTGCAAGTCTTCATTCATAAGTTCGCTGCACAAAAAACCTTTCTATTAAAAAGACAATCAGCTAAAAAAAAAAAATCAAAATTGGGATTTTGTTCCTTCTGCTTTACTCAAATTCATTTAAAAATTGTGGAGTCAAAATACGCAGTACACCCCTAGATGAATTCGTTAAGGGGTCTAATTTCAAAATGGGGTCATTTGTGGGGGTCCTAAATGGTTTTGGTCGCTCAAGAGCTCTACAAAAGTACTATGGGGCCTAAAGAGCCTTCAAGCTAAATTTCTGTTCTGAAAGCCACCGACTACCCCTTTCATTTAGGGCCCCGTTGTGCTTCGAGACATAAAATTAGGGCCACAATGGGTATGTTTCTGAACACGGGACAAACGGGGGTATCTATTTTGGGGTACAAGTCTTCATTTATATGTGTGCTGAAGAAACAAATCTGCTTTTAAAATGACAGAATTGCCAAAAAAATGAAAATCCCAATTTATTCTTTCTGCTTTGCTTGAATTCATTCAAAAACTGTGGGGTCAAAATAGTCAGTACACCCCTAGATAAATCCGTTGAGGGGTCTAGTTTTCAAAATAGGGTTATTTGTGGGGGTCCTCAATGGTTTTGGTCGCTCAAGAGCTCTACAAATGTGATATGGGGCCTAAAGAGCCTTCAAGCTAAATTTCTGTTCTGAAAGCCACCGACTACTCCTTTCATTTAGGGCCCCGTTGTGCATCGAGACATAAAATTAGGGCCACAATGGGTATGTTTCTGAACATGGGACAAACGGGGGTATCTATTTTGGGGTACAAGTCTTCATTTTTATGTGTGCTGAAGAAACAAATCTGCTTTTAAAATGACAGAATTGCCAAAAAAATGAAAATCCCAATTTATTCTTTCTGCTTTGCTTGAATTCATTCAAAAACTGTGGGGTCAAAATAGTCAGTACACCCCTAGATAAATTCGTTAAGGGGTCTAGTTTTCAAAATGGGGTCATTTGTGGGGGTCCTCAATGGTTTTGGCCACTCAAGAGCTCTACAAGTGTGATATGGGGCCGAAAAGCCTTCAAGGAAATTTTCTGCTCTGAAAGCCACTGACTACTCCTTTCATTTTGGGCCCCGTTGTGCATCAAAACATAAGATTAGGGCCACAATGGGTATGTTTCTGAAAACAGGACAAACAGGGGTATCCATTTTGGGGTGTCACTCCTTATTCTCATGTGCACTATAGAAAAAAAATATGTCTTTAATGACATATTTGCAAAACTGTGAATTTTTTTTATTTTTTCTCTTCTAAATTGCATTAACTCCTGAATAAAAACTATGGGGTCAAAATACTCATGACACACCTCAGTGAATACATTAAGGGGTGTAGTTTTTAAAATGGGGTCATTTGTGTTGGTAGCTATCATTCTGACACCTATGAGCCTTTGCAATCTTGCGGTGGTGCAGGAAAACAAAGTGTTTCTCAAAATGCTGAAAAGTAATGTTAAATTTATGTCTCCTAAATGGTTAAAAAAAACACAAAAGTTTTTCAAATGTGCATTCAGAATAAAGTAAACAGATGGAAATATATACCTTAGCAAAAATTTCTACAGTATATTTGCGTAATGACAGTTGAAAATGTGAAAAAATGACAATTTTTTCAAAATTTTCCCAATATTGGCACTTTTAATAAATATCCATAAATACTATCAGTCTATTTTTTCCACCTATATGAAGTACAACATGTGGCGAAAAAACAATGTTAGAATCACTTGGATATGTAAAGCCTTTACGGAGTTATGCTATGTTGAACGACGCATGTCAGATTTCCAAAATTTGGCTACGTCACTAAGGCGCAAACAGGCTTTGTCACTAAGGGGTTAAGTTTTTTTCAGTACATGTTATACTACATGAAATGATACCATTAAGTATTACAACTTCTTCCATAAAAAAAATAAGCCCCTTCATACAGCTCTGCAATTTTTTTTTTTTTTTTTTTAAATAAAAGGTTTTGTTTTTGTTAGTTTTTTTTTTAGCGATTGAAACAAAAATGGATAATGCCCATGTGCTCAAGGGGTTAAATAGTAATAATTTTGTATAGTGCCAACATATTCCGCAGCGCTTACAATACAGTAACTCAAGTTCAGCATGTTTTTTTTATGTTACCTTTTGGAAGAGCTAAGGTCTAACATCACTAAAACTGTGTTTGGTAGCACTCCCTCATGCAGATCGAATGTGGTGCGATGTCCCAGAGTCCCTCTGTTCCAGACTATAGGTTTGGACAGCACACCTTGTAGTTTTTTGAATGCACATAGCTGGCGACTGAGGTCCCCCTTTTCATACCAGATCTTTTTCTGATTGATTCACTTCTGGATGTTGGCCAGAGCCAGGCTGAATTCTGTTACCTATTACTTCATATACTTCAAGTTTCCTTATATGCTTGATAAAGGGCATTTGAGACCGAAACGTTGCTTTATGTGAACCTCTGGACTGTCCAAATGCCAGTGCATTCAGAAAGCTACAAGGTCTAACATCACAACTTGACATTTGAGTGAAGGTTGAATTTACATTTCTCACGCTTGTGGAACTTCTGTATGTTTTTAGGGTATTTGTCAAGCTGCTTGTTACATCTACAGAAGGCTTATAAATGACGGCATATTGAATCAAGCATTCACTGTTGCTCCAGTAAGTGTTTATTTCGTAGACGTAATCAAGATCTCTAGTCTGTGACGACGCAGAATACTCTGCAATAACTTCTCATTACTTTTTCTTGCCAGGAATATAAGCTTGTCATTGTGGGACATAGTTTGGGGGCTGGAACAGCTGCTGTGTTGGCGGTGCAACTTCGAAGTTCCTTTCCTACACTCAAATGCTATGCATTTTCACCACCAGGCGGCCTTTTCAGGTGGGAAAGCGAAAACATCTATTTGTGACCCCCATTGTATGATGTTGCTGTCTACTATCGTAAGCCATTATATAGTCCCTGCTCCATTCATCTGGTGCGAGAGGAATAAGGAGAGGATATTGCTGTGCTTATCATATAGAAGACCATGGGGTGCTAAGATACCTACATATTAGAGTAGTGGTGGTCAATTCAGCACATTATGAAGGCCTACAAGGTGCCTTTTGGCAAGTACAGCACTCCACTGACCTTCGCAGGCTTCACACTGCCAGCTCAGTCCAGCACTAAGTAGGCTTGTGAGCGCAGCACCGCTAGTCAGGTGATGCCACTTACGTATCACCTGACTAGAGGCCGCAGGGTCCCAGGTGAAAGGCTGCACTGATGGCATGAAGAATTGGGATGTGAGGACAAAATCAGCTGTGGATATGCATCTAATTTCAAGTCAAAATCTGCACCAACAATGCGGTTTTTCACACCTCTTTAGATGCATAAATGCTGCAGAATTTGCAGAAGAGTTTTCCACTGTGAAATTCTGCAGTATCTCCACCCCTTGCGAACATACCCCAAGAGTGCCAACTGCAGGGTGCACATCAAGTCCCTCGTAGCACCTCCATACAGTGACAACTACTTGCCCATATATACACATGGCTTCTAAAAATAGAGCAAACCCCATGCCCCTTCTACACCATGCAGACCCTTGTGCCGTATTTACTTTTATCTACCCCCTTGCCTTCTTGTAGCATTACTGTGCATTGCTGCCACCTGTTGGTTGAATTGTTTCCACTTAAACAGTGAAAATAAGATTGGGAACTTTGAGTTGGCGAGGGGGGGGCGGGGGGTAGTCTCTGCAGGTCCCCAGTTCCCCTCTGCTGTGTTAGGGGATGCTATGTTGAATCTGTTTGCTTAGTTATTACTTGTGCACAATATTATATGATTTTCCATACAACATGTGTGGTAAGACTTAATATGCTTATCTGCAACTTTTCTCCCCCCTCATGATTTCTCTAGATCATTAGTGAGGGTCTGAATGATTCGGTGGTCCAGCATTCGCACTGTCATTCCATTCATTATAATGGTAGTGCCAGAGCTGGTGGAGCACTTGTACCTGGCTGTACATAGACTTACCAACCCTAGAGACAGAAAGTGGCTCAAATCTACGCTTGCTCATGGCAAATGTAGATTTTGTTTTTTGTCTTTGGGATAGCTGGGCATGCACCTCTTTTAGCATATTTTATACCAACGCACTTCAGATTGAGACTGGTATATGAAACATCTTAATAGATGTCCCCATGTTTTAACCCCTTAAAGCTATAGGACGTACATTTACGTCCTGCAGCATTGGCGTATGTATGAAGGGAGATTGTGGGGCGATCTCCCTCCATACAATGCGGGCATCGGACGTTTCTTACAGCAGACATCTGGCAGCAACAGCTCCAATCAGCCGTGCAGCTGATTGGAGCTGTTAACCCTTTAAATGCTGCTGTCAGTTTTGAAAGCGGCACTTAAATCCCCTGAACATCATTCAGGGGTGCCGTACGGCCTCCCCGCAATGATGTTGCCGGGAGCCGTGCAGGTGACATAGCAGCCAGGGCCCTTCTGAAAGGCCCCAAGGGCTATCTTGGCAGAATGACTATCAAGCCATCCCCATGGGGTGGCTTGATAGGATGCCTGCCTGATGGCAGTATTATGTAAAGCTATGGCATTACATCATACTGCAGGAACGATCTAAATAATAAAACAAAAATACATATTTGGTATCACTGCGTCTGTAAGAGTCCGATCTATCAAATTAACGCATTATTTACCCCGCATAGCAAACACCCAGAAAACAAAAATCTGTGTAGGGAATGTAGAGTTTGTAGCAGAAAAACAAGTACCAACCTCTATAAAGATATAGTAAGAAGTTTAATCCATACAGACGTGATCAGAAGTGGGAGAAAAAAAAACATCACTCCTACAATACGTGGCATCCCATGGTTGCCGGCAGATTGCAGTTAAGTTTGAGGTCATGGCCAAACTTGCAACCATCACAGAAGTCTAGTTAGGTTGTGGGCTGCAAAAAGTCACCTTGTAACTCTGGCGTAATACTTTCTTTGCAGAATGGGGAGTTTCTTTGAGGTTTGTCATTCATTTCTTTATGCAAAATGGGACTATTAGTGGTGGTCCTAACTACTGATTTTTCTCTTTCTAGCAAAGCTCTTGCCGATTATTCAAAGAGTTTCATCATCTCCATAATAGTTGGGAAAGATCTTGTACCAAGGTAAGGGCTTGCTCTAATGCACATTATATACCGGTAGTAGGTAACTTGTCTCATGATCTCTCATGTACTGCCCTCTACAGATTGAGTTTACCCAACATGGATGATTTGAAGAACCGAATATTAAGGATGGTGGTCAACTGTAACCGACCCAAGGTATGAGCTTGTGCATTAACATGCATACTGTGTGGGGAACTCCACTGGGGAACGTCTTGGTCTGCTAGAAAACTGGCAGCCTCCTAAATACTTTCAAGAACAGAGAGATTTTGTTTTCTTTGTTTATTGAACTTTCCTTCCAAAAGCCATAGCTTGCTTGTTTTTTGTGGAGTGAGTTGTGTGTGTGTGTGTGTGTAGATATATATATATATATATGTTACAATTTAACCCCTTAATAACGCGGCCCCTTTTTTCCCCCCCATTTTCGTTTTTTTCTCACCCCTTTAAAAAAAATCGTAACTCCTTTATTTACCCATCGACGTCACTGTATGAGGCTTGTTTTTTGCGGGACGAGTTGTATTTTTCATTGGTGCTATTTAATGTACCATATAATGTACTGGAAAACTTAGGATTTTTTTAAAGTGGAGTAAAAAAAAAAAAAGACATTCCGCCATCTTTCAGTGCATCTTGTTTCTACGGCACACAAACTGCAACAAAAACGACATAACTTAATTCTATGGGTCAGTACAATTACTACGATACCAAACTTGTATAGGTTTTTTTTTTTCTTTCTTTACTGTAGTACTTGTATTTTTTTTAGAGACATTTACTTTTTTAAATTATTTTCTGCCACCATCTTCTGTGCGGAATACATTTTTTTATATTTCCGTCGACGTAGTTGAGTGAGGGCTCATTTTTTTTGCGGGATGTCCTGTAGTTTCCGTTAGTACTAGAGATGAGTGAGTATACTCGCTAAGGCACATTACTCGAGCGAGTAGTGCCTTAGCCGAGTATCTCCCCGCTCGTCTCTAAAGATTTGGGGGGGGGGGGGGCGTATGGGACCCCCGAACATTGTTTGGGGCATTTAAAGTGTTAATGGCCGCGAACGGCCGTACAGCCGATTGCAGCTATTGCCCGCGGGTGTCAGCTGTAATAAACAGCTGACGCCTGCGCTGTATGAAGAGAGGTCACCCCGCGACCTCTCTTCATACATACCCCGACGCTCCAGGACGTACATTTACGTCCTGGAGCGGGAAGGGGTAATGTGTTGAAAAAGTTTCAAAAGCGCAGTTGATATTAAGAATGGAATTTGGGGAGGGGGGAGTTGATTTTTAGGATTTTTACGGTGCAGTAAAAATGCTGTGCAGCGGGCCAGTACGATTATGGCGATGCCAAAATACAGTTTTTTGGGTTTTTTATTTACTACTTTTAAGGTATTCATATGACACTGATTTGCTGCAGATTATGGCTTGTATTTTGATGCAGATCTGCAGTAGATTTCACCTCTTAATTTGAATTCAAGTGTAAAATCTGCAGCAAATCAGCAATGTGTGAACGCTCGCATAAAATAGTTGGGGTTTTTTTGGCCCAATAGTAGACTTTCAGTTATCTTGTACTAGATTCAGTTTTTTAATATGTAGTAATTTTCAATGTCTTCTTAATGGGTATCCCTGCATGGCAGACCTGCACTACACTCCCATCCAGCATTTGCATCCCAGGGGAACAGATCGGGTACCAGAGGGCTCCCCCTCCAGCTGGCTGCTTAGATGTGTAGTCAGTTCTGACCGCAGCATCGAAATGGTTAAAGGGGTTATTGAAGATACAACTGGTCCCCTATAAGTAATGCATGAGTGGGGAGACCTGCAGCTGTTGGCTGGGGACTTGTGAGGAGACGTTTAGTATAAGCTGCGCCTTTTTTTTTTTTTTTTTAATTAAGATTATGTGCCATGTTAACTATATTCACTTTTTTTTGTTTTCAAAATTGCACATTGATAGAAGAGTCCAGTAATGATTGATATCTTCTTTACTCTCCCCAGTACCAGATCCTGCTGCATGGATGTTGGTATGAATTATTTGGTGGCAGTCCAGATGACTTCCCTACAGAACTGGATAGCCGAAACATGGCATCTCTAACGCAGCCGCTGCTGGCCGAGCAGACCATAATGGTTCAGAAATCCTCTTCGTACAGCACATTAACAGATGGCTGCCCTCTTGACTCTCCACGATATCCTCATTTGTTTCTACCAGGGAAGGTTATCCATATTACAGAAGACAGCAGGTCAGGATGGTAAGTATCCCCACCCATTATATGGTATACGGGGGGATTCAAAAAGACTGTTGCAAAAGTTAAACTGATGATTTCAGACATAAATTGCCATACAACAGCCAGAATGACATGAAAAGTTAGAAGAACGCTCCAAGTTTTTAATGCACCCTACAGAAGTTTGATGTGAGCGCAGTTATGACATTAGATGACTTAAACAAACTCCTCTCTCTGCAGTAGAATCCATACCGAGGATATGCTGGGATGCATCTCGACAGATCTGGTCTACCTACATCTGCCATGTAACCAACAGCGCCCATATCAAACAACTCACATGGTGCATTAAAAACTTGAGTTCCTTAATTTCATATCATTCTGGCTGTTGTATGTCAACTCGCGTATGACTAAATCAGCTTTACTTTTGCACCTTTTTTCGGATCGCCCCATAGAGTAGCCATTATAGGAGTGTGCAGTTTTCTGAACTTCATGTCAGTAAGCCCATTGAAGAACATGGTATGCAGAATTCATAAAGTCATGAATGATGGAGAAGAGAAAACCATACAGGGAGTGCACAGAAGATAGAAACAAGACATTCTTAGGCTCTGTTCCCATCTGCGTTGTGGCTTCCCTTATAAATAGAAAGTATGATGCAGATGCTACCAGTGGAGAACGGAGTCCCTTGATTTATGGGCACCCTGGCAGAACCCAAACCAACGTTCCCTGTCATTTTGGTGGGATAAATGGCGCTGCATCAATATGAGATTGAAGGGAATCCAGCACTCTCCACCCCTCACCCCAGTCCATCAATATCAGGTCAGTAGCAACCCTGCTGATTAGAGGTTTGCACCTGACATAGTAAAGCTTAGTCATATGTTTATTTAACTCATTTGTATACACTATCCTACCAAAAGTAGTTGTATACCTAAGCAAGAACTGAAAGTCGAATTTATTTCCATATGTTAATACTTAGTGGGTCCTTTTTTGGCCCGAATTACATCGGATACTCTCTTATACATTTTTAATGTCCATTACACTTTAGCAGTATTTCCCTCCATTCATCCTGCAACTGTCTGCCTAGTTCTCTCAAAGAAAATGTAGGCTGTTCATATTTCTTGATCTATTCTAGTTCACCCCAAAGATGTTAAGTAGGGTTCAGGTCGAGACTCTTTGCAGGACAGTCCAATCATTGGACATACATATTCCGAAACCACCGTAAAACAATGCCGGATTGGTGACGAGGCATGTTGGAAGTATTGTTGATTATTCCCTGAGTATTGCCACATTGTCGGCAGCACATTATTGTCTAGAATGTGAAGGTACACCTCATTGTTCTTGTCACTACAACTACCGGAACAAGACTTTGCCCCATAAAACATCCCAGTCCATAACGGAACCTTCACAGTACTTAACTGTTTGCACAGCACACTCAGGCAAATGGTGATCCCCATGCATCCAATGACTATGCTCCTTGCACCATTGTAAACTGGCCAATGCATCTACTTGGAGAGAATTTTCCAGATATTTGCAGGATGACTGGAGGGAAATACCAGCTGAAGTATATCTGATGTCATTATGGCTAAAGGAGTACCCACTAAATATTAACGTATGGAAATAAATACTATTTTTGCTAAGGTGTCTAATTACATTTGGTAGGTTAGTGTACTCCACAGCACTGTACAGAAATTGTTGCTACTTACATCTAGGCCACTACACAGTATACAGAGGAGTTAGTTCTGGTGTACAGCGGCCCTGGCAAACAGCTGATCAGACAGGGGTGCTACCGATCTGATATTGATGGCCTGCCTAAGTATTCTAGTCCTGGAAAACCCCTTCTAATGTTTACACTCAGAGGCTGAAAAACCTGTCCTGACCGAGTACTACTCACATACCTGCACAGCTTATTACGTCGCATGTTGGCTCACTTGTAGTAAGCCCTGCGGCTGTGTAAGTAACACTGTCAGTAAAGATTTTCAGCGTATTTATGCATACATTTGCGATGCACATTTGCACAATGGTTGTTGCATTTTGCATGCGTCTGCGCATACTATTACAGTATTTTTGTGCGTGTCCTGCATATTTATGTACGCAAAATAATACGCCAGCGCGCTCCCATTGATTATTGAAAATAGAATATGCCGTGCAACTTATTTTATTTTTTGCAGCAACTCAATGCGTGTGCAAAATGCGCTTATGTGAACAAACCCACTGAGACCAATGGGTTCTTTTCACTATGCATTGTGTGCACAAATTTTGCACACGCAATACGCAGCGCAAATTCTTTTCTGTGAATAAGCGCACAGCTTATGTTTTTCTTTTCCTTCACAGGCTCTGTTTATCCGATGTGAAATACCGAGCACAATGGTCGACGGAGGCGTCCTTCAGCAGTATATACATCAGCCCCAGGATGCTAACAGACCACATGCCGGACATTGTACTGGGCGCTCTTAGGAGCCTGTGCCAGGAGCGGGGCGGCTGCGGGCCCTGTCAGACTCCACAACATGATTTGCTCACAAATCGGTTCTAAGCCATGTTGGTAGCAATAGATCTTCACACCTCTATGGATGAAGCAGTCTTACAAGTCACACCATAACCTTCCTTTTACCATAGGACGATGCAGCAGCTGGAAAATGATCGCGGTGACAAGAAACGCACAAGTTTTGTTGTGTTTTGCACAATCCTTTGTTTCTTTGGACGAGTTTAGTGAACAGTTTTGTGTCTCCTGTTAAAAGAAAAGGGAAAACAAAGGGTAAAAAAAATGTTCTCTACGTAAATTTTGCCTAAGTTATATTCTTGTGACGGGTTTTATGCTTTTACCCAAATAAAGTGTTATCAGTGTATACATGAAGTTATACAACTTTTTTTTAGTTTTTTTTAATTGCTCAGTTTTTAAGATCTCTGCATGCTGTCAGCGAATATGAATATTTGTTTTTATATCTGGAAGCTGAAAATACATATGTAGCCCTGCTATCGGCTGAAAAGTGGCTCTAATAGTATCCAGCAGCACAATCCTCTGATAGTTTGCTACAATGTATCATTAGCTTACAGAGCATCATGGATGAAATTGTATCACCTCTCATAGAAGAGAACAGCTATGTACAGGTCATCAGCATCTCAAGACAAACTATGTTCACTGACAGCAAGCAGTCATTTTAAAAATGTTGGAGGAACACAAAATACATTAGAAAATAGAAGAAACTTTCATTTATTACAGTGAGAAGTTTGTTTGGAAAAAAACTGAAAAGCCCTTTATGAAGAGAACAGGGTGGGCTGCCCACGTCCCCCCGCAGGTTAGTGCGTTCTACCATCATGCCTGTGTGATCTATTAGTAATTCTGAAAGCGGGTGCACAGTTACAAGGTGTTGTAAGCCATATTCCCCACATCACTATTGCTATGTTGGTGCTTGGAAGATGACAGCACAAAACTTGTTTATAGCATCTTTTTGTTTTTGCACCAGTTTTTATAATTTTTCATTAAAGCTGTTGTAATGGACACTATAAATGTGGTGTCGGTGCAGTCCTGGCTCAGCATAGGTAGTAGGGCAGACAACTACTTTTCATTTTTCCTATCCGGGCTCCTTTTAGAGCTATACTTTTTTGCACACATGTGGCCTGTTCACCCGCACACGTGACAGCGCATCACCCTTGCCGTGATTTTAAAGGCCATTTAGCCTAGTGAGGTCCAGATGTGTTCTATTTCTCACAAAACTGCACAGCATATTGCGGATTTGCGCGTGCATTTATACATATCACATAGACTTAAATTGGAACTTTTGCTGTGCAAATATGCAGAAAGAACATGTCCTTTTTTGAGCTTGACTGAAGCGTACGTAAAAAGAAAAAAAGCGCTCATGTGAAAGCACCCACTGACATCATTGGGTTCTATTCTCTGCGTACTGCACGCGTATATTTTATATGCGCAGATACATCCATCTGAAAAAGTCCTTAAGGAGATCCAGTGCTGCCAAGCTGATATATTGCAGGACTTTATCATGGACCACAGCGGCCTGAACCGACTTGTGCAGTTGTAAGGCTCCCTAATACATTGTTTAAGCACCTTGGAGATATGAGTCTTTGTACAATCCCATACAACCAGACGTTCAACATATATCTATAATGGAAACCGGTAATATTGAAAAAAATCACATACCCGTCCTATATGGAACCAGACAATCTCCGCTGCCCAGTCTCTTGACGAAACCTGCACCTCTCTGCTTGCGTGACGTGAAAATGTAGTAGTGCCAGTCCACAAACTCCAGGCAGGTGTCAGACCCGGATGGCTCTGGGGATTAGATTTACGGGAGAAACTCCGACCAGCGGAGACGGCCCGGTTTGTGGCCATTTTTGTACAGCACAGGAAACTTAAAACCAGTATTTTTGTACGTATGCGACTTTCAATAGGCAAAGTAAAGCGCCGTACACATCTGCGTTTAGGCTCTATTAGTGCTTTCCGGTTTTCTGTTCTACTTTTAAAACCGAGAAAGGGAAGATAAACTGCACTATCAGTCCTGACAAAAAAGTAAAAATGCAGTGGATTCAAATAGAAACCTTTTTCCTTTTGATTCCAATGGGCAAAAAACATCTGTTTCGAATTCAGTTTAATTTGTTTATCTGTTCCAGAAACAGAAAGCCCTAACGGAGCCCAAATACAGATGTGAATGGGGCCTAAGGATGTATGTCAGTATCCTTCCCTTATGGGCAGTTCAAGAGGCTAGAGATTGAGGATAGGATCCTTTTAATGTTTTTGTACAAGCACCCTCTGTTAACTTTGTCACCTATTAACTTTTTGCACAGTGGAAAACGATGCCTGAGGGTGAAGTCACACGAACGTATATCGGCTCGGTTTTCACGCCGAGCCGATATACGTTGTCCTCGTGTGCAGAGGGGGGGAGGCTGGAAGAGCCAGGAGCAGGAACTGAGCTCCCGCCCCCCCTCTCTGCCTCCTCTCCACCCCTCTGCACTATTTGCAATGGGAAGAGGCGGGGTGGGGCTAAATTCCGAGAATTAGCCCCGCCCCCGTCCCACCTCTCCCCATTGCAAATAGTGCAGAGGGGTGGAGAGGAGGCAGAGAGGGGGGGCGGGAGCTCAGTTCCTGCTCCTGGCTCTTCCAGCCTCCCCCCCCCCCCCCCTCCTGCACACGAGGACAACGTATATCGGCTTGGCGTGAAAACCGAGCCAATATACGTTCGTGTGGCTTCACCCTGAAACTCGTACACAGAAACTGCAGGGTAATAAAAATAAGTGCACGGAAAAAAAATGTATTGCCTACACCAACCTGTAGCTCACAAATCTTGTGAAACTAGGACTCTAGGCATGCTGAGGGTTGTAGTTTCACAAAAGCTGTTTGAACACCACTGACATTTAGTATCAGGCGATTGCCATGCTATAAACACTACAGATACAACATCTTTTACACTGTTATATGGCCAATGCAGCAACACTATATAGCCCTGTTCCTAAACAGGCAGAAATCCTTTATTCTGATTGATGACCCCAACGATGTGTCCTCGAAATGGATTTACCAACATATAAAGTGAACGCGAATGCTAATTATTTGAATATTCCCTATTTAGCACAAACTATATACACCTTGATTACCACTCTGTCCATCTACTTTGGCATTCTTTTTTTTGTCTTGTGCCTTCACTCTAGAGTGACTTAACTCTTAACCCCTCCATGAATGATAGGCAATTTCATTTTTTTTCCTTTCTAACCCTGAATAAGTATTCATTTGTTAAAAGGGGCTTTCACCTATAAAGCTGATCAGTGTCCTCTTGCTGACCAACTGTAATCTGTGGGAAAACTTGCCAAGTGTTTGATTTCCTTGCAGCACCCCTGCTGGAGAAATGAAGCATTGCACAGTTCCTATTGAAATCAACAGGCTGTCTATGTTGGATGCTCTTCCTAACCACCCTTCTCTCGAATAGGAGAGTCTGCATTTGTGACCCTCATTCAAAGGTGTTTTCCAGGAAAATACTATTGATGACGTATCCTCAGGATACATCATCAATAGTTGATCGGTTAGGGGTTGCAATAAACTGCTGCTCCGACCCCATTGGAAGGGCCAACATTTGTAACTGCAGGCGCAGCTGTTAGATCAATGGGAGCTGAGCCTGCAGTTATAAGCGCTGGCCACTACACCGAAGTCTGAGCCTTCTCTGACCCCTATTCTGCAGCGCTGACAGTGGGTGCCCAAGCAGCTGATCGGTCGGGGGCCTGAGCTGCGGACCCCAGCTGATCAACTATTGATGACCTATCCTGAGGATACATCACTAATAGTATTTTCCTGGAAAATGTTCCGTCTGTGCACTACTGAGTCTCCTAACGGATGATTCCAGAGTGACACAGTGCTGCCACCGCATGTACAACCTTGTTCATAGCCGCCTGGTCTGTACCGATAATCAATGTATGTATGAGGGACCGACGCATAACAAAAAAAAGTTAACGTGTGAGTTCTCTTCCCATAATGCTCTTGTTCTCCATTTTTATCTGGCTTCTGTCCATAATCCAGAGTTTTGCACACTTTACTTTGTGAATTGGGAATGTTGGAATGTGTGTATTATAAATAAGTGCATATGTATATACATTGTGAATGTTCAGCTTCTATTGTATAAACATTTCATATACCGCTGAGTTCTTGGAATAAAATATTTAAAACCAATCTTGTGGTCTATCATCCTTATTTCTTATGGTTATACATATGCTGTAGAACAATGCACGCCATATACTTGTCTACCTAGTAGGCCTTTCCTTCTCTGGTCCTGTCAGGCAGCGCTGGCCACTGGACCAATGATATAGTAGGGATCAATGAATCTGAGTGCTGACCTGTTTTGGGGATGCCTAGGTCAAATTCTGGGGCACAGACACATGACGAGTGCTGCACAGCAGAGGGTATGCCTATGAATGCAAATATTACTGATGTGGCCCATAGGAGGCATTACTGACAATGGGAGCTATAATGGCATTATTACTGTGTGGGGGAAATGAAAGGGCTGTACTACTGTATTGTGAGAGGGTGGGACATATTAATATACTTTTACTGTGTGGAGGACACTAAAAAGCACTAATTACTATCTGGGACACTATGACCTGGGAGAGATTGTGTAGAGGTGTGGAAAATGTAGGAAGAGTAGTGCAAAAACAAGGAGCCAGAGATTTCTGTATGTCAAAATCTGCATAGACCAGTTGTGACTGGGAGAAGTTGTCATGGCAGTCTGGGGCTGATCAGGAAGAAAAGGGAAAGCGAACAACTGCTGTCAGTGTAGGACACTTATCACTGGAGATAATGGTACTGTAATCGCTTATACTGTCTGTAGAGCTGGTATTTAGAGCTATATAGTCACTGTACAGATTGCCCATCCATCTCACCCACCAATCTAACAGTTCAAGTCAGACATATGACTTGAGGCTTGTGCCCCTGATTCTTTCAGGGTAACGGAAGGCATGAAGAGAAGATGTAGGAGGGCCATGAGCTGTTTGATCCCTGCAGCTGTATAGCTATCATTTTGTCACCTAGATCAATAATCTCTTTAAATACATGTCACAATTCTGATTCATTAGTTTTACATTTCAAACTCATGAGAATTGATCAGATTTGAGCCGTACATGCGCCACAGTGGTTTACATACACTGAATGACCACTTGTTTTTTATTTTACGAACACCCATCTAGTAGCAAGCTGGACCGCCATTGGCCTTCAGAACTGCCGCAAATCATTGTGCTATTCTTCCACAGGAATCTGAGGACTCCACACCTTCAGTACAGCTTAGTCACTGAATACTCAAGCAAGACTTGGGCATACTATAAAAACGTAACCCATTAATGACTACCCATTTTTCTTTTAATGGCAGCTGTTAAGGGGCTTTATTCTGCAGCGCTGTCTTTTGACGGCACTGTTTTAGAAGCCTGGCGTAGGTCTCCCGTGCCAGGGAAAGCGGGTGCATGGCTGTGGGATGACAGTCAGACACTTGCTCTAACAGCAGGGACAGACAAAATATCAGATCCCTGTTTAACCCTTTATACAAGTGGCATGTAAAAGGCTGGCAGAGGGAGGGAGCTCTCTCTGTCACCCATCAAACCCCCGCACTGTGATCACAGGGGCGCAATGGGTCACTATGGCACCCGGAGGCTTGAACATAGCCTTTGGGTCTGCCAGCTACAGTGGCCTATCTGGGCTCAGGCTCTTTTTGACAGACTTTCTAATTGAGGTCTAGTAGTGTATTAGAAGAATGATAACAGATGGTGATATAAGTCCCCTAGTGGGACAAAAATAAAAAGTTAAAGTATTAAAAATAAAATCATCAGAACCCCACCTTTCTCGGAAAAAAAAAATACCTGTAGTATTGCTATTTTCTTAATGACCCAGGAAAAAAAAATTGGTATATAATTTTACCGACAGAGTGAACATCATGAAAAAAAAAAAATACAAAAAACATGTCGAAAATAGAGAAAATTAACTATCTCGCCTTACAAAAAAATGGAATAGAAAGTGATCAAAACGTTTCATGGATCAACAAATGGTACCATTAAAAAGACACTCCCGGCATCTACCTGCTCTGCTATGTGCCCAGCGGACGCGTCACCAGTGACGTTTCTGTGTGGGCCTCTGTGAGATTCGCACAGGAATAGAACATGCCACGATTTGTTTTCTGCGTGTGTTTTCACGCGGTCAAATTACAGCTGTCTGCATAGGATTGCATTATCTAATGTAATCCTATGGCAGCGGGCATGGGCAGAAATTCTGCCGGGAATCCCGCAATGAAATTTCCGCCTGTGTGCAGAGGCCCAAAGTGTGAAAAAGTTGCAGGAAAAAAAAAAATAAAACAAAAAAAATAAAAAATGCAAACGTGCAGAATTAATGTAACATATTTATACTGCACGGTGAACATAAAAAGCATGCCAATATTGCAGATTTTGTTAATCTTGCCTGTAGAAAAAAAATGGAATAAAAAGCAATCAAAATGCTATAGGTTCGCAAAAATTGAATAAAAGAAGACTAGAGTTCATCCTGCAATAAACAAGCCTCCATAGAGTGCCATTAATGGAAAAATAAAAATGCTGTGGTTCTTGGAATGCGGCCAGACAAAACCAATTTTTTTGAAGTTTTTTTTTTTGTACAAAAATAGCAACACATAATAATACTATATAAATCTGGTATTATTGGAATCGTGCTGACCCAGAGAATGTTCTCATGAACGCCGTAAAAGTGAAATTAAAAAACAAATAGAGTCTCCCCCCCCCCCTTGAATCCTCCTAAAAAATATATATATATATATATATAAAAAGATATACAGTACATTATACCCCAAATTGATGCCATTAAAAAATATAACTTAGCCATATGAGGGATTGTTGTTTGTGGGACATGTCGACGGAAAAATTAAAACGTTATGGCTCCTGGAACGCAACGATAAAAAAACTGAAGTATTAGTTGGCCATCAAAGCAGGTTAAAGGGGTCGTCCCGCGCCGAAACGGGGTTTTTTTTTTTTTCAACCCCCCCCCCCGGTCGGCGCGAGACAACCCTGATGCAGGGAGGTAAAGAAAGCTTACTGGAGCGCTTACCTTAATCCCCGCGCTCCGGTGACTTCAATACTTACCGCTGAAGATGGCCGCCGGGATCCTCTGTCTCCGTGGACCGCAGCTCTTCTGTGCGGTCCATTGCCGATTCCAGCCTCCTGATTGGCTGGAATCGGCACGTGACGGGGCGGAGCTACACGGAGCCTGCATTCTGCACGAGCGGCTCCATAGAAGACTGCAGAAGACCCGGACTGCGCAAGCGCGGCTAATTTGGCCATCGGAGGGCGAAAATTAGTCGGCACCATGGAGACGAGGACGCCAGCAACGGAGCAGGTAAGTATAAAACTTTTTATAACTTCTGTATGGCTCATAATTAATGCACAATGTACATTACAAAGTGCATTAATATGGCCATACAGAAGTGTATAGACCCACTTGCTGCCGCGGGACAACCCCTTTAAGGAAAAGAACAGCAATCTCCAATGGTACGTAGTAAAACTGCAGCATCATTCTTAAAATGTGAAACAGCGGCCACTAGTAGTTAAATCCTGAAAAGAAAACACTCTCAACAAGATCAGGCCATAAACATAACACCACGCCATCAGCATATAACAATATTTTCTCCCCACTGTTACCTAACCCTGTCACATTATCTTGTCTTGCTAACAGTGTCAGAGGTTCCAGCATAACAGCAAACAGCAGTGACAGAGGGCATCCCTGCCTTGTATTACGAAAGGGGAAGGATATTTGACTAAATACCCCTGTGATGCTAAAGGGCATACATGTCTGAGATTGCGAGAAGCTGTTTAGTTGTGATGGCTGCCCAGAGCCTTTTGAAGGCCCCCACTGCTGCCATGTACTGTGTTTCTAACTAATAGAATTCCAGTAGAAATACCATACACTGAAATATGGAAGTATTGCATTATGTGGTATAGGAGATCAAACGTTCACAAGTTCAAGTCCCCAATGGCAACTAAAAGTAAAAGGAGTTTTTTTTTTAACTGTTAAAACAAATAAAAACTCTTCCCATATAATAAAAAATAAATAAGAAATGTAAAGAAAAAAAAATTGGTATTGCCATGTGCATAATTGTCCAATCTATCAAAATAAACATCATTTTATCCTGCACAGTTAATGTCATCAGAAAAACGCTAGAAATGCACTTTCACGGTCACGCCGTCTCTAAGAAAAAAAATTGATAAAAAGCAAGCAAAAAAAAGTCATATGTATTCCAAAACATCACAGGCTATCTCATAAAAAAACAAGATAATACTAAAAAGTTTAATCAAATTAATAAATTAATTGCCAAAACCTAACTTGACCATAGCTTCCCAATAAAAGACCCATTCAACTGTATAACATACCTTGGAAGCATCGAAGACCAAGATCGTCATCTCTACCAGATCAGATGGCTTCATCTGTAAATACATATAACAACTCCTAATATTCCCTGAAGTGGATTATCAGTAGAGATGAGCGAATATACTCGTTTCGAGTAATTACTCGATCGAGCACCGCGATTTTCGAGTACTTCCGTACTCGGGTGAAAAGATTCGGGGGGCGGGGGGAGGCGTGGCGGAGCGGAGGGTAGCAGCAGGGAACAGAGGGGAGCCCTCTCTCTCCCCCTCTCCCCCTCTCCCCCCCACTCCCCCGCTGCAACCCCCCACTCACCCACGGTGCCCCGCGAATCTTTTCACCCGAGTACAGAAGTACTCAAAAATCTCGGCGCTCGGGCGAAAAAGGGGCGTGGCCGAGTAGGTTCGCTCATCTCTAATTATCAGGCATAAAACCACACTGATCCCTATGGACAACAAGTCAATGATGCTTCATAGCCTAGAAGCCAAATTCTTCACTAAAAACTTCAGTAATGATATAGGACTATATGAATCAATTTTAGTGGGATCTTTATCAGACTTCAACCAGTTTAGAACCAGGCACCGTGGAAACACTGTGCTAGATGCTGGGCTTTAGGCTGCTTTCACATGGGAGAAAAAAAAAAGGAAACAATTTTATCGCAATGCGACAGTGCTACAAGTCGCATGCATGTGAAGCCCATGCTTTGCAATGGGTTACTTCACATTAGCAATGTTTTGTAGGCTGCTACGTGGTGAGAAAAAAACAAAACAAAACAAAAAAACACAGCATGATGAATATTGCCGCAATTTGCGATGTTTTGTAGCCCATGTTTCCCTATGCAGCCTTCCTGGAACCCCGCCTCCAGGAAGCGCTGGCTTTGATTGGTTCTCGAGCACCGTGGCTCAGCTAATCACTGCAGCGCTCGATGAACCAATAACCACCATCGCATTGAATGGCTGTGGTTGTGTTATAGATTTAGTGGATCCAATATGTCTCCCTGCTAAGTGGACCCACCAGGCAGGGGAAATAGTTGACACTTAGGTGACAGCAGGACAAATGCGAGAACTCGGTGCATGAATAGAAATGGGTCTTACCTTTATCTAGGCGGATGAGGTGCCCCAGTCCTGGAGGTACTCCAGATAGTGAAGAGGTCCAGGCCGCCTTTCCTGACACTGACTCCTAGATGTCCCTCCCTACCTGGTGGTGAGGGAATCCAGGGTCACTGCACCAAGCATGCAGGAGCAAACATAAAGCAGAACCGGAAGCAGACCTCAGCAGCGATAACATATATAAGGTATAGACAGACAGAACCCAGATGTAGGCACACAGGAATCTGGGAAAACCACTAAGAGACAGTGCACTGGGTAGGTGCACAACAAACTACATTCAGACACAGACTGAGACAGGCGCTTGCAAGCAATCACAGGAAGTGACATCAACAGCAGGCATTGAGGAAGCAGACTTTACATAGGAGCTTGATTATCAATCTTTACCAGGTGGATGGAGGAGCTGGACACAGTAACCCTGTGACTGCTGGAAGAAACAGGATCAGGAGACCAGGCGACACCTTGGTCTCCTGGTCCAAACAAGTTGGTTCATCGAGCGATGCAGTGATTGGCTGAGCCGCAACGCTCGAAAACTAATCAGAGCCAGCACTTTCTGAAGGCGGGGTTTTTAAACCTCCAACCAGAAAGTGTTGGCTGAAAACTACAAGAAAGTGTGCCAGAGCTGCAAAGAAGTGCGACGGAGCGGACTGCGCCTGATAGGTGATGTATTAGCTTTGGTTTTTTTTTTAAAGGGCAGATAGGGCTTATTTTAGAGCTCAAACAGGACTTCCTACTGTAAAACTTGCATCACACCGCACGAAAAGCATTTTCGTGCAATGCAACACAAAGGAAGGGTCCATAGGTAGACATGGGCTACAAAACATAGCAAATTGCGGCAATATTTAGCATGCCGCAATTTTTTTCCGCGCAATGTAGCAGCCTGCAAAACATTGCTAATGTGAAGGAACCCATTGCAAAGCATGGGCTTCACATACATGTGATTTGTAGCGCTGTTGCATCGCAAGAAAATCGCACAATTGTAGCCCTGTGAAAGCGGCCTTAATCCTGGCCAGCAATAAAAATACAGCACGAAATTTAAGCTCCTACAATCTAGCAGAAGCAGGTGAGGTGCTCCACTGTCAGAGACAGCTCAGGACCCAGAGGAGAAGATAGAAGTGGTTTTAAGCTGTTTGTAACTTTTTTTTTTTGCTGGCTGCATAGCGCTCAGTGCGCAGAGCTGCAGGGTTTTAGAAAACCCAGATCAGCCCAGGCAGTGACTATTGTCAAACCAGGGGGATGTTTTCATCTATAACTGGGGCTCCTATGGATGCTGCTCCTATGCATGCCCCAGTTACAATGGGAAACTGCAACATAAAAAAAGGGGAGACATAGTAAGAAAAAGTTGCAAAAAAAAGGCCCAGCACTCACGAGCATGTCGATAAAGCGTATTTCCCGCACAGGTCTTGAGCGCACAATACGCTATACCGATCTAACATAGGCAGCCATGTTGCCACTCACACAATTTGCATGAAATACGCGCACAAGAAAAATTGCAGCATGTCCTATCTTGGCATTTTTTATGCGATCATGCACACCAAGATAGTACATGGCAATGAGGGGCACGCAGCCAGTATGCAATGTCATTGCGTCATGACTGCATGCCATGTGCGTATATCTCGCAGCCTACACACTGCCAGATATGCTCATGAGAGCCTGGCCTAAGGCCTCCTTCACACGGGCGACACGGCACCGCCGTGAGAAAATCGCAGTGATATCGCATCACTGCACCGTACGATATCGCTGCGTCTTCTACTTTGTAGCATCACATGCGAGGATTTTCGGGAGGGGGGCTTGAAATATAAGCCCTACCCCGAAAAAAAAGCTATAGCTGAAGAAAAAAAAAGGTATACATCACCTCTCCTTCACTGTCCTGGGCGCTGCCGGAGCTTCTCCCTGGGTCCCGGCACTGATCATCTTTCTCATCTTCTGGCTGGGGATTGAAAACTCCCCAGGTGCTGGAAGCGCTGGCTGTGATTGGCTGACGCGTAGCCAATCACAGCCAATGCTCGATGAATGGCTGTGATTGGTTTAATAACAGCCATTCATGGGCTATCGCTGGACCCGTGACGTTTTTGTGTCGGGTTGTTGCATGCTACAAAGCATCGCATGTGTGAAGGAACCCATAGGAAGGCATGGGCTTTACATACATGCGATTTGTTGCATTGCAGCAACGTGACAAACTCATGCAACTTTGTTGCTCGTGTGAAGGAGGCCTAAAAGTAATTGCAGGATAAAATCCAAATCTATATACAGTATAGAGAAAACTAAATGGCCCATGCCAACCTAAACCATCGCCTTAGCTGTCCAGTAGAACGAGACTATACAAATTATATATCAAAACAAGCAAAGCGGGGGACCCATTCCTGTACTTTTTCTAAATTGTAAATATAGTAATTTAATAAATTAACTGTAAACCAATGCATCAGATGGGCAGCGTATATCGGCCGGCCGTGAAAACGGGGACGATATACGCTCGTGTGAATGAGCCCTATAATAGACCAGCCAAGCTTAGATCTACCATTTCCCTGATAAAGGGCAATATTAGGGAAGTAAAAAAAATTGGGGCAGGTGTATCCGCATGCTCCAAGGTATGTAAGGATTAGCATTTTAATTAAGGTAATTCTGTCCACGACTGAAAGTGGAAGTAGTTTCCAGGTAGGGAATTTATCCTTTAAGTATGTGAGAAGGAGATAAGTATTGAAGTCATAGGACATGGAAGACTCCCTGGGGATTATAATACCTTGCTATTTAAAATAGGGAACTATCTTAAGCCTCTGACTCTCCCACTGTAGCTCCCCTAAGGGACAGGGGCATAACATAGGATTTCTGCCAATTCACAAGTAGGCCAGAAAAGTTCCCAAATGTATTAATTATATTTATCGCATGAGGAAGCGACATGCTGGGCTGATTTAAAAATAAAACCATATCATCAGCATATAATCCTGTCCAATTTTCTCAGGGGTTTATCTGGATACCTAGGTAATGTTGGTCTTTACAAATTTTAAGGGCTTGAGGCTCGATAGCCAGTACAAATAACATAGGTGACATATGGCAGCCCTGTTGTGTTCCTTTGCTTAGTGTATAGAGTAAAGGCCCATTTACACGTAATGATTATAGCTCAAAATTCGTTCAAACGATCAAAAATTTGGCGATAATCGTTACATGTAAATGCAGGCATCGTGCACTTTTCGTCTGAACGATGATTTTAAGGTGAACTTAAAATCCATCAGGTAAAGTGTCTCTCAGTAGACCGCATGCTATGTTCTCCAGGGGAGTCAGGAGATTATATTGTAATTTGCCGGCAGCCTGGACGAGAACAATGCAGCTGCTTGAACAGCTGGGCGCGTGATTAATTACATGCTAGGCTCTGCAAACAGCTCCTGGAGACCCTTTTACATGCAAATGAAGATGATAAAGTGTTAATGGCCATTAACACTTTATACAAAAAGATTGCTAAAACTTTCAATCTTTTGAAAGATTATCTTTGCGTATAAATGGGCCTTCAAGATAACAACCCATTAATCAATATATGTGCTGTGAGGGAGGTATACATAACGGAAAACAACTTTTGGAAGATCTGCTCAAAGTTAAATCGTTTTAGTACTGCCTGTAGGTATGGCCATTCTACACAGTCAAAAGCCTTGCCTGCATCCAGAGCAGCCAAGGCCCAATCTTCCGAGCCAAGCCACTTGAGTGACCACTTGCACCAGCCTAATGTTATCTGATGTCCTCTTTCCAGGAATAAAACCTAACTGATCTGGGTGAATGAGACTCAGAGTTACCTTACCCAGTCTATTAAGTCAAGATTTTAGTTAACATCTTGTTACTGGTTTTAGTAGCATCGCCATATTTGTGTGGTTGACTGGTGGGGGCAGGGAGCCCAAATGATAAATAACCTGGTATAGTTTAAGTGTTTGAGGGGCTGGAAGGGCACTATATTTCTTGTACACTTCCAGTGGTACAATGTCCGGCCCAGGAGATTTCCCCGTTTGGCATGTCCACTATTTGTTATCTTCAGTAGGATCTACTATAAACCTGTCTTCCTGAGAACGAAACATTTTCCAACTCTCTATCCTCACTATGTCTTGCTTAATAAAAGGAGATTTGAGAATTTGAGGCAACCCCTAAGAAGGGCCTTAAGAGTCTCATTGCAATAATGGGTCAAAATCTCCATCATGCATCTCTATGAACACTTGCAATTCATCTGGAATTCGGTCTGACCCTCCTAATAATCGCAACCAAAATGGGAAAATTCGCCATTTCCCATAACTATTGTGGTTAGATAGGTTTAAAGTTAAGAGCATAGGGCAATGATGCCTCTAGCAAAATACTCTATGGATGCTAATGTCGCATATAGCTGGTCATTCTGAAACATATAATCGATTCTAGAAAGTGTTGTCCTATGTGGGGTGAAACAGGAAAATAGACGAGTATTAGGGTAGGTAACTCTCCATATATCTAACCAACCCAGCTCCATTATAAAAAGGGGAAAAGGTAGATCCCATAGAGGCATTCCCTTTAGATTGAGGTGAAAATCTGTCTATGTGAAGGTCAATATACATATTGAAATCTCCCATACATAAAATGCAAGCCACAGGAAAATTTGATGACAATATAGCGGCTTCCTACAAGATATCTGTGGAACATGTGATGGATTGCCGCACTGGATCAGATTTGGATTGGAGCTCTTCCCATCCAGGTGATTTGTGCACTGGCAGAGAAACCCCTCTTGAGAATGAAGTATGATATGAATGTCTACTCCACTGAACACAGGGTTTGTTCAATCCCTGGACTGTCGCCATCGTAATATGTTTCTCTTGAAGACAAGTCAGATTAGGAACATCCTTGCATATATATGAGCACATCATTGCCCTTTGAGGTGGGTAGCCAAGGTCCTTCACATTCCAGGACGGAATTATTTTAAGCTAGCCATTTTTGGTTCATATGTAAGATGAATCAGCATGATAGAATATTAAGTGGGACATTTGCACTAGATCTGTGCTACAGAACAGCAGATAATCTAAACTATAGAAAAAGCTTAATCTACAAAAGTAACTAGGGGTAGAATGTGTGACCAATCCACTTTTCCCAGTAAATACAGTAAATTACGGCATTTATACTTGGAAGAAAAGGAGGGGGAGTAAGAAATAGAAGAGAGCAACACAGAAGGAGAGAAGAGAAAAGTTTGAAAATGAACGTAAAAAACTAACAAAAAGTCCAATGTTAGTTACAAAAATGTCCAGGTGCCCCCCGGCAAAGGAGGAAAGAAAGAGGGAGAGCAGAATTGTACTGCAATTCAAGAAAGATGTACAGCATTTGTCTCTGGTGTTAAGTCACTCTTCCGCCTTTGTAGCAGTGAAAAACATCCTCTTTTTCCCATTAATGATTCTCAGACATGTGGGGAATGCTATAGAGCAATGGTAGCGAACCTATGGCACACGTGCCAGAGGCGGCACACAGGGCCCTCTCTGCTGGCATGCCTGCCAGCGGCCGATCACCACAGTAGTGAATACCGGGTGGGGTGCTTCGGCTCCCCTACCAGTATTTACTCGGTGGCGCTGCTAGCGACACTGATCCCAGGCGCACACTGTGATGTCAGTGTGCACCCAGGATCCTCCTTCTCTGACGTCTCCTCCTTGGTTCTGCAAGAGCAGAGGGGAGGAGGCATCTGGGGACACACACCGATGTCCTAAACAGAGGAGCAGCGGCACTTCGACCAGGAGAAGAGGGTAAGTATATGGGTCTCAGCGGGGCGCTATTACTACTGGCACTGATATAGGGGATACTATTAGCAGTAGTGTCCTCTATATCGGCCCCAATAGTAATAGCATTACTACTGAGGCTTCTGTGGGGGGGGGGGGGTCATTATTTCTACTGTGGCTGCTGTGGGGGTCACTATTGCTGCTGGGGCTACTGTGGGGGACACTTACTACTGAGGCCGCTGTGAGGAACACTATTAGTACTGGGGCTGCTGTGGGGGGGGTCACTTACTTGTGGGGCCACTATTACTGCTGAGGCTGCTGTGGGGGACACTATTACTACTCAAAACAACTGTGGGCATCACTATTACTACTGGAGCTACTGTGGAGGTCACGATTACTGCTGAGGCCACTGTGAGGGGCATTATCACTGAGGTCACTGTGGGGGGGGGGGGGGTCATTATTTCTACTGTGGCTGCTGTGGGGGTCACTATTGCTGCTGGGGCTACTGTGGGGGACACTTACTACTGAGGCCGCTGTGAGGAACACTATTAGTACTGGGGCTGCTGTGGGGGACACTTACGACTTGGGCTGCTGTGGGGGGGTCACTTACTTGTGGGGCCACTATTACTGCTGAGGCTGCTGTGGGGGACACTATTACAACTCAAAACAACTGTGGGCATCACTATTACTACTGGAGCTACTGTGGAGGTCACGATTACTGCTGAGGCCACTGTGAGGGGCATTATCACTGAGGTCACTGTGGGGGGGGGGGGGGGTCATTATTTCTACTGTGGCTGCTGTGGGGGTCACTATTGCTGCTGGGGCTACTGTGGGGGACACTTACTACTGAGGCCGCTGTGAGGAACACTATTAGTACTGGGGCTGCTGTGGGGGGGGTCACTTACTTGTGGGGCCACTATTACTGCTGAGGCTGCTGTGGGGGACACTATTACTACTCAAAACAACTGTGGGCATCACTATTACTACTGGAGCTACTGTGGAGGTCACGATTACTGCTGAGGCCACTGTGAGGGGCATTATCACTGAGGTCACTGTGGGGGGGGGGGTCATTATTTCTACTGTGGCTGCTGTGGGGGTCACTATTGCTGCTGGGGCTACTGTGGGGGACACTTACTACTGAGGCCGCTGTGAGGAACACTATTAGTACTGGGGCTGCTGTGGGGGACACTTACGACTTGGGCTGCTGTGGGGGGGTCACTTACTTGTGGGGCCACTATTACTGCTGAGGCTGCTGTGGGGGACACTATTACAACTCAAAACAACTGTGGGCATCACTATTACTACTGGAGCTACTGTGGAGGTCACGATTACTGCTGAGGCCACTGTGAGGGGCATTATCACTGAGGTCACTTGGGGGGGGGGGGGCACTATTACTGCTGAGGCCCCTGTGGCGGTCACTATTACTATTGAGGCCAATGTGGGGGGCACTAATACTGCTGGGGTATGTTTACACGTGGCGAAAATGCTGCACAATGTCCTCAGCAGAAATTTCCATGGCAAATTCCGCAGCATTTCCGCATCCAAAAAGCAGTCAAAATCTACACCGTCCCCAGGGTTACGATAATTTCTATAAGACCTGGGCATTGTGGATAGATATACGGGAGACACCCTCATTCACCAGATGGCTACAAACAGGTTCTTGCACATAAAACCAAATGACCAAGGCTGGCCTCTATACCACTGAACCCAATACCTGGACCCCCCTCTTCCCGCTCTCCCCTACCCCCCTGGTCCTAAACCCCTGTCTTTTCATATGTTACTGTTTACGAGATAACAAATTTCAAGCAAAACGCATCTCTGTTTGAATAGGAATTTATTGCAACAACATTCATGGAGCCATGAGTGCTCTGCTCATGTTTAATATCGTTAACACGTTAATGTAACTGTTTTGCCTTAATGCTAAAATCCAATAAAAATGTATTGAACAAAAATCTACACCGTCTTTGTTTTGAAGCAGCCCTGTCCTTTTTATAATAACAGGGGTAAAATCATACGTCGTGATAAGCTCCGCCCCCTGATGTGTTAGCACTTTGCAATAAATAAGTGGGTTTTGGGTTGCAGTTCGGGCACTCTGTCTCTAAAAGGTTCGCTATTAGAGATGAGCGAGTATACTCGCTAAGGCACTACTCGCTCGAGTAATGTGCCTTAGCCGAGTATCTCCCCGCTCGTCCCGAAAGATTCGGGTGCCGCCGCGAGGCGGGGAGCTGCGGGGGAGAGCAGGGAGGAACGGAGGGGAGATCTTTCTCTCCCTCTCTCCCGCCCGCTCTGCCCCGCTACTCACCTGTCAGCTGCGGCGGCCCCCGAATCTTTCGGGACGAGCGGGGAGATACTCGGCTAAGGCACATTACTCGAGCGAGTAGTGCCTTAGCGAGTATACTCGCTCATCTCTATTCGCTATCACTGCTAGAGTATGGGATCTAAAGTTCTTGCAATCACCGCTAGAAAAGGAGGCTCTTTGCTTTTGCAATTCTGGAGAAAAATCCAGGAAAAATTAGATCACCATATTTTAAAAGTTGATCTCTCCAGCTTTGCGGGCCAGTTATAGTGCTACATCTCTATCCTTACAGTTATGCAACCTTGCCAGTAATGGTCACGGTGAAGATCCAGGTGGCAAATGTCTGGCTGCACCTGATAGGCTCGTTCAACTGCATATGCTGTTGAGAATGGGGCCTCAAGGAAGAGCACTTTCAGGGGAATGCATTTGCTGGCACCACCTCTCCATGGGGGAGATGTGCTGCCAATTAGAGTGTGTATTTACGCTTGCTTAAATGATCAGCTGATGATCAAGCATTTGCTCGTTTGTTGACTGATCAGTGGCATATTCAACAGCATGATAATCGCGCAAACTAACATTCATGCCTGATCATTGGGCTGTGTAAAAAAATCTTACCATTAATTCCTTTTCCATGAGTCCATCATATCAGCACACGTGGAGGTTGCCCTCTAACCTTGCTGGGTGAAGAAGAGGAGAGTTTAAAAGGCCGCCTCGTACCACCATCATCCAGTGGCTTCCAATTATCACAACGGATACGTGGCCCATTCATTTATTACTGCTGGAAATACAACATACTGTTATTTCACATGTATACTTTATACAGTAATCTATAAGGCTGGGTAAGTATGTGCTATCATGATGGACTCATGGAAAAGGAATTAACGGGAAGATTAATCCTTGTTTTACTATTCTGTCTATTCTGACAGCACACATAGTGGCTATACCAAATTATAATGGTACCATCAGGACCAACCATAGCCTGGAGGGCCTTCCATCCAAGGGCCAGCTCCCTACTAGATTGGAGGTCTAAGTGGTAACATTTAGAAAAGGTGTGAACACTAGTCCAAGTTGTGGCTTTGCAAATTTGCTCTGTTGATGCTTCGCTGCGTTCGGCCCATGAGGAAGCGAGAGCCCTCATGGAGTGGGCGCTTATTTCCTCAGGGGGAGGCAGGTCTCTGGTCTTATATGCCTCCTGGATTGACATTCTGATTCATCTGGTGATGGAGTCCTTCAAAGCAGTCTTCCCTTTAATTTTGGCCCTGGAACTGATGAAACAGGTTATTAGATTTCCTAAAAGTTCTGTGAGACCTGTAAAGGTTAAACCTGTAGGTTAAAACCGCACGTCTAACGCCTAGATTATGAAGGTGTCTCTCTGTCATTTTTATGGTCCTGGCAGAAGGAAGGCGGGATTATTTCCTATTCCATGTGGAATGTTACCATTTTAGGTAAAAAGGAGGGATCTAGTCCCATGGCTAGTCTGTCATCAAGCACTTTCAAATAGGGTTCTCTACAGGATAATTCCTGCATCTCCCCAATCCGCCTGGCAGTTATTTATTGCTACCAAATAAAAACACCTAGTCAGGCTCTTTAGGGATACCAATTGTATGTGCTAAAAGGGAGGTCTGCAGAGACTGCCTAAGACTAGGTTAAGGTCCCAGGAGGGAACAGACGGAAGGCTTTGAGTCAATTTTCCCCTCTAAAAAAAATCTGCGGACCCACCTGTGCTCTATTAGCTAGCTGAGTGTCAAAGAGAGAACTAAGGGCAGAGACCTGTACCCTAAAGGTTCTAGGGCTTAGTCCCTTATCTAGGCCTTCCTGTAGAAAATCTAGGATTCTTGTGAAATCTGGGTGGCTCAGATTTGGTCGATCTGATCCGCACCAGTTACAGAATTTCCACCATACCCTAGAGTATATAGTGGAGGTAGCGCCCTTTCAGCCCTCACGAGAGAGTAGTTACTACCTTGGATGACAGGTAATTATTACATTGCTTTTCAGCAGCTAAGCCATCAACTTCATCCAGTGGACCCCTCCTGACAGAAAACTGGGCCTTGGGACAGAAGGTCCTCTCAGAGATAGCAGGGCTGGGGTCTGAACTGTCAGTGATGACATTAGTGGTAACCAAAGTCTTTTGTCTATGCAAGGGCAATGAATACTACCCTTGTGTGGTTGTTTTTGATCTTTTGCAGAGCTTGGGAGATCAGAGAGAGGGAGGAAAGCGTGGGCTAAGTCCATGTCCCAATCCTGTGAGAGTACATCCAGCATCAGGGGATTGTACTCTGTTTAGGGAGAAGAATTCCTCCTTAAGGCAAAGAGGTATATCTGGGGCTGACCCCACTGAGACGTCAATTGAAGACTTCTGTGTTTAGAGACCATTGGCCAGGGTCACGTTTCTGTTGACTCAGAAAGCCTGCTATGACATTTTGGGAGCCTTTTAAATGAATGGCCGATAAGAACTTTACGTTGTCCTCTGCCCAGGAGAATATTCTTTGTGACAGCCCTTGGAGACGTGGATGTCTGGTGCTGCCCTGATAGTGAATAAGACACTATTGTAAAATGATCTGAAAATATTTTTACATGTTTCTCTTGTGTTTGTATAAGCATCTCCCATACTGCTCTAAGTTCTCTAGTGTTCGAGGATTGAAAGTGGTGGTGGGAAGGCCAGGAACCCTGAAATTTTTTGTCTGCTACCTGTGCCCGCCCCCACCAGGCTGGCTTGCATCTGTGGTTACAAAAATGAATGGAGTTAAGGACCACTGAATCCCTTTTTTTAAGGTTTCAGGGCAACAGCCACCATTCTTGAGATCTTTTCATTTGGGTGGACACTAAGTTTCTTGTCTAATGACAATTGCCTTCTATCCCATGCCGAAAGGATTTCTTGCTGGAGGGGTCTAGAGTAGACTTGTGTCCATGGAACCATCTGCAGACAAGCGGTCATCTGGCCTAGCACTCTCATTGCTCCTCTTAGAGTCTTTTTCCTTTAAATTTCCTAATGGCTTGGACAATATCCTCCCTTTTTGCTTGAGGTAAGAAAGAGAAGCCTTCTGATGAGTCAAGGAGTAACCAGAGGAAGATTTTTTTTTTTGAGTGTCTAGGTTTAGGCTAGAGTTTTCAAAACTAATAAGCCAACCCAGCTCAGATAAGAGATTAACTGTCTGACCCAAGTGGCTTCCCATAGATTTGGAACTATCTGAGATAATTAGAAAGTCATCTAGATAAGAAATTATGTTAATTCCTATTCCCCTGAGATAGCCTATCGGCTCTATCATTACTTTGGAAAACACTCTAGGCGCAGTGGACATGCAAAAGGGCAGGCAGAAACTGAAAATGGACAATTTTTGTCCCATTTTAAATCACAAACCTAAGATATTTTTGGCATGTCAAATGGATAGAGATATGGTGGTATACGTCTGAGGTCGATTGTGCACACTGCCTCAGCTGATCAGGGGGATTGTAGATCTGATAGTCTCCATTTTAAATTTAAACTCAGAAATGTATCTATTAAGTGACTTTAAATTAAATATGGTTCAAAATGAACCGTTGGGTTTGAAAACTAAAAATAAAGTGAAATAGCAGCCCCAAAACGGTTCCTCTAGAGCAACAGCTCCCAATTCTATTAGCTCCTGAACTCCCTGTTCTACTTTTTTTTGGAGAAGGGTGGACTGATCTGGTGTCACTATAAACCTTCTAGGAGGAAGGGATGAGAATTCTATTCTATATCCTAAAGTTATTATCTGCAGCACCTTTTTAGGCTTTATTACTCCTATGTCTGCAATCATAATAATGGAGTTTATAATTCAATTAAAAAATAAATAAATAAAAAAAAAAGTTACATGCATTTGTGCTGGAGGTTAGGCCCTCTCAGGATCCCTTACTATAGGGACCACCACTACCTCAAGTCTGAAGCTCGGTGTTTCTAGAGACCATTTGTAGCACATCAAAAAATCCCTTTCGTGTGGAGCTCAACCAACCATTGCCTGGTTTCAAATCTATTGCTTAAGCTAATAAAACACTGCCTTATTATGTATGTCCCGTCCATTGATCTAATTTAGATCATGTAACAAGACATTGCCAGGATTTACACACAGGAATGTAGAGGTCATACCTTAGGAGGCCAGAGGGCAGTTACGATGAGGAAGTGTTCGCTTAAACTCCTTTATGGGAAAGTTACAAGTATTTCTTATTGACATCATTTCTGAGCAGAGCTCTTTATTTCCTGCTAGACAGAAAGACAAATAAATAAAGATAAATCCTGGGAGACAGGAAGAAGAGAGAAAACAAGAGTGATTGTCTATTCCAAAACCTGTTCGTCATGATGAAAGAAAAAAAAAAAAAGGTTGCATGATAAGTGGCTACACAAACGCCACCTTATTCTTGCCAGAGTCATATTATTCTTATATATGGTGGAAAATCATATCACATTGAAGCCAGGACAATGCATAGCCACGACCGTGCAATGCAATAAAATGCATGAATATATTATACACTCTAGGATAGAGAGATATCTATACACAAACAGTGTCGTCATTCTAGACTTGCATAGTGCAGTAATATTTCAGTCTATGAAGCGTTAAAAGTACATTAACTATAGTCACATACCCAAGTGCAGCGTCCCTTAAAAGCCCTCAAGTCAAACAGCTGGCGTTTAACACCCACATGCTACAAGCTGGAATATTTTCTTCACAAGTTTCATGGATGTGTGACCACCGAGACTCTCCTGGAGCACACACAGTACACTCTGGAATTCCATTCTGGTTATGTCTTGTTACTTGAGCAGAACACATCTGCTTATCATCAAGATTACAGCAAGTATTATGGGAGGTAGATTTCATGTAACACAAGCCAAGAGGCTTTTTGTTAAAAAATTTTTTATATATATATATATATATATATATATATATTCTCCATGACCTAACAGGCAGATACGGTTGGGAAAACATGGACAGATGGTACATGGGAACCTATGCAGGAGGAAGCCTCACACCTGATGCACAGAACACAGAGCCCAATTAGAGGTTTTCCGTAGAAAATACTACTGATGACCTATCCCGATAGGTCATCAATAGTTGGTCGTCTGGGGTCCATCACTTGGGACCCCGACCAATCAGCTGAGTGGGCGCATGCTGTCAGCGCCACAACTAAAAGGTCAGAGCAAAAGCATTCCCATGCTTGCCCAAGGGTTCTGAGAAGCAGCAAAGAAAACAAAACTCCCCCTCAAGCTGTTACAGTATAACAAACGTAAAGCATACTTGCACTTTCAGAATAAGCTGATGTATGTTCACGAAGGAATACTACATTTTTTGGCCATTATACAACTTCTGTAGGTAAATTATCACCAGTTTTCCCCCTTCTGTAGTTTATCTCCAATTGTCAGTTTTCCATGAGCTGGAGGGTAAAGACAAGCGGTTTCCGTTTCTCCATAATATCGCACACAAGAGATTAGATCTTCAACAGCCCTCTGTAGCAGATCATCAGGAACAGCACCACAGAGGACAGTGTACAGCAGTACTGAGAAGTGTAGATGGGATTTTAGTAGCTTTGGCACAGTAAAACACTTCACATCTGTCAATCTTTCGGCTTCCATCTCCTTCCGCACTCCACATACTTCTATGGGCGGTATGAGACAGTAGCAAGTCATGCACAACCAAACATTCCTGTCATTTGTCCTGGTGCCCGTTACAAGAGACAGATTATATATGACAACATGCAGTGGACAGCAAGTTAGAAGGAAGAGAGACTTTCCCCCCCCACCCCCCCCACCCAAACACTTGCTCACATTGCTGCCTTTGCCCCTTGCACTAGGGCCATATTTACAACAGAAGATAAGTTCTGCCTGAGATTTTTGTGCACAACTCGCAACACAGACAGTCCATGTGCAGGACACTACATGGTACATATTCTCAGGCGAGACTTGCAAAAAATAAAAAACAGGATATTCAGGGATTTTTATAGAAAAGTAAATGCACACGAAAAGGAACCAATTGAATAGGTTCATGTACATGAGCAAGTTCTGTCCATACTGCAATCAGAGCAGAACCATGTAAATAAGACTTAAGGGGTTCTGTCATTGGAAAAGAAAAAAAATAATTTAGACTTACCTATTCCTCACCATGCAGTTGTCTTACTAGTTTCCCTGGGTCACGTCACCTTCAGCCGGCCGGATCCTCTTCTTCCCGTGACATAACGTACGTTCTCGGCATTCTACTTCCTGCAGGTCAGTGCATGCTATGCCACTAGTGATGTAGTGTTCACTGCCTAGCAGGGAATGCAGAATCCTCAGCTGTCTACTTTAGCGCACAGGTGCTGACTATTGCCACGACTGTGCATGTGCGGTGGCTTGCCAGAAGTGTTCATGTACCATATGAACACTAGCGATGAGACCCTGCAGCTGTACACTGAAGCAGGCTGCCGAGAATTCAGCATTGCCTGCTATGCAGTGAACACTGCCACTAGTGACATAGAATACATTAACCTGCAGGAAGCAGAATGGCCAAAATGTACGCTACATAACAGAAAGAGGAGTCGGCCGTCTGGAGGAGCCAGGAGAAGGTGCGGTAAGTCAAAAATGCCTTTGTTTATGTACATGTCATTGCTTCAGGCATGCAAAACAATCGCTACTGATTCATATTGTGGACCTGCAAGTACTACATGTAGCATAGGGCCCCATAATATTCCTCTTGGAAGAATTACTTTAGTAATAGGCATCTATGGGGGTACAATATGAGCGCCACACCACAGATCTGTCATATAGACATGTACATGAAGTCTTATGTTTTGATCCTCCCCACTGAAGTGCAAACAACTATATAAGTGCAGGCAGTTAAAAACCCGAAGTCTCGAACATAAAAGGATAGAAAATAAAAAGCGGTGCGCCAAATTGTTGTAGTTTAAGGATTTATTAATTCAAACATGCATGTAAAACACTAAATTGCATTAGCAAAAGATCAATGTAAAAACACTGTTCACAATTTTTTTTCCTTTTCGTTTTAGCAACATTCTGAAATGCGCTTTGAATTTGTTCGTGTTATAGAAAGGTTTGACATTTGTAATAGTGTTTGGTTAAGGATGTGCACCATGTCATTAATACTCGCCCTAGAATTAAAGACCTCACAGACCCTAGAGAGCAGAACCGAGTCAAGGCAAAAGGCTTAATTTACAACGAAAAAATAAGATGACAATAAGAATAATCATTACTGCAACTGTATGGCCGCTTCAAAAAAAACAAAAACAAACAAAAAAAAAAGTCGCCAACATAAAAGAATGTCTACACTGGTTTAGCAGTTTCACATGATTTGTACACCTAGTGTTATAGGAAAGCCATTAAGCGCACACCTTTAAGCAAAATTAACATGGAAGAAAAAAGTTTCAGTATTCGGCCTAACTTTCATAAAACTACAAAAATGCAAGTTACAATAATCAGATATTAGAATACAAGTTATTTTACGAGCAAGCCAACATGGTAAGCATGTACATCTCAGAATCTGTGGGAATGACAGTTCTATACTGTAACATTTGACCCTGCACTACCGGTGGCAGCCAGCAGAGTACTATATATTAAACATGGAATACGTCATGTAATACCACTGTGCACGCCACGTTATATATGTGCTCTGCTCACGTAATGCAAGCTAGAGGATCCAAAGCCCTATGGAACAGAGAGAAGGGGGCTGTCAGCCGGTGAAATACTCACCCTATGGTAACCTTTCCTACTGCATCCATAACACGTCTTTTTTTTTAGCCTAGTTTCAAAGCTGTAGTGTCACCTTTAAATACTGTTGCTTATTGTTTACTATTAAAACCCTGAAACCTATTTTACATTGCCGTCTTAGTTTTTGTTTTGTCCAAAAAGAGCAGATTAGTACCCTTTAACCAAACTTTATTTATAACCCAAGCAGTAAAAAGATACATAATCTCTAACATTCCTAATTATATAACCATTTGGATTTACAATGCAATACAGTGAAGATTAATAAAGTGTTTTAATATATGCAGTAAGGCCCTCGCCTACTGTCAATATATGACCAGTATCAACCTGTAATAGCTACAGTTGGTTTCTTTTTAAAGTCAGAAGTCATCATCTGAGTAAAAATTCTTGTCTTTATTATAGTTTTTTAATGGCTCATGTTTGTAGCACAAAATATGGAACCAAGCTGAGCGGGTATTTTGGCAACATTTAATTAGTGGAAGCAAAAAAAAAAAAAAAAAGGAAAAAACAGTTTTCAGGAAAGAAGGCTAAATAGATTGATCTATCATTTAAAGAAAGTAACTTTTAGTAGAATCTGAAAAAGATGCGTGTGACATAGGAGGAAATTAATGTAATATTCTGTAGATTCAAGATTATAGGCAGAGAATGAATTATTACAAATAGGGCTGGGGGAGTTGGCATTGTTGGAGTCGAGGACTGGGGTAGGATGAGGAGCGCGAAGGATTACAAAAGCAGACACTTTCTCTTCCTCTTTTTCACTGGGGGTGGGCAGAGAACTGCTCGTATTGCTTCGTCAAACACAGTCTTCAGTCCTCTCTGCGTAAGTGCTGAGCATTCTAAGTATTTCACTGCACCTGTTGGAAGGAAGAGAAATTGTCATTTCATATACAGAGATTTGTTTGTTCTTGTTTTACCAAAAAAAAAATAAAAAAACCCAGCAAGGAATCTTGGGAGAATTTAGAACTACAGAGTTTTAATGGCAAGCTCACATGGGATGCATACACTTAGGATTTGTGTGGAAAATCCAAAGTGTACTCCAGCACCAACAACACGGATCAGATTTAAAGAAGTCTAAATGCCATCCACACTGTGTAAAAATCCGCCAAGTCATGCGGTGAAGATTCACGACAGATTTTGCCTCTTTTTTTTGCAATACAGAAAGCAATTCAGCATGTAAAGAATTTTGCAGTGGATTTTCTGCTGCGGGTAAATTCACCCCATGTAGATGTACCCCTATGCTTTACTCTTCGCCAGGGTCCATCAAAGATGCAACATAAAACTAGAACCAAACATGACATGTAAACCAGAGGAATTCCTCAATCTGGCACAGTATTTGAAGCTGTTCCTGGCAGAAAGAGGACCAAACGCAGTCATACATATTACTATGGCTGTACTGCATATTCATCTTCTCATTATCCTTATAGGAGAAGGAAAAAAAAAAAAAAAAAAAGGGAAAAAAAACAAAAACACAAATAAACTGCGGCTCTCCAGGGCAATGTCTGAGTGCCATATATGGTTCTGGGTCACTTATTTGCTTTGCAAACCCCTTTCCCAAGCACAATCCGTATGACCCACGATGAAGAGAACAGCAACTACATATATTCAATATAATGGAGCTTTGAAGACATCTTTCTCATTAGGGCTATATTGTGGTCATTGATTAATGTCTGAAGATTCTAATGGACCAGAAGTGTTGACACTGGGAACAGATGACGTACAAAGCCGTTCCTGCAGCTTGGTCTTCATTTCCTCATAAAGAAGATCAATACAAGTGTCCTATGAACTAATACACCTTTCAGCAGAGTGTTTTCCAGGGTTTTGTATAAGAAACGGATGGCTTTCTAGCACAACTGACAGACAGGGGATGTATGAGCAGCGTGCCAACCTTGTTACCATTCTCACCACACTATTCACTAGGGTAACCTTATAGTAATTGGACATAAGAGTATGGCCGCCTGCACACGGGCGGAAATCCCGCCGCAGGATTTCCGCCACTGAAAGTTTGCATAGGAGTGCATTACAATACGCACTCCTATGCAGACGGCCGCGCGAAATCTCGCGCGGCAAAAACCGCGGCATGTCCTATTTTTGTGCGGGGCACGCACTCACCCGGCCGCCGGCTCTGGTCTGCGCATGCGCCGGCAGCCGGCACATGAAAGAGCCGGGGCCGCCAGGCGCGGGTGAGTACGCGCTCGTCCCTGCAGGCTCTCGGGTCGGGTCCCGCGGCGAGAATTCTCACTGCCGGATCCGACCCGCTCGTGTGCAGGCGGCCTATATGCGGAGAAATTTCTGCAGCGGAAACGCAGCAAAACTGCAGGGTCCATTGGAGTCACAGCAGATAATCGGCAGCATTTTTTTCTTCTACACGTGAACAGCATTTGCTTTAATCTCACTTTTAGGCTCAATGTCCACGGGCGAACTTAAATTGCGGAATCCAAGCAGGGCACCCGTGCGGACGATCTGGAGTTCAAGCTGCCCATAGAGAAACATGGACGTCCGCAGCGGAATTAAAGTATGTGGATTTGTTTTGCGGACCTTTTGGTCTGGAAAACAAAATGCAGCACGCTCCATTTCAATGTGGTCAACAAAAGCTGTCCGATCCGCAGCCTTTCTGCAATCCCAGATTTTGCGGGAAAGTAGGAGTTTAAATAATAAAAAAAACAAAACAAACAAAAAAAACCACACAACACTCCCCCACTACGCATGTGCTGCGGGGCGCCGGCCGCTGCTTCCGCACAGACCCACAGTGAAGAGAATAGAAAACAGACGGGTAAGCAGAGACCCGCAGTGTCTTTGGCCGCAGGCAGGGCCAGATTTTGCTATGTGCTCCCGCATGCAGAATACGATCCGCCCATAGACATGAGGCCCAATAGTAAATGCTTCCGCTATGGAAAATCCACAGCATTTCCGCAACATGTGAATACATCCTAAGGCCTCCCTCACACAGGGCATTTGCAAAACGCTGCCTTTTCAGCCCAGCTGAAAATGCTGCCCATTCATTTCAATGGGAGAAACTCAGCTAAAAATGCCCAAAGATAGAACATGCAGCGCTTTCAAAACGCAGCGTTTTTCAAAGCAGCATTTTGAGCCTTGTGAGAGCAGCCCCATTGAAATGAATGAGAGCCTTGTACAGCATTTAGCACAGGGCTGAAAGCGCCCTGTGTGAGGGAGGCCTAAGGGTCATCAACTGTTGATTGGGGTCCGCCATTCAGAACCCCGTCATTGCCACTACACACAAGGGTACAGAGCATAAGCTACTGCTCCATCCCCAGTGTAGTGCCATCAATTTTAAGGAGATCTGCCCCTGCAACTATAAGTGCCAGCCACTACATAAGGGTTGGAACAGCACCTTCCACTCTGTACCTGTGTGCAGTGGCAATGACAGCAGGCGCCCAGTCAGCTAAACGTCCAGGCACAGAGTGCCAGATCTGGTATTTACCTGGAAAACCCCTCTAAGGCATCCAAATGCCAGACACATTAACAGGAACACTTGGGACTTTTTTTGTTCAAACAAATGCCTCTTACGGGATTTCCCCATTGTAATGACTTATAGGGTAGCTGTAGATCCCATCAGACCAGCACACTCTTGATCTGCTATTAACACTTTCTTAGAGAACAGAGATATGTTGGCAATAATGCATAAAAACTCCAGTACCAAAAAAGGTAGCGTTCCCACATAGCAACCAGATATTTTTCCAGGTATACGTAAACTGAAAATTGATGATCTGATTGCACGCCATGAACAATACTGGCGGTTTCATTATGTGTGAGGGCCTTTGTTTTCCCCTGATGGAATTTTTCTATAAGTCACTAAGCCACAATGCTGAAAAGCCTGCAATTCCTGTCCGTATGACAAATATTTTTACACGAACGGTTTTGGATAACATGTACATACCAATCTCTTTTGCCATGGCAAGTCCCTGAGGATAGGTAATGGGTGTAAGCTTCTTCTCTTTAAGCTTCTCAATCGTGTCTTTATCGTCTCTCAGATCAAGTTTTGTGCCCACAAGGATAATGGGAGTGTTAGGACAATGGTGTCGGACTTCCGGGTACCACTATACAAGAAAAACAGGGCAAGTGAAAAATTAGTAAGGTCATGTAACACTCATATCTGCAGTAACAAGCACATGGGCTGCCTGGCGTCTACTAAATAAAGCAGCTTAACATTACCACCATGACACAGGTCAGGACTCACTGCAGGCCGCCAGTCCAAACACTAGAACCCATGGCTCCGGAGTAGCGCTATTTAGGTCATTGCTGCTCTGACGTGGATTCATTTCACCAGACTCTGAACTTCTCACCCCCAGAACAAAACTTCTCCAACTCGCTGCACATAAACATCCCCACATTCCTACAATTGCAGCAAACCCCCCAGTGGAAACATGTGTTTACCTTAGCACGGACATTTTCAAAGGAAGCTGGGCTCACAAGGGAGAAGCAAATTAGAAATACGTCCTGGGAAAAAAAAAAAAAGTGAAAAGTTACCGTCTTTCATTAAACATACAGACTAGACACGGATGTTACTGGACTCTGCAAAGAGATCAGAAAAGCAAAAAATTAATTTAAGGGTAGAGAGTGCTCCAAATTAAGAATCAGGAAGTGCAAACCACAAATATGGAGAACATGAAAATTAAATTAATTCTTCCTTTTTATTTCCCCAGAGTGGTTTTAATCTTCGATCAAAAGGAACATATAAAAGCATTAATTGTGCTCTGCAAGCTAAGCGACATGTTTCACAAATTGTAGCCTTCACCGACAAAAGATGGCGTACACGACAGATAATTGGCAGACCGCTCCATTAACAGCAGGTTTTAATTAACTCACCGAAACATTGGAAGCTTTGGGGCTCGGGCTACAAGCCTAACAAAAAATATTCAGATTCAAGAGCAGAATTTAGTGCTTTTATGGATGCTGTTCCTTCCTCTTACAACGGGGAGAAATTACTACCCAATTCTCATGCAATGCAGTTAAAGAAAGCTTTACATTAAGCTGTAGACAATGCAGATCTAGTCAGGCAGCAGCGCTAAATTCTGCTTTATATTTTACGCAATTTTTAAAGAATAAATTAACACGCCAAAAATAGAGACAGCTCCGAGTACATGTAATTATTTATGAGATGCACACACAAACGCCCAGTTACAGCACTCAGAAACAAGAACACATTGGTTTATATACTTGAGGGGTTTCTCTAGTACAGGAACTGTTCCCAAAAAGGAAATAGTAACATAAGATCTTAGCTGCCTGCTTCCACCCGCATAGGGGAACCAATTCGTATGACTCATATGAACCTACATAGGTACGCCATACAGATCAGCCTCCAAGTAGTAGTTACAGGGCAAATCATCACTAAACCCCAAACCATAAACTTATGTGTCCCTACTGGGCAGTGCCAGTAGGCAGACATGCCCTCTGGGCAAGAGGAACGGTAACGCCCAGTTGTCAATTTAGTCATGCATGTCCGGAAGGAGCAGCAGAGGAAAGGCACAGCAAAGTTAAAGGGCCACACCATCAAGAACATTTTTTCCCATCCCTGCCCCCTCACCTGACTGCCTGTCATACTCTGGAGGTCTTCTGTGTATATTGCAGTCACTTTCACGCAGTATGTAGCTCCCTGTATGATACTTATCAGATACCATCTTGATTTTGAGATTTTTGCCTGTACTAGGAATTCCATCATGTATCAGCAAAGTATCACATGACCAGTTAGTGTATATATGCTATAACAAAATGGGTCCGCGCTCCGGGAATTTGGCACTTCAGTACTTTAATCCTCCACAACGCGTTTCATCCCTTAACAGGGACTTTATCAAGTATCACACTTGATAAAGTCCCTGTTAAGGGATGAAACGCGTTGTGGAGGATTAAAGTACTGAAGTGCCAAATTCCCGGAGCGCGGACCCATTTTGTTATAGCATATATACACTTGAATTGAGCGGCTCTCATAGTGAGAGACGGAGGAGGACCGCGGCTCCCCAGCTGACTGGCCCAGCAGGACATCAGGGGATTTAAAGGCGCAGGAGCACACATTTATATAGGAGAACTTGGATAGAGAGTGTCAGTGAGGTCCCTATCCAACAGGATCCTCACTAGGCACCGGGTGAGTGTGATATATATTTTATGCACCTATATCCAGCCATGCTTACTCGGTACACTCAGGCAGCGCTATCCTAATTTTTTCTTATATATATTACATGACCAGTTAGAGCCAGTACCATCTCTGCCTGCTGAAGGCCAACAGTTCCCCATTGAGAGCCTGTGTGGTACAGTCCACATGCAGCTTCATTGCAGGCAGTATGCTGACTGACAGAGTGACTTCTTGTGAGAGTACAAAATCAAGTAATTCCCAGGCAGTCACAATGAGATCACGTGACCTACCCGCAGAGAAGAGCCGACAGGTCTACTTTAAGTGATCCTCATATTTGGGCGCAGTCTTGGAGGATTTCACTGGCTGAGATTTGTGCATTAAATCCATACGCAACCAATCACAAAACATCATTTGAAGGTAAACTCTTGACTGGGAAGCAACACTGACACACGCAAAGTTCAATATGTTCAGCCAAGCATGTACTAGTTGTGCAAGATGGCTATAACCTTCCACCAACACTGGGCAAGGTAAACAAGAAACTGATAGCTTTTTCACGGTCCGCTCACACAAGCGCAGCACACCCAGGAGAGATCTAGCAGTGCTAGAGGAGCGCAAGTTGGCCATACAGGAATAAAAGCCATAGAACCAGAGAAAACAGTATGAGCTCAAGGACTCAATTAACAGCGAGATCAGCTGATAGTTACCGTCTGTGGATAAGATAAAGGACGCAATCTATCGTAATCTTCTTGTCCAGCAGTATCCCATAATCCCAAGTTAACCGGTTTTCCATCCACCATTACATTGGCAGAATAGTTGTCAAATCTAAGTATCAGTGGATACATAAGAAAAGGCAGAAGTTAAAATCTTCATACTTACTACCAAAACTAACAGCTGTATAACTTGCATTAGAGTACTCTATAAAGGGGTTTTACCAGAACAAGTTATCCCGGGGTCTCACCGCTGACACCCACTGATATCAAGAACGGGACTCCTGTGTGCTGTTCCCTTGTTAGGGCATGGGTTGCCACTTCACCCGAATTGAGCTCTGGATGAGAATACACAGTCAGCGCGCCATTCATTTCAATGGGACTGCTGACATATCTAAGCAGCACCCATTCAGGCATTTTCGTCATTCCCATTGGAGTGATGTCACTGCTGAAGAAGCAACCTCTGCAGTGACAGGAGAACAGGACACAGGAGTCCCATTCTCAAGATCAGCAGGGGTCTCATTGCTGAGACCCCCACCGATCAGCAAGTTATCCCCTACCCTATGGATAGGGAATAACTTGTTATTCTAGTAAAAACCTCTTTAAGTTTACAACAGTGGTCTCTGGCTGTTGCAGCATGCTGGGAATTGTAGTTTCCTGACAAGCTGGAGACCACAGAATTAGTGTCACTAACATTTAATGATGACATTTAGATACTATTGAGAATTGCTCATTCAAAAGATATCAGAGCATATTCCTGTGAACACAGATAAGAGACATTCACTGGACATCGGGCCACGACGTTACTTACACAGTTGGGATGTATTCTCCTGGGAATGCATTTGTTGTGTAACTGATCAGCAAACAGGTTTTACCGACAGCTCTGGAATACAAGAAATACAAATCTGGATGAGCAAATACATACATTAAAGGACATTGCATATATTTCACCAATATGCCCTGGCAGACACCAACCTCTTACATTTCCCATAAAATTGTACCCTATGGCCATACTCTTAGTGGAGGACTTAAAGTTTAGGCAGGACAATACTCAACCAGTGCACCAGTAAGATAAGAAAAAAGTGGAAGAAAAAAAACTGAACTTGGAAAAAGAAAAATAGAAAAGTGGTCAAAACCGGTTTCAAAGACTATGCTCCGTAGACAAGGTACACATCCTTCCCCAGTGCACGGCACACAAGATAAGCATCACGTTGCCATCTGTACAGCCATTTCTGACTGTTTGCTCTAGTTTTGGAGGAGAGAAACTGCAATTAAAAAAAAAAAAAAAACGCAGTCCTAACGCAGGTGTGAAAGGAGCCCAGGGCTGGTCTCACTTCTGTGTAGGAGCACCCGGTCGGAGGTCCCATTGCAGCTCCGGCACAAAATCCCTAAAGAAAAAAGGTCTGCATGCAGTTTCTCTTTTGGTAAAAGGTTAGGCAGCCAAACTGTAATTGAACGGACCCACGGAGTCAATGGGATCCATTCGTCTCTGTTCGGTCCAGTCATAAGACGGAGCAGGAAAACAGAAGCACTGCCGCAGATGTGACACCACTCTAAGGCCTTATGTCCACGGGCGGATCGGATTCCGCATGCGGATTCCCAGTGTGTGACCTAGAGGAAGCCATTTGCGGGAAATCTCAGATGTAATTGTTTTTCCACTGCAGATCATCCGTGTGGAGGGAAAAAAAGAAAAACAACAAAACCCAGCAACCCCCACCTCCCCAATTGATTTTAACCTTCAAATCCACAGCGCATCCGCTATTGTATTTGCGGATGCACTGTGGATCGTCCGCACCCATTGACTTCTATTGAGCCCGTCTGCAAGGAATCCGTACTGAAATTGAGCATGATCACATTTGTTTTCCGCACCCAATGGTCCACAAATCACATCTGCATGCCTGAATTTAGTTGGATGACAATGCCTATGGGCACGTTGAATTGCAGATCTTCCGGGCGGGTCACCCACAAATCAACATCGGGCCTAAGGTTACCAATAAGCATAGAAGAACAAGGGAACAGTCTCAAATCAGATTCCAAAGTCCAATTGGTTGCAATAGGAGATCAAATTCCCGTCGCAGATTTTTCAACATATGTATTAAAAACCACACAGAATTGACCAAATTGTGAATAGCCTCAGTGAATGGGGATAATCCGTGTGCATTGCTAGCTACAGATCCATGGTAGAATTCCCAGGCTCAGCCATTTCTGCCACGGATTCTTTTGCAGATACTGTGTTCTTGTGTGAGAAAGCAGTGCCAACATACCCGGATGTTACCATGAATCCCACCTATTACCGGGGTTCTCCAGGAGCCCAAAGTTGCTGAGAACGTAGAGGACCAAATTAAGTGAGACCTGTCATTAGCGTTGGGGACAAGGGGCCACCAATACGCCTTCAGGCAGCTGAAATTTAGTTTTTTAAAGATACCCCTGTGGAAACTAGACATGTCGGGATTAGTAGAAAAAGCATGAATTCAGCTAATCGCAGAACAGACTGTTTTCGCAGGGACCTCTTTACACAGCTTAACAGCATGCTGGTGATTTAGTGGCCCCAAAACTTGTGACAGGCCCCCCTCTAAGGAAATGGATAGCTTGTACTACCAAAATAAGGTTTAATAACCTAGGAATAAAACACGCCAGTAACGACTAATCACAGGTACAAGTATATTAATGAGTACACAGGCCTGCCTACTGATCCTTTTACACCCAAGCCTGCAGTTGTGACAAGGTGGCATCATCTACATCTAGAGGAAAGAAGGTTTCACCAACATTATAGAGGGGCTTCTGTACTGTAAGAGCATTGAGAACTATCTGAAATAGTGTTGCTGGAGTTGGACCATTGATTTACCGATTTATCCTGATATATTTGGCAGGAATCCCCCACCTCAAATACACCGCAGAGCAATTAGCATCTGCTCACAGCAGATTTTTCTTCTGGATTAGCAAGGTAGGATTATAGGTTGGACATAAGGTTGAACACACACAATGCCAGTATCACACGCATGTAATACAGACGCACTTGAGCGCCCATATTAAGGCTGCAGTTCCCATCCTAACCTTGGGTCTAGTGTCCTGGCAACATCACAGACCTTTATAGGACAACACAGGCACTGCAGTCAATAACCGAGCTCAACCGGAGTGATGTGGGATACACCGAGAGGGGAGAGTATAAGCCTACTTGTTACTTTGTGGCAGAGGAGTTGGATTTCATGTAAACAATACATCTTGGAAAACCCCTTCAACACCCAGAAGTCCAACATTTCTCCAGGACAAACTTGTGCCACCATAGGGCTCTATAGTATGGCCACATACTATAGCTGCCAGCCAACAGCTATTCTCCCCGATCGCCCATACATATGCCCACTTGGGAAGGGAAGAAAGTCCCTGCGAGACACCTCTAGCGGCAGCCTCTCCCCGAGAACAAGAGGGCCAGGCAGGTTAAAAAGTCTAAATACCCAACACCTCTTTCCCCAGCATCCATCCTCGGAGGACAGTCAGAACACTGCTGCATACAGATAGTCGATCTACGCTCACTGAATGTGTATGGCCACCTTGCTTTACTAGAGTGGAAGGTCTGCTGGACATGCAACACAGTTTTGATGCTTTTTTGAGTCTAAGCCAGGAAATAAAAAGAGTATGGATGAACCACAAAAGTCTGTCCACTCCTAGCTTCAGCTTAAACCCCATAGATGTTAAATTGTGAGTGTGCCTGGTGGCGAGTGGCACTGCCAACAGAAGTCCACGGTGGCCAGATGTGCCCTTTAAAGGAAGGCTGGAGATTTATACTCCTCTCCAGTTTTCATGCTTCAAGACTTTTGGTGCCCGTCTCCATACAGACCATATTTTACTTTTGTTACCCTCTTCTCACTTTAGGCCATCCAACCAAGATCTGGTGACTTGTCTGTTGACAGACACCGGTCTTCTAATTCCCCTTCACTGGTGCTCACAGAAGCTCCAAGTATTAGGCGGGCTCACACGAGCGAGGGAGATATCCGCAGCGGAATGATCGCAGAAACAAATTGCATATGCATTCGGTTTTCCACGCGGATGGACAGCATATCGTCCGCATGGAAGACCGCAAGCAGGGAGTAACATCAGATAGTCCAACATCGCTCAGGTGTGTTCTCTGTCTCAAACTCCTGCCTTGTAGCCGGTCTTCTGCAAGCGAATTCGTGCCCGTATGCAATGTAATTGTGTATGCACCGTGGATCGCACGCATCCATAGGGATCAGTGGAGCTGATACACATGAGCTGATACACGTGGAACCCGCGGTAAAATAGAGCATGCTGCGATTTTTCCCCACTTGCGGTATCCGCAATTCCTACCAGCAAGTGTGAGTGCAACTTCGAGAGTCCATGCCTTTCAACGCCCACGTATTACCGCGTATCGTCTGTGCGAACATTGATTGTGGAATCCGCAGTTTAAATCCATTCGTGTGAGACCCCCCCCCAGCAGTGACTCGATAAAATTGCACAATTATGCTGTTTTGAAGAGCCGATTGTGTGAGAAAATATCCAGTTCCAGGCGCCATGGAAGAGATGGTTACTCTTGGAAAACACTCTTTCTAGTCCGGTATGACCCACAGTGCAGTGCCTCTCATTTTATTACAACTGGCCCAAAAATCAACGCTCTACTCTTCCAGTCCAGAGGTGCTTAATGTTTTAGGTTTTCCTGCAGTACCAGCTGGCACGGAGCTTTCTTCTTGTACTCTATTATGTGTTTTAAATACCATTACATACTTGGGCAATATCCCACCTGCGCTCCTGTAGGTTCATCCAATGTTACAGACATGTGACAGGATTAATACCACCAGTTTATGTGCAGAATTATCCAGCTTTTATGTGAAATTTGTTTCAAATCAGATTTGATAAAGAAAAAGAAAAGTTTAAAGTAAGTGAGAAAGATCCAATATTTTGCTGCAGTCCAACCTAAAATCATTCACTCTACCAATTACCGTATATACTGGCGTATAAGACGACTTTTGAACCCCGAAAAATCTGCTCTGAAGTCGCGGGTCGTCTGATACGTTGGTAATACAAAAAAAAAAAAAAAAAAAAGGGTAAAAAAAAAAATAAAAAAATTCATTACTCACCTCCCCCAGCGTTCTGCGGTGCTGCTGCAGGCTGTCGCTCCCTCCTGGTCCCTGGCAGAGCATTGCTTTCTGGACACAGGGCTTGAAATCCCCGCCTCCAGAAAGCTAATACTGTGATTAGCTAACACATGCCGTCAGCCAATCACAGCCATTCAATGACATCATTGAATGGCTGTGATTGGCTGAAGGCACGTGTGTTTTCTGGAGGCGGGGATTTCAAGCCCTGCGTCCAGAAAGCAATGCTCTGCCGGGGACCAGGAGGGAGCGACATCCTGCAGCAGCGCCGCAGAACGCCGGGGGAGGTGAGTAATTTTTGCTCCGCTGTATTCCCGGTGTATAAGGTGAAAGTTGGGGGGGGTCGTCTTATACGCCCCGTCGCCTTATACGCCGGTATATACGGTAATTGTGTGTAAAGTTATGCAAACTATTGGATCAGGTAAGAACTCCGTACAGATACATTTGATCACATCAAATGCAGAATATAAGCGGATCAGAAAACCCCGATGGACAATAGTGGGGTTTTATTTTTCCTATCCTTCTCTACTCCTGTGTCCCCATGGCAACACTTCCTGCCTTCTGCTCTACGGAGTTCAGTCTTGTCACAGCAAGGTCTACTGATGTGCTCGTACCTTACGAAAACCTACTGCACGGCCGCGATCGGATACATTTTTGCCAGATGTTACACTGCAGTGAAGGGGCTGCTCTTAGCCAGTTTTTTTAAAAGTATTTTATTAAACAAACTTAATTTGTAACACCTTTTGCACAAGACATACAATTTGCTGATTCTTGCCCCATATTTTAAAGGGAATCTGTCACTTACTTTTAGCCCTATAAGCCAAGCTTATGGCCTGAAGGTAGGTGACTTGCTGGGTCTGAGAATGCAAGTGTTACCTTCCCCATCGTTCCCCCGCTGCAGTTAGCTGAGCGGCGTGCCAAGTAGTCACCTGTTCTAACTTTATAATAGGCGGACTACTTAGCAGCGTCGGCTTTGAGCACTCACACAGGGGAAGGCAAGTATAACACTTACATCCCCGAACTCAGTGGGTCACCTGCTGTCAGCCCATAAGCTTAGTTTATAAGCTAAGAGGCGGTGATAAGAGTCTAACTGGAAAATGGTACAACTAAAAATGATTTGGGTTAAAAACCGTAAAATTGAAAAGTGCTTTTATAACCATTTGCTTATGAGAAATACCGATTCAGAGTATAAGCAAACAAGTGCTTCACCTTGTGTACATTCAACTATTTGCCACTGTGGGAAGTACTGCTGTATAAGACTAGAGCAAGTGAAAACGGAGGTAGTTACTAAGAGCAAGGACCACCCAAGTCTGTTATCTGATCTCTATGGCCATTGGCCCCAGTAGAGCTCCACTGGATACTGGACCTCATTCCTGTCCATGCCTACAGAGGTAGTGCACAGCTATGCAGATGTGTACATGACTGCTTGTACTGGCTTTGCTTACTTATGATAAGGGCTATCCCCAGATAGTTTATAACACATGACCCTATGTGCAGCCCATTGGCTAATGCTATACTGGGAAGGACCATGCACCTAACATAACTGAAGGCAGATGGCCACACAAGTCAGTCTGCATACCCAGAGCGAGCCACACACCGACCCTGATAAGAATGGCCAGGACTCGGCACAGGTTATACTGGAAGGAGATGCTACAAGTCTGGGTCACTAGATCCATGGAGTAAGAATTTGCCCAACATACACTTGGGTGAGAGTGGCCTTATTCAATGGGTGCATGATTTTTCTGATAGAACAGCAGTATTCAGTAAAACTGAGGCCATTGCAGGAGGATTGGGGTTTCAACCGCATACATTTACTGCAGTCTTAAAAGGAGGCAGTGCAGGACTGTGATATGGATGACCTATTCCAACATCTGCTCGGTAGATGTCTACTTGGGACTCCCACCAATCAGCTGTTCATTAAAGAGGCTGCGCGAGTAGGTGAAGCACTATGGCATCTTCACTGTGTACCCGACACAGAACCATACATATAGCGGCTTACTTCTATGGGACTGAGCTGCATTTTGGCCATGGCGCTCTCTCAAGCAGCTGATCGGTAGGGGGTCCCTGGCAGCAGACCCCCCACCAATCTGATATAGATGACCTATCCTGCTGACAGATCATCGATGTATTTGTTCTGGGAACCCCTTTAATGGTACGGATACAAATAATCCATCATTTAAAAGGGAAGGAGCACTTATAACCATATTCTGATTGAACATAGTCTGTGACCTGGGTAGAGCTCCGTGCCACTCTCGCCCAATGATAGAACGAAGCACCCAGAGCAGTGATCAGACCCTCCCAGAGCAGCCTACATACCTCACCCCACAACATGACTAACCCCATCAGACCGCTTTACATACATTAGTGAATATGGTAAACTCCCTCATTATTGTAATCGCAGAGGACTCCCGAAATAGAAAGATAAATTCCTCCTCACAGACTTGCAGGAGCTATAGGTGGCATGTACCCTCTAAAAGGGATAGCACCAGGCACGTCCGTATACCAGCCCCAAACTACTCCATGTAAGCTGTATACAGCCTCAACAAGCCTTCCAATCACGGCAACCGCTAATGATGTAATTCCATCATATCCCAATACTGGCGCTCCCGCCAAGACCTCCTTGTCAGCGTGGTGCGCCCCTGCCCTCAGCACCCTGATCTTAGGTGCTTTTAGACTTAACTGATTATCGTTGGGGGGGGGGGGGGGGGGGGGGGCGGAGTATAAACAAGCGAAGTGATCAAGCCAGCGACTAAACTATAATCGCTCATTTTTAATTCAACACTCATTTTCTTCAGGCGTAAAAATCCTTGTTTGCTTGTTCACTTATCGCCTGGCTTAACCAGCGCTCCTTCAGTCCTTAACACAGCAAGTGTGAGTCTGAACGAGCCAACAATGTATCTACCTGTCCGACAGGCTACTTCACACTTTCGCTGGGGAGTCTGCTTTTTTGTGCCGAGCAGAAAAGGGGAATCCCTGTGCCCGAATAGTTCCATCTCTAGACGGACCCATTAACTATAATGAGGTCCGCCCACTTTGCACCCAGCTGTCCGGTTTTAGGACAGAAGAAAAAGCGCTGCATGCAGCCCTTTTTCTTCCAGTATTTGCAGCTGAAATCTGCCAGATGTGAAGCCCCCCCCCCAAATTAACGATAAATAGGCTTGTCTAAAATAACTCTTAGGGGCAAATTCACACCTGCGTTCTTTTACCATTCCTTCCTAGCTGACCTGGGACTGACTGCGATCTGAACTAAAGCCGATGCGTCAGTTACAATGTAAATGGAGCCCTTTAAAAAGCACAGAAGTATCAGTTTGACTTCGGTTTGCAGTTATTAACCGCTGCCTTGCTGGTGGTCTTCTCCCTCTCTGTTCACCTGACATGTTTACCAGCGCTGTACGTGCATAAAAACTGATCCACTGAGAACCGAAGAAACTAAACGGATCGCTTTCTGTTTGCCATGGGCTTTGATACAAGACAGTTTTTAATTGGTTTCCTCGTTTTTTGGAGACCAGCTCCCTCCTGGTTCTGTTTTAATCAGTTTACTGCCATTTTTTCAGGGGAAGAAACAGAAGTTAATAATCGGACGCAGATGTGAATTTACCCCAAGGCCTCATCCCCACAGCCGAATGTGATGTGTGAAGCCTGAGCGCATTGCGTCCACTTCTCACATACAAGCGTTACCCTTTTTTCTACGCATTTAAAAAATAAGAAAGGAAGGTGGCGGCACATTAGGAGCCTCTTCTTTTCCGGATTTCTTTTTTCTCAAGGTGCCCAGTTACATGCATTAAAAACCAAATCGCATTATATGAGTGAAGTTTTTTTAATGCACCCCTTGACTTGAAGGGTCTAGGACTGGGCCTAGTCGGGCATGCTCAGTTTTTTTTTTACTTATACTACCCATCTAATTAAAAAAATAAATAAATTTGCTCATGTGACTAGAACCACTGAAATCTGTTCTATTTCTGTGAAGATTGTCCAACTCTCACGGTAGAATAAACCCTAAAGAGTATTTTCTAAGAAAAAAAAAAACAACTACCGATGACCCATCCTCAGGATAAGTCATCAGCAATTGACTGCCTGGGGTCCATCGCTCAGGGCCCTGGCCGATCAGCTGCCCCCTGTCAAAGCTGCAGGAGTTGAAGCAGTTGGCGCCACCCCTGGTGTAGTGGCCGGCACTTGTAACTGCACAGCCATTGATTTGAATGGGAGCTATGTCAGCAGTTAGAAGAAGCAGAGCAGCAAGATCCCCTCTGTGGCAGAGCTGACAGCAGGCACCAGATCAGCGGGGGTCCCGAGTGGCAGCCCCCAGCCAACTACTGATGCCCCATCCTAAACTCCTCAGCTACTAGTGTAACAAGTCTCCGGTCCGAGATCACTGGGATCCCCAGCAGAAGGGGATCTGGTTTGGATCCCCCTCAGGTAGAGAGATCTGGGCATGCAGCTCTCAGTGATGCCAGCTGTGCCAGGATCCGTGCCAGGCTCTGACTCACTTGTATTACTGCAGAGCTGCCGATGCATGGGGGAGCCATCAGTAGAGGATGCGTCCTCCTCCCAGCTGTGCTCCCCAGGGCCGCCATCCAGTGGGCGGAGGAGGCCACGGAGACACCATCCGGTGCCAGCTTCCTGGCCGGAGTGACATGCGGGGCACAGCCGGCATGCAGCCCCCCGTGCAGACGCTGCGGTACTCACCCGTCTCCCACCACCACACACTTGATGGCCTGCATGGCTGCTTCGCGTCGATGTGCCCGGTAGCGGGAAAGAGGAAAGAAAAAAAAAAAAAGGGCGGCGCCGAGGAGGCCGGACGGGGCGACTAGACCACCCGCTGAGCACGCTCCTGCCTCGGTGACACTGGCTGCTCCTCTGTGCACGGGGGAAGGATACAGCGAGGAACCGGAGGCTGCGGCCACCACCCAGAGCCCGGACCGAGGCACCTCAATAATAAGATACAGGAAGCGCGGCGCCCGCGTCACTACCGGCCGCGCCTCGAAACACCACGGGAGCGCGCTGGGTGCGCCCTGCAGGCCGGGAGCGCGCTCGGGGCTGACGTCATAGGGGAAAGCGCGGGCAAGGGGCGTCTCCCCTGGAACTTGTTACCTCAGGGGGCAGAGTGTGCGCCCCCTGGTGGCAGTACAGCACCGTCTGCATGTAGGAAAGCTAAATCTGCAGAAATGCACAATGAGCTGTAAATAACTGCATGTCTCTCCAACACAGGAGACACTTTAATTAAAAAAAGCGTATTTCTCATTAGGGCTCTCTCACATGAGCGTATGCTTACATGTATCACACACGGAATATCCGTTTTAATGAAAAACTTTTATCCAAGGGAACCTCTTTAAGATAATATCCTGACAATATCCGTAGTAATGCCGCTATTACCAGTTTCATAGAGTAATATTTGCCATAGCGCCAAATTACTTGTAATGCCCATAATGCCAGCTGCTGGGCTTCATCACACGGACATATTTGTGCGTGTTGCTGTGCACGGGAAATCTTCACGTGTTAAACACGGCATAGAACCCACTGATTACAGCAGGTTCATTCTCATTAACAGGTTTCACGTGTGTATTTTACACGTGAGGTAAAAAGTAGGATTTTTTCTGCGTTTAGCTCTCAGCAAAAGCCCCATAGAAGTGTATGAGAGCTGCAGAATTACTCAAGAGTGCGACCCTGTGGGGAAAAGTACACATCTGGACTTCATTAAATAGCCATTCTATCCACGGGAAGGGTGTGTCGCGTGTGAACTGGCCCTGCAGTACTATGTGCTGACACGCACACAAATCAACCTCTTCAAACCTCGTTCATGCGCGAACACGCTGCGTTGTGGTGAACTTTTTTTCGCGTGGCCTCGTATGAAGCCGCCCTTATAGTAAAGCACATTACACCTACCTCTCCTGAAATCCGTCCTTAGGGCTCTTTCACACGAGCGTATATCTGCTGCGTTTTCACGGTCGGCCGATATACGCTACCCATCTGATGCATTGGTTTCCAATGCCTCAGTTCAGATGGGCGTATTCCCGATGCGTAAAAACATCCAGCCGGCAAAGATAGCGCATTCGGTGCGCATTCCGAACGGACGTTTTCACGCTGGCCAGGAAAGGTAGTTCTGGAACTAGTTTCGGCTGGAATACGGCGGCCGCTGTCATAGACTCCTGTATGAGCTGCCGGAGAAGGGAGGTGGGAGGGAGTTTAGCAGCGCGACTGCTAAACTCCTTCCACCCCTCCGCCCCTGGCCGGCTGTCTGCAATGGGAGGGGGCAGGACGGGGCATGAGTTAGTGTGCTAAAGACCCGCACCTCGCCCTTAATGACAGCTCCCATAGGCTGGAGCTGAGAGGAGAGGGGACTAGCTCTGCTAAGCTCCTGCCCTCTTCACGTGTCGTAGGCCGGCAAGGGGCGAGAGGGGGGGAGTTTAGCTCTGCTAAACTCCCACCTTGGGCTGACAGTATCTCGGGGCCGCGGCGTATGTGCGCCACAGCCTCGGCCGCCTGAACGTGCGTTAAAAAAGGAGTTGCAGCCATGACTTGGTCCCTTGGTGGAGGTCTCAGCACCCATACTCTACTGATCAAAACTTCTGACAAATCACTATAACATGTCAGCTGCACCTCAAGAACATCGCAAAAATCTGCTCTTTTCTCACCGCAGATACGCTAAAAACACTTATTATTGCCCTCATCCACTCACGGCTTGATTATTGCACCTCGTTGCTGATCGGCCTCCCCTGCACCAGACTCTACCCTCTCCAATCCATCCTGAATGCGGCAGCCAGGCTTATCTTCTGTCCAGCCGCTACTCGGATGCCTCTGCCCTGTGCCAGTCACTGCACTGGCTGCACGTTAAATACAGAATTCAATTTAAACTTGCTACCTTCATCCACAAAGCCCTCCACAGTGCAGCGCCCCCCTATATCGCCTCCCTCATCTCAATCCATCACCCAGCCCGGGCTCTCCGCTCTGCAAACGAAACTAGACTGCGCACGCCTCTAATTCGAACTTCCCATTCCAGCCTCCAAGACTTCTCCAGAGCAGCACTGGTCCTCTGGAACGCATTACCAAAGGTTATCCGGGCAATCCAGGACTCACAGAACTTCAGGCATGCCCTAAAAATGCACTTCTTCAGGCAGTCATGCCACATCCCTTAAACAAACTCCTTTGTACGCCGTCTGATAACATGCTCCCTGACCTACTGACTGCAATCCCTGCTATCCATAATAAACCGCTCCTGCAGTCATACCGATTCTGCCGTCACACGGCCAAATGTCTGACCATTGTCTATGTGTATAGAATCCCTCACTCTCCACCTCGCCATACCGTGCACATCTCCAGCCCCTTTACCTTCTGTATCACCCTATTATCTGTAGTATGTAAGCTCGTTGGAGCAGGACCCTCACCCCTATTGTTTTCATCAACTGATTACTATGTAACCGTGGTTCTGTAATTTTTGTATTTTTTGTCCTTCTGTATTCCCCCTGTCTATGTAAGCGTTGCGGAATATGTTGGTGCTATACAAATAATGATTATCATTAGTTACACTTTAAAAGTGGCCAGTTATCTTATATGAATAGCCAGCTGTATTAGTCATATGACTACTCAGTATATGATGAAATTAAAAACAGACATTCACTTTCTCTATATTGCAGGAGGGTGGATCCAAAGATTTCCTCTGCTGAGGAACCTTAGTCCAACATTGGCAACAGGAATGCAGTAATTTGGCCTGTAGGTGATGGATATTATCATGTACACACTGTGTAATGTGTAGTCTCAGTGGGCTACAACTGCATGTGTCTTCAGTGACCTCAGTTTATGGCTGCTTCCTGGATGAGAAATGGAGGTTTCTTTATTTTAGATGTTGAATCCTGCTGGGACAGTGATGGAATGCTTTGTAGCTGCAGGGAAAGCCCAACTATCCCCTAAGGACATGTCCACAAATCACAGCCTCTGCTAACTGATCACACCCAAGTCAGTAAATTCGAATCATTGGAAAGAATGATTCAGTCTCACAAGAATGAATGCATTGTAAAATACATATAGAAATTTAAACTTCTGCACATTTAGGATAAAAATGTGAATGTGTTTGTAGATTTACTTGATTTAGGGTGGTTTCACATCTGTGTTGGGACCTCCGTTTGGAGGTTCCGTTGTAGATCCGGCACAAAAAACTGGAAGAAAAAGTGCTTTTTCTTCCAGCTAAAAGTCAGGCAACTGAGCGGAAAGCGAACGGACCTCATTATAGTCAATAGGGTCCTCCGGCGCTGTTCAGTTCTGTAATAAGATGGAGCCATTTGGCCAAAGGGATTCCCCTTTCCTGTTATCGGAATGGAGCAGGAAACCAGGACCCTGAGCACAGAAGTGAAACCACCCTTACTTCATAACCTGCGTTACAGTGCTGAGCAACTGATGGATCAGGGGTCACAGGTGGTCCTCATCCTGCAGCTCTTTCATCTGTGTGCTGTTTCTTGCGTATTGTACCTGCTCTACTATCGTACATTTATACACTACGCTGTGAGTCATGTACATACTATAATGTATCATCTTAAAAGTTTTTAATTATTAAGCCCTTGCCTTTCTTTAAAATAGGACCTCCGGTGATACCAAGAACATTGGTCTCGGCCTATCCCGTTTCCAGTAGAGAGATGGCGGCACATGCGTCGTCTCCCTTTATTGTAGTGAACAGGGGATACGGAATGAGCTGAAAGCTGCTTCCTTTGCTGTTTCCTTATTTCCTATAAACTATAATGTTTAGTATTCACCTATATGCATCTTTCTCTCCACTCCAAATATGGGACATAGAACGATATATGCCCTTAGGTGGAGTGAATGCCCCTATAAAGTGCATAATTAGCATGAAGCACAAAGCTCCATAACAGGGGTGTCCAGCCCACGGGCTACTTACCGCCGAGGATGGCTAAGACTGTGGCCCAAGGGGGAAGGGGTCTGTGCAGGCTGAATCTTTAGGAGTCAAGGCGTAGGTGGTACCTGGTAGTGGCGAGCTGTGAGCCTATACTAATACATAGGCTCATACAGATGTGGCAATGGGCGGCACTCACAGCTCAGTGACTCTTTTAGTCACTCTGGGTCTAGCGCAGCGATTCTCCTTCCTGTCCTCCCGAATCTTGACTACTCCTATCCAGTATCAAGGTGAGGATGAGAGAGTATTGGTCTTATCATGGCCAGTCAACACTGGGTGTCCCTCCTGTAGTGTCAGAAATGGATTGAGCCTGGAAATCACGTTGATTTCAATGAGAGCCGTGCCTGCAGTTACAAGTGCTGGCCACTACACAGAGATTGGCGCAGAGACTTCCTCTCCGACCTTTGTGTATTTGTGACGTTGACAACATGCGCCCACTCTGCTGATCAGTCGGGGTCCCGAGCGACGGACCCTAGCTGCTCAACTATTGAGGAGAGGACCTATCCTGAGGATAGGCCATCAGTAGTATTCTCCCTGGAAACCCCTTTAATAGCATAATCCTAAATTTTGTATTGGTATACAGTATGTTTTAGTTGTATTTATCCAAACATTATTGGATTGCAGGCGCTGTTACTGTTGGTCTGCCCATAGAATCTTGGTGGTAAAATGCTCCAAATCCTTGTAGCTGCAATAGAACAAATGGTATAATGATTATGCTGTAGGACTGTGAGGGGAAAGCTGTATAATGTGGGTTACCAAACTTTTTGGTTCAGGAAGATGCAGATTTGGACTCCATAAAGCACAGCTGGATCCGACTATCATGGCCGCTGTGGATGCATATCAACAGAAAACAAACCCTCCAGTGGGAGACATAGAGGATTACCCCACCAGAGTCCTGGCAGAGAGCACAGCTCGAGCAAAGAGGACATCACGTAGGTAGGTTGGTGCAGAGTGACACCAGCACTACACACAGTGGGGGCAATGGCAGAACGGAGGGGTGACCCGTCTGTCTCCACATGGCACTGCATCCCATGGAGAGAGGAGATCGAATGACCACCTGCGTGATTACGCGGTCATGTGCAGTACAATTTTGCAGACGTACGCATGGTCACGGCCGGGCTCACAGCTGTAATCCTCTGCAGGAGATCCGCAGAGGATTCTGCTTATGGCTTTGTGAGCCCAGCCTTGGTCAGGGCCAGGATAGAACTTAAGTCTAAGACTAAAAATATTTACGTTTTAGAGACAGTTACAGGCGTTTTTTTTTTTTTTTAAACTTGTTTTTATTGAATCAGGACAAACTTTGACATTACAGATGCATTTGCCGTTCTGACTTCATAGATAAAGTTGTCGTCCTCATTCACTTTTATATAACATTTTTGTATAACTGGGAAAGTTGGGGAGGGGTATGAGGGGTCAGGGAGTCGAAACGAAAGGAAGGGAGGAAAAGGCACTCACAATAATAAACAAAACAAAACAAAAGAAAAACGGGGGGGGGGGTGGGTGGGGGAGGAGGGGGGGGGGTCGGTCCGTCAAGAAGGGACGGGGGGGGGGGGGGGGGGGGAGGGGAGAGAACATTTGCATTAAACCAAACTTTTGACCCACTTGGTATTTATGCACTTAGTCTTTTGAACTTCGTGCTGGAGATCTTCGAAAGGTATGGAGACCCCGCGCGACCACGGCACGACCAGTGATTCACCCTATATTGGTGTATCCCCCATTGCCGCCTGCTCCTGGAACCAATAGGTGTGGTGAAAGCAATTTTTTAGTTTTTCTTTTACTCTCTGTGGCATTAATTGGATGAAACTTCCCCATGTTTCGAAGAAAGTTTGTACCATTTTCTCCTTAAATAATGAAGTTTCCGCCCAGTCCATTTGAAATAGGAATGCGAGTTTTTCCAGGAACAGTCTGAATGGGGGGCCTGTTGGTTGCACCCAGGTCTGCAGGATGGCTTTTAGGCCTGCTGCTGCTATAAAATGTAGTAACTTTCTTACTCCCCTTGCACAATGATATGTCTTGGGGTCTAGATATCCAAATACTGCCCACGCTGGTTCTTGTGGGCAGAAGTTTGTCAGGTGTGTTGTGGTGTATTCGCTTATTCGGGACCAGAAGTTTTTTATCAGTGGGCATGTCCACAGGCTGTGGTATAGATTAGTGTTTGGTTCCTGGCATTTGAAACAGTTTGGGGTGTCGTAAATTCCCATGTAAAATCCCTTAATTGGGGTGAGGTATGATCTATGGACTATCTGTAGTCTCATCTCCAAAAACCTGGCTGATGGCAGGCATTTGTGGGCTGATACTAAGGATTCCTTAATTAATGTAGGTGTGAGGTCTGGGTTGTCCCGGGACCATTTCCCAACCCCTGGATCAGTGTCCTCTTCTTCCCTCATGTTCCTTATTGCTCTGTATATTTTTGATATCATTCCCCGTGCTCCCGTTATCTTAGAGATCCAAGTGTTTCCTGCCTGTGTCCAGTCATGTTCCTGGAACTGCGGTGTAAGGCCTGCGATATAGTGTCTAACCTGTAGGTATGAGAACAGTGGAATAGGAATTTCGGGGTATTTTTGTTTTGCTTCTGCATGCGTTAGGATTCTTCTTTCCTTTTTGTGCAGTAATTTATCTATTGAGTCCAACCCGTGCGCCTTCCATTCAAAAAAGATGTTGTGGGGTTTTCCATCCTGAAAATTGGGGTTGTTTATGAATGTCAAGTGTGGGGATATGTGTGGTGACGTTTGGCTGTCTCTACGTAGTTTGTTCCATGCTTTCCACGCTGCTAATATCAGAGGGTTATGTTTGATTTGCTTTGGCAGTTCTGAGTATGGTTGGTGGAGTATATTTTGTAATTGTGTTGGCTTAGCCATTGTTTGTTCGAGTGTCGTGTTTGTAAAGTGTGACTTGGAATAAATCCAGTCATGGATAAATCTCGCTTGTGCTGCTAGGTTATAGTCCCTTATATTTGGTAGGTTGGTGCCGCCATTGTCCTTGTGTTTGTGTAGGGTTTTAAGGGCAATGCGTGGTCTTCCCCCTCCCCAGATAAATTTTCTATATAGGTAGTTGATCTTCTTTATGTCTTTCAATTTTAGAAAAATGGGGAGTGAATGCAGGATATATAGCAGTCGTGGAAATTCTACCATTTTTAAGAGGTTGATTCTCCCCAGAAAGGAGACCGTGAAGTTCTTCCATACATTTAGGGTCGTTTCTAGTTTTTTGACATATGGTTCGATATTTGTGTTATAGAGTGCAGAAGGGTTTTTTGTGAGTTGAATCCCCAGATATTGTATGGACTGTTTTTCCCATTTAAATGGGTGTTGGTTTGCCCATGTGGGTTTCGCTGGTCCTCTAAGTAGCAGTGCTTCCGTTTTGTCCAGGTTCAGGGTGTAACCTGAGAGTTTGCCTATTCTTTCTATTTCCCGTAATAGGGGTGATAGTGTTTCCCTAGGGTTGTTGACTATGAGTAAGAGGTCGTCGGCAAATGCTTCTACCTTTATCCTCGTTTCTCCGTAGCACGCCCCTGTGTAAAGCGTGGTGTGTGTTAGGAATCTGAGTAGCGGGTCAATTGATATGTTAAACAGTAATGGTGAAAGGGGGCAGCCCTGTCGAGCTCCTCTAAAAAGGTCAATGTGGGGGGTATTGTGGCCATTGACTGTGAGGATTGTGGTGGCGTTTGTTTGTGTTGTGTATATATAGTTTGCAAAGGTCTGTCCAAACCCTCTTTTTTTCAGCAGTACGTTTAGGAATGGCCAGGCCATTTTGTCAAAAGCTTTCTCAGCGTCTAGGCTGAGAAGCATTGTTATGGGGTTTTCAGGGTTTTGTGCTGCCACAGTTGCCGCTATGGCGGCCCTGATGTTTTTTAGGGCACTACGTCCTTGCGTGAAGCCTTTTTGCGATGTGTCTAGTATGGACGGTAGGATGGTTTGGAGTCTGTCTGCTAGTATTTTGGATAAGAATTTATAGTCGCAGTTTAGTAGTGCGATCGGTCTGTATGATCGCGGGTCAGTCGGGTCTTTATTTTGTTTGGGGAGTAGAATTGTTCTAGAAGTGCCAAAATCCTCTATTTGGGTATCTTCCATGTATATTGCATTGTATAGTTGGGTCAGCACTGGTACTATGTCTGTTGTTAGTATTTTATAGTATTCTGTTGTGAGACCATCCGGTCCCGGCGTCTTTCCCCCTGCTGCCGCTGCGATTACGTCCCGAACCTCCTCCTCTCGTATGTCTGCATTCAGTACTGTTTTTTGTTCCTCTGTGAGTCTCGGCAAGCTCATAGTTTCTAAGAAATTGTGGATGTCCTGTATGTTTGCTGGTTCTGCCCGGTATAGATTTTCAAAATATTCGTATAGTGTTTGGGTTATCTCTTCCTGTTTTGTCATCAGGGTATTATCGTTGGTGTCCCTTAGGGTTAATATTGGTTTATGTGGCTGTCTTTGTTTGGTTAGGTTTGCCAACAGTCGTCCCGTCTTGTTGCCCCACCTATAAAATTTATTTTTTGTTAGTTGTGTTTGCCAATGTGCATGTGTGTGTACGAATTCATTTAGCAGGTGTTTTGCTGTGAGGAATATTTGATATGAGTTATCATCTTGAGCGTCTATGTGTTCTTTTTGTGTTGCCAAGAGAGAGCTGTGTAAGGCCTCAAATTCTGTTTGGAATTTTTTCCTTTTATGGGACACGTAGCTTATGATGTGACCTCTCATCACTGCCTTCGAGGCCTGCCAGAAAAGTGCTATGTTGTCTATGTGTTCGCTGTTGTCGTCTGCGTAGTTATTCCAGTGTAGTTTTATGTATTCTCTAAAGTCTTCCGATTCCCGTAGGTAGGAGGGGAAGCGCCACAGCCGTGACAGCCTCCGAGAGGGGACCATTTGTAACGTTATTGCGATCGGTGCGTGATCGCTTAATGATATCGGATGGATTATAGATTGCCGGTGGCAATCAAATATTTTGTTTGATATTAGGAAAAAGTCTATCCGGGAAAACGAGTGATGGGCGTTGGAGCAGCATGTATATTCTCTGCTGGTTGGGTTTGAAAGTCGCCACGGGTCGCACACGTGAAGTTGGTCTATTAGTGTGATTAGCGCTTGTGTGGTTGGGGTTGGTTGGGTGGAAGGTCCTGTTCTGTCAAGTGAGTCGTCTTGTATGCCATTAAAGTCTCCCCCCAGGATTATGTGGTCGTTTAGGTAAGGTTGTAGCTGTTCAGTTAGTATTGCATAGAATTTTGGTTGGTCTGTGTTGGGGGCGTATATGTTCACCAGGCAATATGTTTGTGAGTCTATGCTGACCCTCAGCACCAGGAATCTCCCTTGTGGGTCTGCTATGGTTTGTATCATCGTGTGTGGTATGTTTTTCCTTATCAGGATGGCTACTCCTCGTGATGCTGATGTATGTGAGGCTGTGTAACATGTTTCTATCCACGGTGCTCTCAGCTCGCCTTTTCCCTCCTTTTTCCAATGTGTTTCCTGCAGGAATACAATGTCTGGTTTGTGTCTCTTCAAGTGTGTTAGTACTTTTTTTCGCTTAATAGGTGTGTTAAGACCATCTACATTCCAGGATAGAATTTGTAGTGTTTTGGGTGTGTGGTATTCTGTAGTCTCTGTGTCTATAGGCATGTTAATGTTTGTGTTTTGGTCATATTTACCGTTGTGAGTGCCTTTCTGTCGTCGCGCCCCCCGGTCCCAGCGAGCCGTGGGTGCAACTGATTAGTGGTCGTGCCGTGTCGGCGGGGTCCTTCGATCTCCCTGTTGGGTTCCCTCCTAGAATTCAAATGGGTCATAGTGAAAAACATAGAAAAACTTATATAAACATAAAACATGTATGCAGTCTTTTCTTTTGCATTAGTGCTGCCACATCCGCATTATTTGGATCAGGGTCGTGTTGGGGGATCAGGGACCCAGTTCTCTTATTCTTTCTGTCTCATCCTCGTCCGTCTTCTTCTTCCAGTTGTAGGTGTCTCCTTGCGTCTTCGGGATTATTAAATATCAGAGTTCTATTGCCTTCTTGAACCCGAAGTTTTGCGGGATACAGCAGTTGGAAACGTGTGTTTTGTTCATGTAGGGCTTGACAAATTGGGGTGAATAATTTGCGTTTTTGAGAAACTGCAGCTGAGAAGTCCTGAAATATGAGGATTTTCATTCCTTGAATTATCAGTTCCTTTCGTCGTCTGTAGGCCTGTATAACCTCCTCTTTCGTTGCCCAATGCATGTATTTGGCTATCACTGGTCGTGGTCGGGTTCTGTTGTTGCGTCCGTCTCCTGGTGGGCCAACTCTATGGGCCCTTTCAATTATTAAGGGGTCATTTGGCATGTTGAGTTGGAGGGCTTGTGGTAGGTCTGTGGTTAGATATGTTAAGAGTTGGGCGTTAGTTACCGATTCCGGGATTCCCACAAAACGCAGATTATTGCGTCGATGTCTGTTCTCTAGGTCATCTATTTTTTCCCGGAGTGCTTCGGTTTCTAATCGGCTTCTTTGTAATGAGGCTTCTAAGGTGGCTATGGATTGGTCTGTGTTTTGGGACTTTGCTTCCAACTCTGTCAGTCTTTGGGTGTTGTCCGTAATTTGCGATAGAGCTGAATTTATAGATTTGTGCAATGTCTCTAGTCTGTTGTCAAATAATGGTAGTAAGATTTTTGAGACCTCTTGCGCCACCATTGTGGCCTGTGTCATTTCTGCGCTGTTATCCATCGGTGACGTGGCGGTTTGTGGAGGCGGAGTTTCAGGGTTTTGGTCGGATGTTGTTGTAGCTCGGGGTGAGGCGTTTCTTGAGGAGGGTATGGGCTGTTGAGTATTCTTGCTCTCTTTTTCTTTTGTACTTTTGGTCGGTCTGTTTTTCTGCTTTCCCCCTGAGTTTGATTTGTCTGTATCTATCTGGCGTGTTGCTCGTGTTGTAGTGTTTGAATTGCGTTCGTTTAGGTATTTGTCCATATTTCGGTTTTCGGTTCTGGTGAGTATGCAGACTTTGTGTACAAGGAGCTGCTATTTCCCTGTATCCAAGTTCGCTTTTGTTTTGTTGCTGGTTTTTTCGGTGCGGATGCGGCTTCTCGTTTAGTTATTATTCTTCCATTTTTGTTTGAGTGGTTCTATTGGGTTTTTCTGGTGGATTTTGTTCTTGTTATGTTTACTTTTGTCTCCCCTCTCGCCTCCACTCTATTCTGCAGGGTTGGGGGGTCTCTGTTTTGCGGGTGTTTTTCTTTTCCAGATCGTTTTCTTCCCCTTTTCTACCTCCCCCCCCCCCCTCTTGGGGCGCTCTCCTTTTCTTTAGGTGTGTTACCCTTCTGTGTTCCTCCTTACTTCTTCTCCCCCTCCCCTCAGGCCTTGTTTATGCCTTTGTTGTTTTCTTGGGGCACCGCCCCGGGCCACGGCCGGGTGGGGTTTGTTCACTGTTCGTGCGGGGGCTTTTATATGACTTCTGTTTTCCCCTTACTGCTTTTCCTGTGGCCTGTTTCTAGGGAGATGTGTGGGTGGGGGCTACTCAGTCTTCTGTGGGGGGGTTCTATATCATTCCCTTTACTTGCGGTTCGCTGATGCCACCTTCAGGGCCCCGTGTCGTAGCCCCTGGGTCTCGTCGGGCCGCGGCCCACCGATAGCCCCCTCCCCGTCGGGGCCGATGATTCGGGTGCCGCCGGGCCGCGGCGCGCTTCACCCAGAGAGGCCGGTCTCCCAAGCGCCGCTCCTGCGGCCTCCGTAGTGGGCGGGGCTTATCGCGAGTGTCGCCGCCAGGAATCCAGGCCGCGGCTTCTGCCGCTGCTAGGCCGCGGCGCTCCGGTCGCTCCGCGGGCGGCCGCAGCGCTCTGGAGAGACCCCCCGGGTCGCCCGGATACCTTAGGGGGTTCCTCCCCTCACGCCGCTCTGCTTGCCGGTTGTCGCGGCCGGGGGGCCGGATCGCGGCTCCCGCCTCCGCCTGGCCTCCGCTTCTCCGCCCTCACCCCGTAGGCTTGTGGTTCCCAGCGGGTCTTCCGGGCTCCCCCTGGGGTCCCTCTCGCTCCTCTCCGACCGGGGGATTTCTCGGCCCTCGCGACCGGAAGTTCAGGCCGCGGTCTCGGGTGCCTCCCAGGCCGCGGCACCCCGGGGAATCCTCGGCGCGTCCCAGGCGGCGGTCGGTGGTCCGGCTGGTCCCTCCGCAGGTAGGATCTCGGTGCGCCGCGTGCCCCGCGTTTTCTTTCTCCTCCCGCCCGTGTCCCGTTTGGCGGTTGCTTGGGTCGCGTTGCGGGGTCTCCCGGGGACTTCCCGGGTGTCTTTTAGATGTGGGGGGCTTCTGCCTCGCAAGCAGGGGAGGTGTTCGTCCCCGGCAGCTGCTTTTGTGGGACACCAGAGGGTCCCGGTGGCTCTGGGATGCTGTGTCTGCAGGAGCTCTGTAGGACACGTCCTGCTCCCTCTGTGTCTTGGGCGGAAGTCCTACAGGCGTTTTTATTATGAATATTCTAACAAAGCGGGAAGGTACCTGTCTCATTTAATACACCTGTGAGCTGCCCATCTTTTTTTTTTTTACTTTAATCTTTTATTAAAGATTTATGAGATCACAATAATAAAGAAAACAGCTTTTGTAATAAATTTTAGTTACGTTAGTAGAAAACAAATGCAAATGATTCTTACAGAAGAGCAAGTTATAGTAAAGTCCTCTTTTAAGTCCTGGAACAATCTTGGAATTGGACTGCTATGTGAAACAATCTGAGTACTGGCGGCCTGGCGGGGGAGCTGCGCATACTTACACTCCTAGGATCAAGAACTCGGTGGGGTTGGACACTCATAATCCCTCTGAGATCTTTAAAATGTTCCAGACTTACTACTCACAACTATACGACCTCAAGGGACAGTTTGCAGATATGCATCCATCCACTTTAACAGAGCGCATCTCTGGTTATATTGCGGAGACAGCCCTACTGACAGTAGACAATGACTCGAGAAAAGCATTAGAGACAGACCTCACAGAAGAGGAAAAAGATGAAAGAATTAAATCCACCCCAGTAGGAAAACTCCAGGACCCGATGGCTTTACGACATCTTTCTATAATATATTTAAGCAACAACTTACTCCATTATTAGCTAGGCTCTGCTCTGTAGTTTCGCAGAAATTCCCCTTAATGCGTCAGGCACTCTTGGAACGCGCACTAAAAAAACTTTCTTTATACGCTCCTAGAGACCTCTGTGGTTCACCCTTTAAATGGATGTGTTACCCAAATTTTATACATTTTCCAGGCGGTTCCTATTATACCACCTACTACTTTATTGGCTCACTGAGATCGGCTTTGATCAAATTTGTGTGGGACACGAGAGCACGCTTTAGAATCCATACCCTTTTCACACCAAGACAAATGGAGGTGCCAGCTGCCGAATTTATGTCCCGTTTAGACGGGATGACAGTCGAATAAATGTCTGCACAAGGGCTGATGTAGTGACCCGGAGGGTCCTACAGGGTAGTCAAAAGGGATAATAAGTCCTAAGGACTGCGTTATGAGCCCTCAGGGGTCATAGGAGGCCCCTGCAGGAGGAAGACACTGTCTTTCCCTGCATAACGGATTAAAAACTGACCTGCCTAGCAACAGCTAAATATCTGATTGGCTGCTTGCAATTTATTTTCTGATTGGTGGAGTGGGAGGAGTTGAGTGAAGCCCGGGAAAGTGAGCTGTAGGGAAAGGAAGTGAGTCAGCAAGAGCGGAAAAACAGCCAGGAAGTGGAGGCGTTAGGCGTCAGAGCGAGAAGGGAGAGTAGCTAGAGAGCGCTGGGAGAGTACCGGAGCGGAGTTCTGTTGACCTGACATCACCAAGGGCAGGTATGGTGTCTTCTTCGACCCTGCTGGAAGGAACCGGAGTCAAGGCATACCCCGCAGAGGCTGTATGGACAGTAGTCAACACAACCGTGAGTTCGATTTATTCCCGAGTAGTCAGAAGTCAGTGGGACCACGGTAACGCCTGCACTAATCCCTCCATTCCCCCACAAATAACCACCTAACCCCACAAGTACGTAATTTAGTCTGGCAGGCTTATCCTGCAAGTGAGAGAGGCCAGGAAACGTTATCTGTTATCACATATGCATGCGAAGGTTGTTGAAGTTCCTACTGCTCGCTTAGCTGCCAAGTGTGAACGTTGTATTTAATTTGTGTTATTCAGTAAACTGTGTGCCTTCTGTTGTACTGCAACCTATTTGGACTTGACTCTTCATTTCATGATCTTAACTCATTCAAAGGCACTGGCGTCACATTTGACATTGCTCATACCAATTGCTAGTAGTTGTCGCAATGAACCCTGTTGCAATCCACCTGCTGCACGAGCCATTATTACAGGCAGAATAACCATCACCATGACAAAGTTAGAATTGGCGTAACCGCTCGAGCTACCTTCCTGCCAACTTCTGCTCGCCGCACTGACGTCACCGCTCATGCAGAGCATGTAGGCGGGCAGATCCTCGCCTGCTTCTCATTTAGTGCTTCACAGTCTATGCTAGAGGATTGCTACTTCCCTGAAGTGGTGCCAGGCGTTTTTGACACAAAAACGTCTTGCATCTGCAGGAAAATCGTACGTTCCTGAGCGCAATATCAGGCCGAGTTTCATGGTCCAGTATCACGCACACCCATGTAAAATTAGCCTAAGAGAATGGTTATGTAAATCATTACTCCTTTTGTCCACTTAATAGCTCGATATCTTATAATTGTCATTGGGAGAAACAAGTTTGTGCTGGCTCCTAGTTTCTCTATCATCTTATATCTTCCTAAATGTCCTGTTTAAGGGCTTATTCAGACGACCGTATATCGGCCGGGTATTCACGCTGGCCGATATACGGCGTCCCTCTCTGCAGGGGGAGGAGGCTGGAAAAGCCGGGAGCAGTGCCCTGAGCTTCCGCCCCCCTTTCCGCCCCTCAGCATTATTTGCAATGAGAGGGGGGGCGGAGCTAAGTGGTGGAACTTAGGACCGCCCATGTCCCCGCCCCAGCTCTTCCACCCTCCTCCCCTTGCAGAGACGGACGCTGTATATCGGTCGTTTGCCCGCGTTTAAACTGAACAATTAATATTCAGTTTCGCTCATTTCAACGATTCTCTGAAATTAATTGCTCCGTCTAAACGGGGCATTAGTTTTGATGGTTGTTTATCTTTGGCTAATTAGTAGCAATAACACTCCTGATGTTCTGGTGTAGATTACTAGAAAAATAAGTTGAGCACTTAATGAATGAGAACAATTAATATAAGAGCAGTGTTATACAGAACTTGAGTTACCTAGTGAATAACTGAGGGCGAACAGGTGCAGAATTGTACTTGGGAACAATGAAGTACAGGCCTGCTGGAGTTACAGTCTATTATGGGAAAGTCTAGTACACATCCCCTTTATTTATTTTTGGCTGTGGAGTACAAGGGACTTTTCAACTAAAATGAAAGTGACTTTTCCTGGACTTTTTTTATGTCCAGTAGGCTGGGTATTGATATGCCATATTTGACTATGAAATAATAATTTCAGCATGTATAATTATTTTTAGTGCGCAAATGCAAATATGGTGAAGCTGCCCTAAGAGATGTTGTCCAAAGGTAGATTTCTGAGCAAAAGCTGTTCTGACATGATAAATTTTGCTTTATATTGCCTCGCTCCTAAAGGTGCTTTCAGACGTGGCAGAAGATTGTGCAACAGCAAAATATGCAGATTCAGCTGCAGAATTTGCAGGTACAAAATGAGGATTTTGTGGCAGGTTTGGCCGTGGTGGAATTTTTTGCCATGTGTGAGAGCACCCAAAGAGAGGTAATTAGATGTTTTTACTAAATCACATACGGTAAGTGGGTGCTTAAAATCATGCTTAATGCAAGTTAAAGTGCCTTTCAATCTGATTGGCCAAGAGGCCACATGTAATTGTGTCTGCAACGCCTTTCAGCAGTAAAATGCTATGGCCACTACCTTGTGGTGCCTCTCTGCCAATCCATTATATACAGTGAGTATCTAACACATGCCCTTTAGTTATTTATCAATATTTAACTGATTCTGCTGCAAATCGCTGCAATGGGAATCAGCCCCAATCACAGCCATTTGACGCAACATGAAGGCCAACAACCGAAGGCGTGCCCCCCTTGCAACTCACCATTTGCCTGCAATACAGAGCTTGAGAGACCAATGTTAGGCCTCATGCCCACGGCCGTGGCGAACTCCGCCAGCTGAATATCACAGCGGAGTCTGCCACGGCGTCCCCTAAAAACCACATACTCACCTCTTTAATACACTGCATGAATTCTGTCTGCCGGCCTGGTGCATACGCAGTATAGCGCATGACGCGCCGGCAGTGGGCAATGATGCGGCCGTCGGGGACGCGTATTCACGCGATGCTTCCACTGTGCTCACAGCGGAAGTATAGCGTGACGGCCGGCTTCCATTAACTACAATGGAAGCCGGACGCGCGTATTCCCATGGCAAATAGAGCATGCCGTGGAAATATAGCTGCGGGACACGGCAGAAATCCAGCCATGGGCATTAGCCCTTAAAAACACGGTATTCTGCAATACTGAAATATTGCAGTATAGTGTAGCAGAGATCAAAGAATTGCAAGTTCCCCAAAGGGGACTAAAGAGATGTACAATTAAGTAAAAAATTAGTTCATAAATTAAAAAAAATAACAAATATGAAAGGGAAATACTATTGATGACCTATCATCAGGATAGGTCGTCAATAGTTGATCAGCCGGGGTCCGTTGCTCAGGACCCTGACTGATCAGCTGAGCGAGCGCATGCTATCAGCGCCACAAATACACAGAGGTCTAAACGGAAGCCTCCGCACCAACCTCTGTGTAGTGGCCGGCGCTTGTAACAGCAGGCACAGCTCTAATTGAAATCAATGAATGGCTGAGTGCTGCCTGTGATTGGCTGAGCGCTCAGCCAATCAAACACAACCCTTTCAGCAGGCGGGTGTTTTGAAATCCCCACCTGATGAAAGCGCTTCAGAGCAGTTCCGGGGAGCCAAGTCGCAAGATGCGCCAGTGGTGGAGAGGTGAGTATATATTTTTTCTATTTTTTACACAAGCTAGGGAGGATTTTCAGGAAAGGGCTTATATTTCAAGTCCTTCCCCGAAAATCACTGCAGTGGTTGCCTGCATCCTATTGCTTTCAATGGGGCCGCCGGCAGCAGCAATTGCCACATTGAAAGCAATGGTAGAACACTGCTTTCCTTTGCCACAGCTGTGGCAGGGGATTCTTTACTCCCTGCTGCAGTACACTCATCACTGAACACTGGGTGGAAGGTGTCACAAATCCGTAGCATGCCTGTCTATACTGCAGGTTTAGGGCTCTTTCACACGAACGTCGTTTTAATGTGACCGAGTGTTAAATCGGGTGAAGGAATAGCAGTGGCGAGCACGTCGCCGCAGCTACCCTATTAGCGACTATGTTGCTCCCCCTCCGTTTGCCGAGTGGCTCCCATAGGAGTCTATGGGAACCGCCGGTGCTATGCCGTCAAAAGATAAGACATGTCCTATCTTTTGGCGGAGAGAAATGGTTCATCTGAAAGAACCCATAGGAAACCATGGGTTCTTTTAGAGGTGGGTTTTTTTTTAAACGCACCTATTCAGAGTCAAAACGACGTTCGAAAGAGCCCTTATGCTGTGGTTTCCAATCCTTGAATAAAAGGGTTAAACACGCAGATCTGCAACAATATAATTGGCAAATCCACAGCAGTGGGCCCCTTCACACGAGCGCATGCGTATGAAGCCTGAGCGCTGTGTATTTGCAGAATGAACGATGCCTTTTTTGGGTGGAATTACAAAGCGTATCACGCATCTCCTAGTGTATTGTGTGCGCATTTGCGCCCCCCACCACTGACCTCTGAGGAGACAGACCTTTGGTGCGCAAATGCACAGGGAAGTAGAGCATGCTGCATATTCTTTTGCGCAACCAAAGTGGCAGGAAAGATACACGCTTGTAAACGAACCTATTGAAATCAATGGTTTCCATTCTCTGCGAATTGTGAGCGAAATTTTGCGTGAGCAAATACATCCCTGTGATTCTAGGCTTTAGGCCACCTTTACATAAGCTATATCCACGGCGGGCTTTCCACAGCAGATACGCAGTCGCCATAGAAGTCACTGCGGTTTGCGCAAAAGTACTGTAAAACACGTCGATACGTGCACACAAAAAAAGCATTCTGCAAAAACACAAGCGTGCACAAATATGCTTACGCTTGTCTGAAGCCGGCCTAAGGCTACACAAGGTCACCATGCAGTGCAGCAATATTGCAATCTTTGGCTAGGAAACAAGTTCTGTAGCCAAAGTGGTTTTTTAGCCCTAGCCTTTTAAGCCCCCCATGTAGAAGCACTAGTTGCCCATAGCAACCAATGACATCGTTCTTTTCATCTTCTAACTCTGCCTTGGGACATGAGACGTGTCCTGTGATTGGTTGCTACGCGCATGCAGCGCACACGAGTGCCCGCTCCCTCTCGTCATCGCAAGCTGCCGGAGCGGAGGCGGCGCTCTGGGAGGCTCTTCCGGGTCAGCAGAGGGCTGTACGTACAATGGGCTCTACTGACATGCCCGTTCCCGGCTCTCCGCGCTGTCTTGCAGTGTGAGCGGCTCGGCGGGTGTATGGCGCCCCTGTCCCAGCTGGTAGTCTGGCTCTCCCAATCTGCCGCTGTGCGCTCCTATGGGGTCTTCTCCAAAGGCCTGACCCGCACCCTGCTCATCTTCTTCAACCTGGCCTGGAGGCTGCGCATCAAGTTCCCCTACCTGTATGTCATCGCCTCCATGATGCTAAACATCAGGCTGCAGGTATGGAGCAGGGGGTGTCCTGCAGGTGAGGGGCAGCGGGGGTCACTGGACAGGGGGCGTCCTGCAGGTGAGGGGCAGCGGGGGCCACTGGACAGGCGGCGTCCTGCAGGTGAGGGGCAGCGGGGGCCACTGGACAGGGGGCGTCCTGCAGGTGAGGGGCAGCGGGGTTCATGGGGCAGGGGGCGTCCTGCAGGTGAGGGGCAGCGGGGTTCATGGAGCAGGGGGTATCCTACAGGTGAGGGGCAGCGGGGGGGGGGGTCACAGGACAGGCGGCGTCCTGCAGGTGAGGGGCAGCGGGGGTCACTGGACAGGGGGCGTCCTGCAGGTAAGGGGCAGCGGGGGTCACTGGACAGGGGGCGTCCTGCAGGTAAGGGGCAGCGGGGGTCACTGGACAGGGGGTGTCCTGCAGGTGAGGGGCAGCAGGGGGGAGGGGGGGGGGGCGGAGTGTCAGGGGGCGGCCCTACAGGCTGTGCTTGGGGTATTACTGATGCATTCTTCCTCTGTCCGTATCCTAACTACCATACAGCGTCACTGCGGTCTCCGCTAAAGATGGGCTCCATCTAGCGCCACATCATGGCTAATTGCGCTGTCACATCTGATGTTTGTTGATGGGGTCACATTGCAACCCGTGATCTTATACAACAAACAGTCCAGCGCTTCTGGTCGCTAGTTGTGTGCAGCTGCACCAGCTAACGGTCCTTTTACTTGCGCCAGTTATCGGGTCTGTGCGTTCCTCCAAAGATTTGTTTGCTTATCAGCTGATAAGTGAGCAGACCCTCCTTTGCTGGCATGGTTAGGCTGGGTTCACACAGGGAGGAATCCCGCCGGAAATCTGGTTGTTTTGGCACAGCGGAAAACTGTGAGATTTCCGCTGGGAAAGCGCCGCTTCAAAACCCGCGGCACTTAGCTGGAGCGGCTTGTCCGCATGCTTTTCCATTGCGCCCGGCGCTCCCACAGAGGAGAGCGCGGCCGCAACAGAAAAAAATATATTGACGTGCTGTGGCCGGGGATTCTGCATCGCAGCGCCGGCTTTGCCGCGACAGATTGGCAATCCCATGTGGACAAGATTTTTGACAAATCTCGTCCACGTGGCTGCCCAACCCGGGATTAGCGGCCGCAGGCAGATCTGGCGCAGTGAAATTCTGGACGGAATTTTCGCAGCAAATCCGCCCTGTGTGAACCCAGCCTTATGCTAGTGTAAAAATGGCCGCTGATCGGTGCTGCATCTCCTTGTGTGAGCAAAAAACAACACGCCAAACTGCAAAATTAAAATCGCCACCCAACAGCACATTGCACAAATGATTTTGGTTTTGCGACTTGTCTAAAACTTGCTGTTGTGCAATCCAAGTCATCATGTAGAACTACACTTAAAGGGGATGTCCAGAGAAATTCACCTTTAAAATTTAGAACCAAAACCCTCAAAACAATAAGAGAAATGGGCACTTGCCCTCCTCAGCCCCAGCGATCTGTCCCTGTGGCAGGCAGTGTCCAGCTTGCTTCTATACGTCAAATCAGAGGCGGCATCACTGCCCGTTCTCCTGGCATCACTATTCACATTTTGGGTGCTATGATACCAGGAGTTCTGAGCGCTGATGCTGTTGCCTCTGATTGGCGGGCGGCGATCACCTGACTTCCGCTGTCGATAGAGACGAGGTGAATTACAGGGCTGCGGCGCTGGACCGTTGGGGCCTAGGGGATTAAGTATCAGTTTGTTTATTGTTTTAAGTGAATTTCTAACGGGACGAACCCTTTAATATACTGAGATCACCCCACCCCCCTTTGCCTACCTGTAAGGGCTCCTTCACACTGGCGAGAAAATCGTGCAAAATTTGTGCTTTGCGAGACGTACAAATATGAAACCCATTCTTTTCAATGGGTTCATTCACACTTGTGATGTTTCCCTGCATGGCACCACGTTGCGATGCAGGAAACTCATCGCAGCTTGTCCTATCTTTTTGTGACATTGCCCATTGTGTGCAATGGGGCCGGTGGCAGCAGCGCTGGACCCATTGATATCAATGGAAGATCATCATGATCCCCTGCTGTGGCTGTGACGGCTGTGGTGGGGGATGCCTTAAGCCCCGCAGGGAATGCGAAGGGGTCGCATTCAGGGGCTTCCACATGTTTGCAATGGGGTGGCAGCAGCAGCACTGCACCCATTGAAAACAATGAGAGAACATGGCTATCTCCTGCGGCAGCTGTTAGAGCCGCAGCGGAGATGAAGGGGACCCCATAGCAATATTCTTGTGCAAGTTATCAGAAAGTCGGTACAAAGTTTAAGGTATGCATGTATAACGAGTTAGATATTTTTTTACTCCGGAGTGTGGATTATAGGGCTCTAACCGTTCGCTAAAAAGCTCCTGCTGGAAGTTGGAGTTGCACTACGGGAAAATAGGATATTTTTGTCCTAAAAGGAATTCCTTTGATACCCTTTAATATAAATGTGCTCTTTGTCTTAGAAAGTATCAGTCTATATAAACGTGAAGTGTTAGTCTGGCTTCAACCAGGCAGAAGCGCAATTGCGCGCGCCTCAGTGCAACGTTTTTGTACCATCAGAGTATTTTACTGTGCCGTTTTCTGCCCATAGGGCATGTTCGTATGCCAAGGCAAAGAAACACAAAGGTTTAGTTCCAGGTGTGTTTCCAGTGGGATTACAGTGTTGAATGCATCTCCTTGCGTAATGCGTATTGTGCACGTTTCCATTGACTTCTATGGGCACCTTTGGTGTGCAAATATGCATAAAGATAAAACATGCTCCCTTTTTTTTTTTTTTGCTGGGCTGAAATAAAAAATAAATCAATGGTTCGATTTAGGCCGCCTGCAGACGGGCGGAAATTCCGCAGCGGGATTCCCCGCAGAATTTCCGCCTGTACACGCCTGCATAGGATTGCATTACAATATGCAATCCTATGCAGACGGCCGCGGTTTGTCTGCGCGAAGTCACGTGCAGAAAACAAACCGCGGCATGCTCTAATTCGAGCCCCGCACAGAAACGTCACTCGCCGGCTCCGGTCTGCGGATGCACCGGCAGCCAGCACATGAAAGAGCCAGAGCTGCGGGAGTGGGTGAGTTCCACGCAGCTCTCTGTAGGCGCTCGGCTCCCGCTGCGAGAATTCTCGCAGCCGGATCTGACCCGCCTGTCTGCAGGCTGTCTTACTGCGACTTGCGCACGGTATCTCACGGTATATACATCCACGGTATATCCATATACAGTATCAATGCTGTAGATTCTTCTCAGCATTTTACAATAGAAGCAATGTGGACGAGATTTGAAGACCTCTCATGCTGTGGGAAAGTAAATTAAATTGCGTAAATTAACCCTCAGTGTGGATTTTCATAGGGAATTTCCAAACTGGCTGCAAATCTGCAGGATCTTCTTACCAAAGCGTGTCACAAACAGCTGTGTAATTTTGCTGTTTGTCATATGTAGAAGATCCACAGCAAGTCTGACCCAAAAAACGTTTCCAAGCATCTTGCAGTGCTATAAAATAAGCAATACTCACATTAACAACCCCATACCGCTGCTGCACTGATGCTTCCCTGCCAACCTCCGTTCACTGGACTCTAGTGATGGCGCTGGGTGCCAATACCATTGAGATGATTGCACTGGCCGGCTATTGGGCGCAGTGGTCGCGTTAAGACGACTGAGCTGGAGCCGGTTTAGCCTGCTTTATACTCTGAGGGTGTCACTACTTCCAATTTAAGAATAGCCGTTCTTAGCATTTCGAGCACTGGGGTCCTCTCAAACACACATTCCCCTTTTTTTTTAAAAAAAAAAAAGTATAAAAATTTTTTTTTTAATTTTTTTAAAATTCCGATTCAATTCTCTTTCAGGTCCACATAGAAATCCACTAGTCCCCTCCACAGTGACAGCAGAGCCAACTATGAACCGGTTATGGTCTTGTCCTTCAAGAAGCCAAGAAGACACCAGTGCCACTTGCCATGAAGCAACGGATCCGTTATTGCAAGATGTGAACCGAGACGTCCTGGAAACCTCTGCTGCATGCAAGTCGTTGGCATCTATTTCTGCCAGTTTACATAAAGACATTATTCATCTGACTCTCAGGAACGGTGAAGCCCATGCAATGCCTGATAGCTGCAGCCGCTATTCCTTACGGACACAACCTGTTGTCTTTTGGGACGTTTTAAGGGACTTGTACTTATTTATGGCTCTATTTTGCTGGACGGCCCCTGGGTATAGGGAGAAGCTGTGGTGCTTGTCCAGGGAGCTGCCGGTATTGTAGGAGATAACTTGACCTATTTAATCCCTAATTTAAGGTTGGGGCTGGTATAGGCCTTCGCCATCCTAACTTTTGTGTGTTTAGTCCGAGACCCTCGCAGAATCTCATCACTATTACGTTTTTTCAATAGGTTAAAGGAGGGACTATTGTGAAAATAACATAATTGAGTGCCAATCCAGATTTTTTGTTTTCTTTTTAACTCCTGAACTTTTATTTGTTTTTTAAGGAAAATTGCGGCATGTTAGCAAAAGTAGATGAGAATGCTAGAGCGACTATTGGTCTGATAAAGAAAACAAAATGTTTAACTCTTTTGTGCATGTGACCATTTTAAAATTTTGCAAATGAAATAATAGGGATAGTTTTTTTTTTTTTTTCCCTTTATTTATTTTTTTTAGATTTTATACCAAATCTGGTCTGAATGTTTAAGATCATCGGGCACAAATTCATTGGGGAATCATTACAAAACATCAATTTTAAAAGGATTCTTCATTAAGGACTTGCAATAAAACCATAGGGTTCTGCTATGAAACTTCTTATATTAATGCATCCTCCCTAGATACAGACATATCTCTACAAGGCACACTTGTAAAGGCATCCAATAGTTCACTTCAGAGGTCTGGAAGCCCCAATACTGGAGAACTCCTCAACAAACTGCGCTGGAATTACCAATATGAGAAAATGCTGTAACTGAATTTCGAGGTGACCCGTTGCACAGTTGCCTTGTTCTCAGGTGACCGCCAAGTTGAAGATTACCCTCACTTGGTATTTTTATGGAAAACCTGACAACTACTACTACTTTTATGCTTTTTAATTGTATAGATGCTGATCATTTCTCACTGCCACTGGATCCTGTTCAACTAGCCGTCATGAAAGGTCGAGGAAACCATTGACACCGTTCCAGTAATACGTGCGTGCGGTCATTTTAATAAGCTACTTTTCGTCTGTGAATGTCCCAATGAACAGAGGAGGTGCCTTTTTATGAGGGGAGATGGAGGTAGCTTTATAAACCAATGTGCCTGAATTGGCTCCCTCTGTCAAATGTAGTCACGGACAGCTAGGGTTCGGAAAGGGTTACAGTCGCTGCTGCTATCAATGTATGACAGAGAAACGCAGTTATGGAATCTCATGGGCTAAATACTAGCACAGCAAAAAGTTTACACCATCCAATAAATTGTTTGTTCAGTAATTACAAAACATGTGGCTTGGGTTTTATTTTTATACATTTATTCTGCTATTCATTTACATCATTGTACATCCAGAACCTTGTGTGGGGCAGAGTGTTAAGGCAGCAGAAATGTAATCTTAAGCTCTCGCTCATGACCTGAAGGTTGTGGTTTTAATCTCTGCATGGTTCAGGTAGCCAACTCAAGGTTGACTCCTCCTTCGGAGGTTGGTAAAATGAGTACCCAGCTTGCTGGGGGGGGGGGGGGGGGGTTAAAAGATGACTGGGGAAAGCAATGGCAAACCGTTCTGCAAAAAACGTCTGCCAAGAAAACGTCACAATGTAACGTCACCCAAGGAGTCCGTTATGATTTGATGCTTGCACCAGGAGACTTTACCTTTACCCTACATCCAGAATGGTGTTATATTCTATTGGGGTATTAAGGTGCCTTTACACTGGGAGATGAACGCCGGAATAATAGCTGGAAACGGTGAATTTGGGTGGTAGTTGTCCTGTGGCCACTGACATTGTACTGAGCGAGAAATGGTGTTAACTTGTCGGAGTCACTTGGTTTTTAGCTCTCCTAAAAACCAAGCGTCTATCGGACAGACCGTGTAAATAAGCAGGTGTTTCTGTCTGAGCAACTGTCTCTTTGCAGTAAATGGGGAATGGCGACTGAACAAGATCTCCGGTGCGTTCCACCTCCACGCTCTTAACTATAGCTCTTGTGTGAAAGCCCAGGAGGGAGTCTGTGGGACGGCTGCTACGTGCTTATGAAGAACTACAGTTATCCCGCGTCAAGTACCTATAGGCAGCAGTCACACTGCGTTTTCTGCGTATGTTAAATGTAAAAATTAATTTATACATCACAAAAGTGTAAAAACACTTGGAAAGGTATACTTCATTTGTAGTTTACATCTTAATTTTAAAAAAAGTTACGTCAGAAGCTGAGCCTGCGCCATCCTGCAGCAGAAGTTGGCTGTTGCTGATCTCTATCCACGCCATTGCAGAGGGAGGCCAGCTAAGAACAGTGAGCCCTGCTGTTAGCCCCCCCTACATGCCTCCATCCATGTAGATCGCATGTAAAGGGTTCACAGAGGGAGCGTGCTCCCTCTGTGATGTCATTGGCGCTCCGTGATGCACTGCATTATCATAACTGTTATGGTTCAAGTCCCCTACAGGAACATAATTTTTTTTTTTTTCTTTAGCGACTCTTTCCTTATTTGTATACAAAAAAACTCCCACATATTTGGTATCCCTGTATCCGTAATACCCTGTACAATAAATTGAACGTGCTATTTATACTGCATGGCAAAAACTGACAGAAACAAAATGCTTGTTTTGTTGGTTTTTGCCTCCCAAAAAAACACAATAAAAGTGATCAGGAATGTACCAATAAAAACTACAGCTCATCGTGTAAAAGACAAGCCGGCCATGTTGTCGCAAAAATAAGAAAGTTATGGCTTTTGAAAAGCAGAGATGAAAATCCCGCAAAAATAGACGCTTCTTTGTGTGCAAAATACAACGTGCTTTTAAGGGGTTAAATAAAGTTTTTAATGAAGAACATAGAGGAGAATCTTGGAAAATTTTCTAGTTTGTTGATTTTCCTGTCTGTTTAAATTGTATATGTGTTAGAGGGAGAAATGAATTGTAGAATACGTCAGGCTATAGGAAAACCGAAAAAAAAGTATATACAAACCCGTAGTATTTGGGCGAGATGCAATAACGTAATCGGCTACATTACATTGTACTGCAGGATAAATGAATTGGAGCGCAACCCTGTGATACACAAATGTAGACCGCAGATCAGTCTGCTTTTCCTGTAAAAGGCAGCATTCGCACTGTTTTCAGTGTATAATAAAAATACCCGTTTTACACCGTTCACTCTAAATGTATACTTTGATGTATAGAGCTTTATAGGAACGTCTATGAATATATGGTATACCGTCATCTATGGTTAACAGGTCTGCGCTGCAGTTTGTTTATACTGCATTATGCTGAAGCACGGTTGGCTCTTATTTGTCTCGCAAAAAATGTACGTTTAGGCTAGGGTCACACAGGGCGGATTTGTTGCGGTTTTGCAGTGGTTTTTCCGTTGCGGTTTTGACGCAGAAGAACTGCTTCTGCGGCAAAACCGCTTCAAAGGTTAATTTGGGTTTGCGGCTTTTGCTGCGATTTTTATTTTGGTGCGGAAAAATCCGCAAACGTTTTTTCCGCAGCGCTTTTTTACTTTTGTCGTGTATTTGGTGCGGTTTTGGCTGTGTCCATAGAGGTCTATGGACAAAAAAGCGCTGCGGAAACAACCAAAGAATGAACATGCTGCATCTTTTAAAACCGCGATGCAGTTGCATTTCCGCACTGCGGCTGTGCGGAAAAAATCCGTCCTGTGAGAAGAGCTTTTTGACAAATCTCATTTATGCTGCATTGCACTGCAAACGCAGCGGTTTTGCCGCAGTGCGGATATGCAACGGCAATCCGCGGCAAATCCGCCTTGTGTGACCCCAGCCTTACTTTCCTCCCCCCACCCCTCTACTATCTTCTATGTATTTGTTAATGTCTGTTGGACAAATTTTGCACACAGTATAATCTCACCCCGGAGAAGGTTATAGGCTAAAATAAAAAATCAGAAATGTTGCCTCAGCAACCTTCTTTGCATATTTTTGAATTTTTATGCAGGAACCCCCAAATTTGCTTTTACCACTTGATTCTATGTACTTGAGATAGATATATCTAGCTATATCTCAATCTATCGTGTGTGTGCGCGCGCGCACAATCTGTTTGTGTCGTATACAAAGCCGCAGGTCTAGTCCAATTTGAATGACATTTTGCATGAGCGTTCTTTAGCCCCAGGCGACGAATACTGGCGGGATTAAAAATCAAAAACTCACCGACTTCCCCTGTAATTTGTATTGCCAACCGCATCCAATCACAGCTCAGGCCTCCCTTACACAGGTCTATGCAAAAACGCTGTGTTTTTAATGCTGCGTTTACTGCGGTTTCAGCAAGGTTGGCATGCGTTTTCACAACAGCTGGAAACTCAGACTTGCTGGCATAGCAACCTGCGTTTAACGCTATAAAAACGCAGTATGAAGTTGTGCTGCGCTTCATTTCACTGGGAGACACACAGCTGAAAACAGGCACGAGTAGAAGATGCATTGCTGTCAAAACGCAGCGTTGGAAATGCTGCGTTTTCAGCCTTGTATGAGCAGCCCCATTGAAATGAATGGCAGTGTTGTAGAGTTTAGCGCAGCCCTCAACGCTGTACAGAAACGCCTGTGTGAGGGAGGCCTTATAATGCAGAAGTAAAATAAAAGCTGTGCGGTGATTGGTCGCTATGGGCAACAGCTTTTTAATTTGGACATCCCCCCCCATAACCATGCGGCCCTTGGCTTCTTGTTGTGGCCCACATTGTTTATTCCAGGATTACGATTCATAAAATGGCCATGTGACATATTGCTATATCTTCCAGTGTCTTCATGTAGGCTGACGTACCATACGGCGTGCCACGCTGCACTATACACTTCTCTAGAAAACTGAGACATTTTAAAAACAAGATCAATAAATAACTTTAATTTTCCAAGAATCTCTTCATAAATTTTTTGTGAAAATGTATATATACCTTTGCCTTCATTTTTCCACCTTTGTGACCTATATGAATAATGTACACAGAACCCGCAGTGTGAACGCTGCTTAATACTTCAACTCCTTCCCCAAACCCCAATATTGAGGGGACATTTTTTTTTTCAGCTACACATTCCTTGGTATTGCTGCTCAGCCACACCATCAGATGCGGCTCATAGATGGGAATGGCGCATTTCACAGGGGCTTAGTTTTACCCACAGATGTAAGACGTTTTTTCAGTGAAGTTGCAATCCTCCGGTGCTTGTTTGATGCGCACCAGAGGATTGGCAAGTGTTCACCATTGATTTTAATGGGCAGCATCGCACGCTATGGGATACATTGGACTGTCACATTGAAAATAATTGGCGATACATTCAGAGGGATGCAAAAAAAAAAAAAAGCATACACCACTTATTACCTCCCAGCATCGCTCATGTGCATAACTATTTACAAGAGAATCAAGTTGATACTCGTGCATCTTGCACCACACAAAACTCGTGTGACTGTATCCTACGACCACGCTGAGGTGAGTGGTCCCCCGCAGCACAAATAGGCACAGTAAAATGTGCAGCTACACATACAATTGTGCATACTGAATGTTTTGTGTTCGTTTTTGCACTTAGACCTGTGAGCCCTCCCCAAGTGGCTCGTTCACACGAGTGCAGTTTTAACACAGTATGTGGAAAAAATTGCGCCTATAAAGGACCGGAGCTTCATGCCCCTGAAAATTGTCCATTCACTGGAGCAGCGTACAGCAGGGATGAAGAAAAATCAAATAACAAGTCTTATCAATGATAGGGAATAGGAAACCAAGCGAAAATGCCTCACTTCCAGGGCTTTTCAGAAGGATAGCGAGGGCAATATCGAGCCTTGAATTACATCTGATATTGCTCTCGCCAGTGTGAAGGAGCTCAGAAAGCCCAACTGTCCCGCTGTAAATTCCTGTTAGTCCCTGCAGGGATTACGGGAACCCACGGGGAGTCTCCTCATCCCCACGGGGTTGTAACAGGAGTTTAAAGTAGGACATTTAAAATGTAGGTTAAAGGCCCGTTTCATGTGTGCTACAAAAACGTGTTTTTTTTACATACATAGTCAATAGGACTTTCTAATTTAAAATTGCATCGCAACCCAAGTTGTTACGTTGCGATAAAAAGGAGGCCCCATAGTGAAACATGGAGGATTTAAAAAAAAAAAAACTTCAAAATCTCACTTTGCAGAAAGATAGCACATGCTGCAATTTTCCATTCTCTCAACATCACATCAGTGAAAGCATCACAAATGGAAGGAAGCCATTGAAAATAATTGGTTTCATAATCTTTTTACGGACTCACATCACGCGACAATCGTGCGGTTTTCTCACCCCTGTGAAACCAGTCTGTCTTTTAGGCTTCTTATATAGAAGTAGCGAGAAATCAGGCCATGAAACTTGACCGAATATCGCACTCATGCGATGTACCGGTGGATACGAGGCATTTTTCTGTCAAGACCGTGTCCCATCACTTCGGGGAGGTCGCCATTGTCCGGCGCGGCTTTCAGGATTAGCAAGTGTCTCCCACTACTCTGTCTCTGACTACTTCAGATTAGGCGCTATTAAACTATAAATCACAGGTATATCCTAATAATCAGAATACTAGATACCTACACAAAATTACCCCATTTTAAAAACTACACCCCTTAGTATATTCACTGAGCGGCCAAAACACGGAGGACCCCCACAAATTACCTCATTTTGGAAACTAGACCTTAGCACATTCATCTAGGGCTGTGCTGCGTATTTTGACCCAACAGTTTTTGAATGAATCAAAGCAAAAGCAGAAGGAAAAAATTACGATTTGTTTTTTTTTAAAATCAATTAAGTGATTTAAAGTTTTTTTTTTTGCACAGCAGACATATGAATGAAGGCTTTCACCCACAAATGCATACCCCCCCGTTTGTCCCGTGTTCAGAAACATACCCATTGTGGCCCTAATCATCTGTTCGTATGCACAACTGGCCCTAACAGAAAGGAGCAGCGGGTGGTTTTCAGAACAGACATTTTGGTTGAAGGTGTTTTAGGCCCCATTGCCCACTTGTAGAGCCCTTGAGTGGCCAAAACGATAGAGCGGTGGATACCGGCGATCGCGTGACCGGGGGTGGGGTCCCGCGGCCCTGGACGACAGCTCCATGCTGTCAGCTACCTTCAGTAACCGGCAGCATGGAGCTATCACGTCCTGAGCCTGCAGGGCTTTCATTCCTAGAGGAGGCATGTTTTTATGTCCTCTAGGAATTAACCCCAGCAGGCCAGGACGTAGAAAGGCAATAGGGCCGCCACTAAGGGGTTAAAAAGAAATTTTCTTCAATTTGTTTCAGCTTTAAGTATTTTGCGGCTTCAGAGATGGATTTTGTCTGCACTGAGGTTTATATTAATCTTGTTGATGCTATACATTTGTGTGGCTTGATAAGGGCTGAAAATCCTTTGCACAGTGCATTGTGCTGGGGTTTCTCAAATACTCCCTATTTTTGCATCGTTTATATGCGCTGTTCAATGCCTATTGCTCTACTATTGTTGGAGGCAATGACTGTGGCTTATGGATATTGCACCAAGCCTCTGATATAAAAAGTAGACGTGCTACAGCTGTTAAAGGGGTTGTCTCACGCCGAAACTTTTTTTTTTTTTTTTGCATAGGCCCTCCATTCGGCGCAGGACAAACCCAAGGGATGTGTTAAAATAAAAATTACTTACCCGAATCCCCGCTCTGCGACTTCTTCCTTCTCCAAGATGGCCGCCAGGATCTTCACCCACGATGCACCACGGGTCTTCTCCCATGGTGCACCGTGGGCTCTGTGCGGTCCATTGCCGATTCCAGCCTCCTGATTGGCTGGAATCGGCCACGGGGCGGAGCTACGCAATGCGTAGAAGGGGCGGAGCCAGAACGCCGCTCGTGCCCAGGCTGACCAGAAGGGAGAAGACCCTTCTGCGCAAGCGCGTCTAAAAAAGCAAGACGACCCCGAAATCAGACGGAGCCATGGAGACGGGGACGCCAGCAACGGAGCAGGTAAGTGAATAACTTCTGTATGGCTCATATTTAATGCACGATGTACATTACAAAGTGCATTAATATGGCCATACAGAAGTGTATAACCCCACTTGCTTTCGCGAGACAACCCCTTTAAAGACCGGAGGTATACTGATGTCCCTCTGTTCCACGTATAAAAGAATAGTGGCAGCATACATATATTTGGACTTGACTGTTGAGTCTTCGGGCTCAGACTCTTTATTAGCGGCTGGCATTTTTTCACCTCTCCCTTTGGGGAATACACATTGAATGCTGCTGGGACCTTTTTTTTTTTTTTTTTTTTAACTTTGGAGTCCCTCTGTTCCACGGCCAATTTTTGGCTGTCCAAGATGGCTGACAATCTTTAGACTACCTGATCACCCACAGTGCATTGCTAGATTAGACTACAAACATTATCCACACTCTGGACAATCTCAGGGCACCAAACTAGGACAGCAGCAGAGATTATGAGTTTTGCTTTAAAACATTACCGATATAATGAAGACTGATACATGAAGTATTTATGACAGAGGAAACTGAACAAGGCAACTCATAACATTTTTATTTGCTTTTTTTCTGATCAATTAAGAACACGTTATTTAAATTGGAGTAAACATAGAAAATCCAAGCATAACTCTTACATATGTTAGAACAGGTATTATACACATAGGACAGCAATAATCTATTGTTAACTGAAAATGTAAGTTGACCACTCCTACTTCTAGCGCCATTTATATACATACATCTTTAGTGATCCCTCTGACCTAGAGACTTGTATAACTCTTGTTGGATGGCCAAATCCATTGACGCACCCCTGCAGAGGAAATGATGGCATGCAAGTCCTCCTAGCATGAAGCTCCACATCAATACTGAGAACTCCAATTGTGTCAACCTTTTCTTCTGGCTTATTTTATGCGGTATAAGACTTTCCGCTGAAGACGATGCTGAATTTCTCCGCGTCTCATCATAAGATGCAGAACCTTGTGAATCGCATGCTCTGGATATTTCTGGAAACAAGAAATCAAGACATTAATAGCATCTGACCAACCGTATATGTTAGAAAGGATTATTCAGGGGGTGGGGTAAGGGGCACACATTCCTTTCACTTAATGTGACCTGGGTGCTCCAGTCCCACAGTATGCCGCTGCCATTTGGTTCCTACTGCAGTAAGCCAGCACCACCACCAGGGACATGTGACTTTTACAGCCAAACACCAGTGGTGTACAAGTAGCAGGGGCATCAGGTGAGAAGAGTATGGCATGTTATTCCAGCACAGTTTTACACATTTTATTCCCTCTGGATATTTCCCTTCAATATTTCCTAAATGGATATAGACATATCTGGCTACTACACTGTTAGATAACTAGGATGCTTAAAGTTCAACTGACCAAACAAGCCCACAATTATGATGCAGTAGGACAGTTTAAACAACCAGAACTCCCCAAGGTGGTATTAAAACTTGTTAAGACCTCTTTAATGCTAAAAAAAAAAAAAAAAAAAGAACATTTTGCCAAGAAGCTAAAATTATAGATTTACTAAACAGAATTTTGACTCAAGTCATTCACACACACAAAAAATTTAATACAACCTTGCATATAAATAACACAGATACACATAAAAGTACATTAAGATTAAAATGAATGAGTCATCAGAAAATGATTGATCATACAAATCACATTGTGTTAAACATTTAAGAATCTTTGGGCATTTTTTTCTTAACTTTGTGACAATCTGTATTGAAAAAAAAAACAACCCACAAATCTGCATTTTTCACACTTACTACAGAGCCCAAGGGTTCCTTTTTACACGGACAGATAAGTCATTAAGATTCCCACACCCAGCGAGATTTTGAGCAATTCAGTGTAAATGCATGCGCTGACCAAGTCTGCTGGCTTCTCATTCTGCATGCATAAAATGGCGCATGTAAAGCAGAAGTTGTTCATAAACAGCCTGTTTACTGTGAATGGAGGCAGGCGAGCCAGAGTGATCCCTGGCCAGCTCCGCTCCCATTCACTCAGTGATGCTCATTCCATTGTAAAAGCATGGGAACAATCATTGCTGGGTTGATTTGTGGGGAATCTGTGCTTGACCGGTTGTCCCATGTAAAAGGGCCCCAGTATCACTTCCTGATCTCTAGAAAGCTTTTCAGCAGTCCTCTTACATCACAGGCAGGATGACACTGAGCAATAACACCCATATGTAGGCAACACAAGTCCACCATTCACAAAAGGTATGGGCTGTGACTATATACCCCCCCCCCCCCCCTACCTTCCTGCACCCCTCACATCCTGGAATTTTACTCTAACACTCTCACCTGTTTAAGGAAATCTTGGATAATGCTGTGTTCAGAAACTTGAGAGCCAATAGCAAACCTCCTCTTCAGCTGCTTCTCAATACGAGACAGCATCTCTTGGTCCTCTTGTGTGGTGAATCCTTCCACTCCTGTTGGGGGTCAAATAAAATAGTATTACGTGGCCAACGCATAATTGCAGTGTGACTACATAGTGAAGCCACTTCCTCACATTCTACCTACCAGAGAGACTTCCTGACATGGCAGCATCCAGTGTGGACACCTGGAACAACCGCAGCGCCTCCTCTACATCTGTTTCTGTGGCAAAGGGCTGTAATTTCATCTTGCTAAGAGATTCTGAAATCCGGACGATAGCTTCCAATTGTCTGCAAATCAATGACCTTTATATAAAAATCTACTCATGCATATATAGCCGGGCAAAACAAGTCACGTGTCGGGAGAGCCTGCCCAAAGTCAGAGGGGCACAGAACAATATTAGTGGTCGTCCCATAATCCGACATTTTTGTCAAAAGACCAATACCTTCCTAACAGTACATGGAATGCGACATGGGCTAAAAGTAGGTGACCCCGCTGAGCCCAGCACTCACGCCAGGGGGAACAATGCATGTGGCAAGTATAACACTTACATCCCCAGTCTCAGCGCTTCATTTATTTTTAGCCCATAAGTGTAGCATATAGTGCTAAAAGTAGGTGACCGCTTCGTTAAAAGATTTTAGATAGGACGCACTGAAAAATTAATGTAATCTTGGAAAGAACCCTATAAACATATAAAACAATGACAGTCATAGGTGTCAGGTTCTGTGTCAACTCACAGCCGATTTCTGCTGCAGGGGAGCTCGCTGGCTGGGGTTTTCTCCCTCAGCAAAAAGTATTATACATGACAGCATAAACACCAACAGAATGGGAGCTGCTCTTATAGATGGGTGCACTACTCTATAATGTTCCTATGCCCAAATAAAACTTATGAACGGGAAAGGAATGAGGAGGGGGGCGGGTGAAGGGTCCCCTTAACACAACCAACTTAAAAAGTTACAAAAAAATATTGAAGACTCCATTCCATACCTGACAGTTATAGGGATACTGGACCTCTTCTCGGACTCCCTCTCATGTTCACGCGCACCACTACGCATGAGGACATAACGATTTTTAAGCTTCTCTGCCGCTTCCACTGACAGACGAGGTCCACATTTACTGTGCAATTAAAGACAAAACCAGTAAAAATAAGGAAGCCTTAAAAACAAGGAAGCTTATATGAAATGGCAAAAGCTAGGATTTCACTTACACTCTGCAGTAAGCTATGTATTTCTTGAGGGTATTAAGTTCCACCTCTCCCTCTACAGACTGAGTTTGTGTGCGAGCGCTAAGATGTACATTCATGACGTGTTTAGCAAGAGTCTGTGGAATAGAATTAGGTTACTAACAAGAAATAAAAAGAGCAGTGATATAAATGGGAGATTCTACCAGATGCCCATAAACTCCGTTCAAGACTGTGCAATGTTCAGTCAATGCCTCCAGATGAACTGTACAGTTGGGCAGCAGGGACTAAAAATTTTTACCAAATATTACAGATTTTAGATTAAAAAGATTCTTACCATATCCCTCTGCTCATTGTGTTCATCCTTGACGATGAAGATCATGTCAAATCTTGATAGAATGGTGGGCATGAAGTCAATATTCTCCTCACCCTTGGTGTCATCCCATCTCCCATACACTGAATTGGCAGCTGCAAGCACTGAGCAGCGAGAGTTCAGGGTGGTTGTGATACCAGCTTTTGCTATAGAGATGGTCTGCTGCTCCATTGCCTCGTGGATTGCAACTCTGTCATCCTCTCGCATCTGTGGAAAGTAATTTCATCAGTTACTGAAAACACTTGATACAAAAAACAGAATACATTTATTCAAACTGAGTGCTTGCAATGCATGAATCTTTAGGAAACACACACGTATGTCTATGGGTCCTTTTACGCAGTCATCCCAGTGATAATCGCTCCTGCGGGTTCGAGGACCACTCAGTGAAGAGAAGCAGGGCAAGCTAAAGATTGCTTCTGTACGCTCCTCCATTCACAGTAATCAGGCAGTGGTTCATACTGTGTTTCCCCCAAAATAAGCCCTACCCTGATTTTTGGCTACTATGCAGGCATGGTCCAGGTCCCTCTCGCTGTTCTGCAAAATCCGAAGCCCGGTGGAGCTATGGAACTTCGCAGACTAGCGGGAAGGACCTGGACAGCGCCCACTAGGTAAATATTAATAAGACATCCCCTGAAAATAAGACAGTGTGCCTCTTTTGGGGCAAAAATTAAATATAAGACAGTCTTATTCTTGGGGAAACACGGTAAGATTTGATTTTTATGCCTGCAGAAACTGAATACCAATAAGCAAATGCATCATTCAGATTCCTGCAACCCAACGATAGCGGTAATCGTTCTGTGTAAAGGATCTAAAAATGCAGTCAACTTTTAAAACAGCATCTACTCAGCTAGTAAAATATTTTCAGTCATTTAATAAGGTTACCTTATCAAATTCATCAATGCAAACGACTCCTCCGTCTGCCAACACCATGGCACCTCCCTCCATAATAAAGTTACGGGACACGGGATCCCTCATGACAGAAGCAGTCAAACCAGCTGCACTGCTACCTTTACCAGACGTGTAAACCTGAAAACCAACACAGGTTATATTATACTTCTGTATGTACCATGCAAAATACGAGGAGGAATAAAGAATTCACTACATGCTGAGGAACTGAAATGCATCTTACCCCAATGGGCGAGCACCTCTCCACAAACTTCAGAAGTTGAGACTTGGCAGTTCCCGGGTCTCCCAACATCAGCAGGTTGATATCTCCTCTACGAGTGAGTCCATCCGGAAGCCTGAATAAAAGATTAGAACATTGCATCTGAAAACAAGCCCAGCGCAAAAATACATAAAAGGCAGAAGACGACATCCACAAGAAATGCATTTCCATTAGCGAAAAATATGCATGCGTCAAGTGCGTATTATACCACGGATTTGACTCAGCTCATTTGAAGGTCACTACACCAATTTACGCTCCTAATTTTTTCCATAAGGCACTTTAACATGGCGAGGATATTCCGCACGAATGGAGTGGAAAATACAAACTCTAGGCTACTCATGAACATGCCTTAAACTCGATACTACAATGAGCGCTGTTAGTCTTAATCAGATTTAAATCTTTATCATTCACAACCTTTATAAGGATTAGAAAAACCACTACATTTTCCCCCAAAACAGTCCCACATCTGTCCAGGGGTTGTATCCCATACTGCAGCTCAACTCCATTGATGTGAACCGGCCTAAGCTGCAATACCGCACAGCGCCTGTGGAAAGGAGTGGTGCTGTTCCTGGTAGAAAGCAGCCATGCTTTCATAATCCCAGACAACCCCCTTTAACTATAGCAGCATTTTATACATAATGCATGAAATTCACCTTTTACGGGATCCACCGAAGAGCAGACATGCAATGGCCTTTTTGATGTCACTACTGCCATAAATCGATGGGGCAATACTTTTAGCAATTGTTTCATAAATATCAGGTTTGGAAGCAAGACGTCTGAACTCCTCCTCTTCTTGAGGAGTCACAGCACCAGCTGCGCTCCTTCCTTTAAATGGGTGACAAAAAAAAATAAAAATATATATATATATATAAAAATTTGAAGACATTAACATACTGTCTAAAGGCAATTGATTGACTTGAGTCAGAGAATACCTAGAAACTGTTTTTAAAAGGAAGTAGTGACTCAAAATGTAGGGATACATAGCGGATATTCAGATAAACATCCATCCAGATCAAGTCTGCCAGAGCGAAACTTTCCAATAAGGCAATTCCCCATTTAAAACTTTCCAATGTGATACACTGTATCGTCAGTAGTATGAAGCACTGTATCAACAGCAATACAGTAACATGCTGCTCACGACCCCCTGCTGTGCGACTTCTTTCCAGATATATTGTAACCAAACCATACCTATATGGATTGTATAGGGGTCCTCATACCTGGTTCAGTATCCAACAGTAAGCAAGTCACCACTAACCGCCAGGTGGTACCTGGACCTTCCAATCGAACATGGTTACAGTGATAAGCAGCGACATGTACGGGCACCATAAGAGCGTTAATTACTGATAGCAGACATTTGCTGATCAAACTTAACTAGTGAAATGATGATTTTGCCGCTACCTGTTAAACCATTGAACAGATCAATACAACTCACCTGTGCCTTCTGTATCTACTTGTATACCGACAACACGGATATAGGAGCTTCGAATACCCACTCCTACTCTATCGCGGCCTTTATTGGACGTTTTGCCACTCTTACGAATTGAATAGATACCCATGATTGTCACTCTGTTTCCTGGAACTACTTTGTCACAGAGATACCTAGTGAGAAATTGAGATGAGTTTTTTGGTAGAGCTTGTAATTGGTGTAGTTCTATGGGGAACGAGCTCAAATGACAGTACATAATCCACAAGCTTGAACCTTACCTGTCGCAGTACAGTTGCATGTGGCGGGGCAGCTCCCCATGTGGCACAGCATCTGGAGACTCCTGAAGTTTTAGCGTCTGAAAATCCACACATTTACATTTGTCGGGTATAATGAAGTATGGATCCAGGGGACACTTGGGTCGACCTGCCTGCTCCCTGTGGGCAATGGAGAGAATGTGAGTAAAAGGACTAGTGTCTGAAGTGAGGAACTATAAGACAACTTGTTGGATGAACGTACGTGTTGCACTTCCGAGGCATGGCATAACCCTCCAAGCCAGGTCGCACCGGAATGTTCCCGATTGTGTTTCTGCAGCTGCGGCATTGGAGGGAGATTTTTATAGCTTTGGCTCTTACTGCTGTAGCCGCAATAATGATACCAGGGATCTTCACAAGTTGAGACATCTGCTCTGACTATGAAAGAAATGGGAAACTAAGACACCAATAACCAAGTCATCACCAGTGTACAGATTATACAAGTATAACGTCATATAGAAGAATCAAACATAATATCCCATGTCTTCAGAAGACGTACACTAAACCACCAAATGTCCCATTTTGCTAGAGCTGCAGTGCAGCTTGTGGTGTTCTGTACTACAGCAACGATTGAAGATGTGACTTCAAGTCATAGTTTAGCAGAACCCAAGACAAGATGTCAGCAAATGCAAATACCTTCAGACTCCGAATGTTCGCAGGATTAGCATCAGAACGCAGCATGACCTGAATTTCTTGTACCTCCTCTTCTCCTGCAGGACGTGGACGTGTGACCTCGTCTGCCACCTCCTGAGCAGCTTCCTCCAACTAGAAGATAAGAATTTAACAGCTCTCAAGATTGTAAAGCGCATTGCTTCAGTCAAAGAAAAGTTGTCAGCAGCTGCTGGTAACAATACGCCATAATGGAGTACTTAAGCCCCGTTTACACGCAGCAATTCTTGCTCAAAATAGGTTTAGACGATGGCTTTTGAGCGATAATCGTTGCGTGTAAATGCTTTCATCTTTCACCCTTTCGGCTGAACAATGATTTTTAGGCAAGCTTAAAAATCAATCGTTCAGCCTGAGAGATAGCAGGGACCGCATGGTGTTCTCCACAGGAGCAGCTGATTACATTGTATTAAGCCGATAGCCCATGCAAAGACAATGCAGCTGAGTGCAAAGTCCAGACCACATGCTAGGATTTGCAAACAGCTGCTGGAGGCTCATTTACACACAAATGAAGGTAATAAACTGCTAATGGACATTAGTGTCCACTAGCAGTTTATGCAAAAGGATCGCTAGAACTGTCAATCTCTCAATCGTTTGAAAGATTGTCTTTGTGTGTAAATGGGCCTTAAGATGTTTGATGTACATAAAGTACTATGATAACATACCAGGATACTCAAAGATAACTCACCAGCTGAAGGTGTTCTGTGGGCTGCTTATATAGATAATCTGCAAGATCCTCATCAAAACTGGCCAGATCTTCCATCTCCACCTCAATCCAGTACTCTCCAAGGTTATAGTGACGCTTGAGTTCATCTCTGAAATCAAATATCCACTTAGTAATGTGCAATTAACTAACGGAACATTTTCAACACTATATAAAGAATGGGTTTCTGAAGAACTGTGACCGCCAACCTGTAGCTCTCCACCTATTGCAAAACTACAACTCCCATTATGACGTACCAGAAGCTATATTTTAGTACCTCCAGAGCGACAGATTTAAAGTAGTACGTCACTTACTTGGAGGAAGGGCAGGGGTGTGTGCGCGCGTCTGCGAATGACCTCAAGGCCTCGTTCACACGGGCGATACGACATCGCCACGAGAGAAGGAGAGAGAAAAAAAACAAAGACAAATCGCAGCAATATCACATCGCTGGTCCGTGAAATATGACTGTGGTTTCTCGTGGTGATACAAAGTTGCGTGACTTTGTAGCGCCACGAGACGATTTTCAAAATCAGATGCTGCAGTAGTTCTGCCCCTCCATAATCTACTATTTTCCTCATACCTGATCAAAGTCAGTTGCGTACCAGAGGTCACATGACTTGTTTGGTGGGTCACATGACTTGCACCCATTACCACAGACAGACCAGTGCATGAAAGAGACTGGCCTCTGCACAGCTAAAAGAAAGGTAGGTATATTAGAAAATGGTATGATTTCCTATTGTGTAACTAAATAGAAAGCAGACCAGCCCTTTAAGGCCTTGTTTATAGTCATAATCCACGGTGCGTCATGCGCTCTACTGCGCATGCGCGCCGAAGCGTTGTGCGGGACGTCGGGCAACGGATCCAGATATATGGGGTCTCTGGGAGGGGGGGGGGGGGGGCGCTGTGACTGGCTCCGCTGTGGTATTCCCCAATTCTCACCTGCGTTAGAGCTTTCCATTTCTCTGTTTGATTTTTTAGAGCAGAGAAACAATTATAAAAAAAAATAAATAAACTTTAAACCCATTGACATCAATGGAGAGAAGACAAAAAACACAAAACCTTGATTGGTTGCTGTTTTTTAAACTGAACAAATAAAGCAAACAGAATGGGAGAAAATGGAAAACCTTATTTGGAAAACCCATTGAAATAAACGGGGTAAAAGGATCTGTTTAATTCCGTTTCTATGCCCAAAAACAGAACAGAGACCAAAAAGTGTGACTCTAGTCCTTGGAGTACTCCTATAAGTAATAGAGGGCCATTTACATGGGAGGATTATTGTGCAAATTTTGTTCAAAAGACCAAACATGCGTGCTAATCGTCACATCTGAACGCGCAGCCATTGTGTATTACTCGTTTACAGCTCATTGGTCGCTCCCCTTCAACCAGCATGAAAATCATAGCTGGATCATGGAGTGTAAACGCTCCCCGCAGCCAGTGGTCATCTGCCAGTCTAAACGCTTGTGCTAAAAAGCCAGCGGTAATGTCCACACCCGTGCAGATGTTTAGGACATTAGGCCGTATTCCAATTGAGCACATGTATTCTTGATGAATGGGTATTGAGTTTTTGGGTGTCTATCAGCATATTTTGCTGTACTTTTTGCACACGCAGTTCAAGCACAGTTGCACGTGCAAGAAAGAAGAAAAAAAAAGCACGCACGATGCCCTCAGCCATTGAAATGAGCACACAATGTTAGACTTCGCTTGTTCGCTCAGGCAGCCTATTTATATATCGCCAGCTCATTCAAACAAGAAATCGTTCATTCACTATATAAGTAAATAAGAATGACCGATCAATATTTAAACGGAAGGATTAGTAAACAAGCCAACAATTACTATTTTTATGCCTGCATAGAATGAACGAAAAGTGATCATTCGTCAGCTGCATTTACACTGAATGATCATTCACTTCTGCTCATTTGAACGATAATTGTTCCATGTAAAAGGGCCTTAAAGGGGTTGTCTCGCGAAAGTGGGGTTATGCACTTCTGTATGGCCATATTAATGCACTTTGTAATATACATCGTGCATTAAATATAAGCCATACAGAAGTTATTCACTTACCTGCTCCGTTGCTAGCGTCCCCGTCTCCGTCTAATTCCAGTGTCTAATCTCCCGATTAGACGCGCTTGCGCAGAAGGGTCTTTTGCCTTCGGCTTGGTCCGGCAGCAGCGGCGTTCTGGCTCCGCCCCTTGTACGCATCATCGCGTAGCTCCGCCCCATCACGTGTGCCGATTCCAGCCAATCAGGAGGCTGGAACGCTGCTGCTGCCAGACCGAGCCGAAGGGAAAAGACCCTTCTGTGCAAGCGCGTCTAATCGGGAGATTAGACGCTGGAATTAGACGGAGCCATGGAGACGGGGACGCCAGCAACGGAGCAGGTAAGTGAATAACTTCTGTATGGCTCATATTTAATGCACGATGTATATTACAAAGTGCATTAATATGGCCATACAGAAGTGCATAACCCCACTTGCTTTCGCGAGACAACCCCTTTAAGGCTGGCTGCACATGGGTGGATTTGCAATACGGATTCAGGAGCAGGCATGAGTGTATGGTTTCCGCAGCAACTACAGTCCATTCCATGCTATGGAAAAGCGTTCTGTCCCGCACAAGCAGAAATCAATTGCGATTTTCCGCTTGCGGAGGGGGGGGGGGGGGGGGTGATATACACCAAACAAAAGAAGCAGCATGCTCTATTTTCATGAGGTTTGTGCACGGACAGCTTCCACTGAAGCCAACAAAGACGTCCTACCCGCCGCACTTCCGCAATCATTATTGTGCAAAGGTCGCGGGATCCACATCATCTTGGCAATATCTGTGCTGCACACGTGCGCCGGCCGCACCATCGGCTGTACAGAAAAAGAAAAAAAAAAGGACGACTGACAGGTAGGCGATGGGCACACGGTTGGATTCCGCTGCGGAGTCCGACCCGGTCGTGTGCAGCCGGCCTAAATGCCTTTCGGTTTTTTCTATTTCCACAACATTAAGCCAATTTACCTCCACTAATAACAGAGCAGACAATCAGTTGTTGATTAGATGGAGAATGTTGTGACATCAATATCACTTCCATAACCCAAAGACAGTCATCAGATCCTTAGCAGATATCCCACTGCAGCAGATCAGCCGCGGGATGCCTGCCTCCATACATGCACCATTTAATGCAGGTTTTATTGCGAATTCCTGTGCGGAATTCACCCCCTCATTGAGCGAGTTCCGCAGCAGAGACATAGCTGACATATTGTGGCTTTGAATTCCACAAAGCAAGTCAGTTTCTGCGCGGGTTATTTCTGAAGTATGTAAACAAGACTTTCAAAATCTCGTCCACTTTGCTGATACTGTTAGGCCTTATGTCCCCGGGCAGGTCGGATTTTGCATGCGGGAGCCCGCAGCAGAATCCGACCCTGCCTGCAGCTGAAAACAATTGTGCATGTTAAATTCCACAAAGCAAGTCAGTTTCCGCACGGGTTATTTCTGATACTGTTAGGCCTTATGTCCCCGGGCAGGTCGGATTTTGCATGCGAGAGCCCGCAGCAGAATCCGTCCCAGCCTGCAGCTGAGAACAATTGCGCATGTTAAATTCCATTGCAGACGTGCATGGTTCTCTATGGATGGCTTGAACTACGGATCTTCCGCAATTCAAATCCCCCCGTAGACATTGGGCCTACATGTATCGGAATTTCCAAGCGGAAGGTCTGTACAGAAATTCCATGGCAATGTGTGAACAATATACAGAAGAATATAACCCATGGATTTCAATAGGTTGGGTTCATTCACATCTCCATATTATGCTCGCACGGAAAAAATATGACCCGCTCTGTATTTTTTTTGTGCACATTTGCGCACCAAGGGCCCAATAGAAGTCTATGCGAGCTGCACAATTCCATGAAAAACAAACACACAACTAGACCTCATTTGGCTATAACGCCTTTTAAATCACAGCAGTTGCTGTCACTCATAGTACAATGTGCCAATATGTGCACAAGTCTACCCAATTCGCAGTGCTAATATGCAAGTGTGCGCAATTGTGCAAACAGTCATCTGGAGACGCCATAAAGAAGACGTGCTCCAATTATGTACACATCAGATCGGTCTACAACCATTACAGCTGTCACTACTGCCTGCACGTTCACGGAGGGCTCCGTTCAGACCTGTATTTATAGGTGAAGCCGGTGCGGTCCGTGCCGTAGCGATACTGCCGCAGGAATTCCTTAAAGCGCTTCTTCAGCTGGGACTTCTTGGCATGTCCGTCATCTCCCGTCTGCTGATCGCCTCCAAAACTGTCGCTGTAAAAGATACCGGGATCGTCAAAACCGGACATGACTGACGGTAAGGAGCAGAAAACAGCGAGAGCAGAATGGCGACTTCTCCACTAAGCAAAAGCGCGCGAAAAGACTACTTTCCCGCCAGAACAGAAACCGCGCCACTGACAGAGCACCGCCCACTCTCGTTTTCTATTGGTTAATAAGCCTGGCGTTCTGGGGGAGAAAAAAAATCATTGTAGGCGAGGTATATGAAAACTAAAATACGCATGCGTGAATAGTCTGCGCTTGCTAGAGAGTGAACGTATGGTAAATGTACGTCTCATGTGTGGAGCCATTTTGTTGGAGACCATTGCGTTTCCTAACCTGTAGTATACGAGAAGATGGTGCTGTCTGTTAGACTTTATTATGTTAGCTTGATTTTAATTGTGCAAATTCACGTTGTAGTGTATTAATAAAAAAATATTTTTTTTTAAAGTTACAGCAGATCTGCCCTTATTTGAAAATCGGCAGAAGCCAAAAGGATGCACAGGAACTATGAAGAACATGTAGAAACTAGAGCTTCTAAAATCAGATTATAATTTAAAGGGGCTGCGTGCAGAAGACAGTCACTTTCTAATAGAGCGGGATACCTCACTCATGCCCCTCCGCTACAGCCAGGTCACTCTGCCACGGCTTCTTCACATCTGCGCTAGCGTTTCCCATATGAATGTTGTCTGTGTCGTTTTTGGAGCAGAAAAACTGGATTTAGCTTGCCTCTGCTCTGTTCTGTTACCTTTTTTCTATGGCGCAGTGCTGCCGACTGGAAGCAAACAGCGTTCTGTATTTTTAAAAACCCATTTAATTAACAAGGAAAAAACCCCAATATTGCTTATTTCCGTTTGAATTCCGATTTTCTGCTTCAAAAATGGAATATACAGACAGAATTCATAGAAATTACGTAAATGGGTTTTCAAGGCAGAGCTGGTTGTCAGTGCCGGGCTACATTGGAGCGGAAGCCGCTGCACCGACCCTGTGTAGTGGCCAGTGCTTGCAATTGCAGACGCAGCTCTCATTGAAATCAGGAGTCAGATTTTTGTGTGTTGCTGGCACTTGAGAGGAAGAAACAGCTGAATTGCGGGTGCGGATGAGTATAAAAAGTACTGCACCCAACTCCCTGTTATGTCCCCTAACAGCACCATAACTTAAGGACTTTTTACGCAGAATGAATATTGTTCAAAAAATCGAATGCGCAAAAATGAATAATAATCGTTCCGCAAGATAGACGATAAATAGTTTGATTTTCATTCATTCTTCTTTTTCTGCATGCATAAAAATCATCATTAGCTCTCTCACTTATCGTTTGATTTCACCCCTTAATGACAGAGGACATAAGGTTACGTCCTACATGTTCGCACTGGCTGTTTCTTACAGTCGACACCTGGCGTCAACTGCTCCAATAAGTCACACGGCTCATCGGAGCTGTTAACCCTTTAAATGTCACAGTCAATTTTGACAGCGGCATTTAAATCCCACGATTGATGTTCCGGGGTCCCGGATGAGATCGTAGGGAGCCGTGCGGGTGTCATGGCAGCCAAAGGCATTCTGAAATGCCCCAGGGCTCTCATGGCAGAATGCCTATTAAGCTATGCCCGTGGGGTGTCTTGATAGAATGCCTGTTAGAACGCGGTATGATGTAATGCTAAGGCATTACATTATACTGCAGGAGCGATGAACACTTTGTAAATTGTTGCCCCCTCTGGGGACTAAAAAAGAATGTAAAATCAAGATCAATAAAGTTTTACTAAGTATTTTTAAAAAAGTTAAAAAAAAACAATAGTAGAAATTGGTCATGGTCGTCACACACCAACACAACACTGGCTGCCAGGAAGACAGCTAAGAACGGTGGGACAATGAATGCAGCAGTCCAAGGGAGCCAAAGAAGTGAGTATAGTAATTTTGTTATTTTCCTAAACCAGCAAAGGGAACCTAAAAACTGCAAAATCAGCAAAAGGGGACCTAATAACTGTGCTGAAAGAATAGGGGGACCTAATAACTGTAAAACAACAAAAGGGATCTTTTAACTGTGGGGTCACAAAGGGGGAATAAATTGTTGTGAGGGCTACAAAGGGGAACTAGTTATTGTGGGGCTATAAAGGGGGCATTATTATTTTGTGGTAACTTTTACTGTGTAGGGGGCACTAAAAGGAGATTTGAGGGTAGCAGCATGATGGGGAGAGTGAGTAGAGATGAGTCATGGCTGGAAGAAATCTTTATGGTGGTCTGGACCTGGCTAGAGAAGAAAAGATCATTTCACGTGGCACAATATGTTATTATTCATTTCAGGGAGCACAGTGTACTGTATTGTTATTTATTTCAGGGCACAGTGTAGATCATATTTTATTTCTGGGACATAGTAAGCACTGCCATGTTTAGGCGACACGGTGTGTGGTACTGTTATTTTCAGAGAAGTCAAAGATGTCTGGGCTACAAAGTCTACAGAGTCAAGGATTAGCTGGAGAATGAAAACAAAGGTTTGGTACCATGTTAGCCAGTAGAGCATAATGTGATTGTTCTCAGCAAGAAAAACCAAGTAATCTTGTAGATATGATACCTTTTAATGGCTAACAAAAATACATGATGTTACAGTGAGCTTGCGAACCTCTCAGGCTCTTTGGCAGGCGAAGAGCCCAAGAGGTTTGCAAGTTCGCATGTAAAAATACGCTTTGAAGTTCTTTCTTTTCTCAAAATAACTAAACTACCCTAAATTTAGGTCGAAGAAAATGAATGTGACCTTTTGTTTAGGAGGCCTAAGGCCCAATGTCCACATCCGCACGAGTCTCATGCAGATGTGATTTTTTTTCCCAGCGTTCAGATCGCACACGCGGGAAGAAATTTCAGCATGCTCCATTTTTCCGCGGATCCCGCGGAATAGCTTCCATTTAAGTCAATGGAAGCCGTTCGATCCGCGGCGCAGCCACAGCTGTAACTATGGATGCTCTGCGGGAAAGCAGATAAAAAAAAGCACTTTGCATGTGTCCGGCACGTCGCCGGCGCGTCCAGGCGCATCCACTGTGCAAAAGAAAAAAGATCCGGCCAGCATGGAGGAGACCCGCACTGGAGCTGGACAGGTAAGAAAATGTATTTCTCTGTCCAAGTCTGCAGGCACAACTGGATTCCGCTGTGGGATTCAGCAGTTGAATCCGTGCGTGCACGTGGACATGAGGCCTAAATCTGTTTTTAGTTATACACTAACTTCAAATAAAAGGGCTTAATCACATTAACGGATTCTCTTTCCTAGTCGCTTGTACCCCTTTTCTGTGGCCTCTCTTGGCACTGTCCAACAGTGGTCTGCAAGCAGAGAAGCGTTTCATTTTCCCTGATACCTTCGTTCCATTTTCGATACTCTCACCTTATAAGCTATCTCTCAGAAAACGCTTTTCTCGACCCCCTACAGTCCAGCTTCCTCCCTCTACACTCAACAGAAACCACCCTGACTAAAGTGTCAAACGACCTCCTGACAGCCAAATCGAGGGGCGACTACTCCCTACTGATCCCCCTCGATCTCTCTGCAGCATTTGACACTGTTGACCATAAACTCCTCCTCGCTATGCTTCGCTTCATCGGCCTAAAGGACACTGCTCTCTCCTAGTTCTCCTCCTATCTATCTGATCACTCCTTCAGTGTCTCCTTTTCTGGCTCCACCTCTTCCCCTTTCTGTTGGGATTCCCCAGGGTTCGGTCCTCGACCCTCTCCTCTTTTCCATCTACACAGCCCCTATTGGACAAACCATCAAGAGATATGGCTTTCAGTACCATCTCTCTGCTGACGACACCCTGTTATACACCTCTTCCCATGACATCACAGCACCGTTCCTCCAGAACACCATTGACTGTCTGTATGCTGTCCCTAACACTTTGTCCTCTCTTTAACTAAAACGGAACCTCTCAAAAACTGACCTACCATTGTTTTCGCTCTCTACTAACTGACCTCATCCTGACATCTCCATCTCAGTGTATGGCACCACCATAACTTCCATACAACACATCCGCTGTATTGGGGTTATACTCGACTCCGATCTCTCCTTTACCCCCTACATTGAACCTCTGGCCCAAACATGTCAGCTGCGCCTCAGGAACATCGCAAGAATCCACCCTTTTCAAACTGTGGACATGCTTAAAACACTCACTGTTGCCCTCATGCACTCTCGTCTCAATTATTGCAACTCGCTGCAGATCGGCCTCCCCTTTACCAGACATTTCTCCTCTCCAATCCATCCTGAATGCAGCAGCCAGGCTCATCTTCCTGTCCAGCAGCTACTCGGACACCTCTGCCCTGTGCCGGTCACTGCACTGGCTGCCCGTCAAATACTGAATTCAATTTAAACTCACCACCCTCATCCACAAAGCCCTCCACAGTAGAGATGAGCGAACGTACTCGGATAGGCACTACTCGTCCGACTAATGTGCCTTATCCGAGTACCGCTGTACTCGTGCTGAAAGATTCGGGACGCGCTGCTCAGCGGGGAGCTGCAGGGGAGAGCGGGGAGGAACGGAGGGGAGATCTTTCTCTCCTTCTCTCCCGCCCGCTCTGCCCCGCTCCCCGCTGCGACTCACCTGTAAGCAGCGGAGCGCCCCGAATCTTTCAGCACGAGTACAGCGGTACTCGGATAAGGCACATTACTCGGACGAGTAGTGCTTATCCGAGTACGTTCGCTCATCTCTACTCCACAGCACCACGCTGCCCTACATTGCCTCCCTCATCTCAATCCACCACCCAGCTCGTGCTCTCCACTCTGCTAACGAAATTAGATTAAAGGGGTTGTCCCGCGAAAGCAAGTGGGGTTATACACTTCTGTATGGCCATATTAATGCACTTTGTAATATACATCGTGCATTAATTATGAGCCATACAGAAGTTATTCACTTACCTGCTCCGTTGCTGGCGTCCCCGTCTCCATGGTGCCGTCTAATTTCAGCGTCTAATCGCCCGATTAGACGCGCTTGCGTAGTCCGGTCTTCTCCCTTCTGAATGGGGCCGCTCGTGCTGGAGAGCTGCTCCTCGTAGCTCCGCCCCGTCACGTGTGCCGATTCCAGCCAATCAGGAGGCTGGAATCGGCAATGGAACGCACAGAGCCCACGGTGCACCATGGGAGAAGACCTGCGGTCCACCGTGGGTGAAGATCCCGGCGGCCCTCTTCGCAAGGTAAGTAAGAAGTCACCGGAGCGCGGGGATTCGGGTAAGTACTATCCGTTTTTTTTTTAAACCCCTGCATCGGGTTTGTCTCGCGCCGAACGAGGGGGCTATTGAAAAAAAAAAAAAAAACGTTTCGGCGCGGGACAACCCCTTTAAGTGATCCTTTAATTCGAACCTCTCATTCCCGCCTCCAAGACTTCTCCAGAGCAGCATCAGTCCCCAGGAACGCGCTACCAAAGGCTATCCAGGCAATCACTGACACACTAAACTTCAGGCGTGCCCTAAAAACACACCTCTTCAAGGAGTCATACCACATCCCCTAAATCAAACCCCTCTTTACTCCGACTGATAACATGCTACCTGTCCTACCAACTGCAATCCCTGCTAGCCGCAACCAACCGGCACCTGCAGTCATACCGATTTAGCTACTGTATGGCCCAATTTTACTATTGTCTATGTGTATAGCATCCCTCACTCTCCATCCCGCCATACCGTGCACATCTCCAGCCCTTTACCTTCTGTATCATCCCATTATCTGTAGTATGTAAGCTCTGTGGAGCAGGACCCTCACCCCTACTGTCTCCATCAATTGATTATAACATGTAACTGTGGTCTTGTTTTTATTTCCCCTGTTTTGTAAGTGCTGTGATATATGTTGGCGCTATATAAATAAAGATTATTATTATATCCTGATGGAATTGGTCTCCATGGTCATCGCTCACAGCACCGCAGTTGTCAGGGAAGATGTCCAGGTGAGTATGTAGGAAATGGATTTTGAGTGACATGTTGCAACCTAATCGATGGTACTTTTCTAGAAGTTTATTCACAATCTCAACATAGTTGTCAACTCTTCGATTTCCCAGGAAGCCATGCGCAACATCTTCAAATGCCTCCCAAGCTGCTTTCTCATGACCCTGAAGAACTTGCTCAAAGTTTTTATCTCTAAGAAGATGCCTTCTTTAATTTTAGCATCACTGAGCTGTTGGAATTGTTTTCTGAGGTTCTGAAAAGCTTCTCCACCCTGGTTCATCCCCTTTACAAAGTCCTTTATGAATTCAATGTAAATGGGCTACATTTCAGAGCCAAGAGCTAACTCAAAGTATTCAATGTCATTTTCATTTCTTCCATGATGAAATTATTAAGAAATACCTATTTTTAAGTCGGAAAGATTTTCACTGTTGACCAGTGTAATCTCCTTTATTAATATAGTGCATGCATATTATGGAGCAATTTACTTCACCCGATATTGGGTACACCAAAGTATTATTGACATTCCAAGTATACAATACAACTAAAGCACAATCTCTTTCGTATACTATCATTCTCACTCTCTATTTTTTACATTTTCTCCTTTTTTCGTTCTCTCTCTCTCTCTTTGGCCGGGTTCATATCAGTGCTGGAACCTCAATTCGAAGGTTCCATTGCACATCCGGCAAAAAATACCGGAAAAATAACGCTGGGTCGAGCGCTTTTTCTTACGGTAAAATGAGGGTCAGCTGAGCGGAAATCAAACAGACCCCATTATCGTCAATAGGGTCCATTCGGTGCTGTTCGGTTCCATCATAAGACGGACCTGTAACGGTCAGTGGTTCCCCTTGTCTATTCTCATAACGAAGAAGGAAAACGGAACCCCCGCAGCAGATGTGAAAGTACCGTATTACCCTGTGAAAAGGTCTGCCAGCACATCAACTTCAAGAGCCAAAATTGTTGAACACCAGCAGCACAGAGCTGTAATTCAAGATCCAAATGGAACACCTTTATTCCACTCTAGTAAAAAAGCGGCAGATAGCTGCGGCGTTTCGACCTCAAACTTCAAGAGCTGATGGTTCACCTAATACAACTGTGAGCATCTATTTACGGTGACAGATATTAGGTCAAAATGTGATTGTTCCCAGCAAGAGAAACCAAGCAATCTTGTAGATATGATACCTTTTAATGGCTAACAAAAATACATGATGTTACTGCGAGCTTTCCAACCTCTCAGGGTCCTTCCTCGGGCATAATGAGCTTCTCATCAGCCTTAGGATTGTAAACAATAATGTATACATTCATTAACAGCAAACATAGGGCTTGAAAACGCTGAAGAATTCATTTACAAAGTAAATTTCTAATCCAATCCATTTTTCACTTTCCATTATCATAATTTGTAAACGCTGATTAGATCACAAAAAGCTCTGCAAGAAATTTTCATAGTGTGTGAACAATTATTTATGTCCTGATAACATTAATTTCAGTCGTTGATGTAAGTTTTAATCAAATTTTAGTTATTTAAATGAATTACACTTCAGCAGTGAATACACTCTGATCATTGGACTAATATTTCTTTCATCCACTAGGTGGCACTCTTCCTCAATTCAGAATAATATTGCATTAATCTGTAGATTACTGACTGAATTTGCTCTCCTTGAGGAAATGTGAAGCTAACTATCTGTATAAGGAAGTGCTTGGAGAGGCAGAATTCTCCTAAATATTGAGCTTACTGACATATCTTCTCCTTCAAGAGGAACATTACTATGGTTTCTTGTTTTATGGAGAGCAAACTGACCAAGAGAACATTTTGTCTGTGTATTAGACAAATATTAATGCTCATTCACATCAGTACCTGGGATTCTGATTTCCTACTCCGTTTAAGGAAAATAGCGCCCCTGGCCAAATGGATCCGTCTTAAGACGAAACCAAACAGTGCCAAGCAGACCCCATTGATTATAATGGGGTCTGTTCAGTTTCCAGCCAGGCTTCTGCCTATTTACAAGATGAAGTAGTATAGCATGTTGTGCTATATTGTCTTCTTTTCGAAAAAGAATTTAACGATAGTGGTTCCAAAGGTATTAGTGTATCTTGACGCCACCGGAAGCTAAGAGTTTGACAGGGAGAACGTCCCTGTCACACCCCCAGCTCCCGATAGGGTCAATACACTAAGGTCCTCGCAGCACAGTGTGCATTGTAGACTGGCTGCCCTGCTGCCTTAGGCTGATGGTGACTTCAATGTTACCAGTCTAAGCTGGGACCATAAACATGTTATAATGTACACCTAAGAACAGAATTAACCGTCAGGTGAAAGAAGCAGGGCAGCCAGTCATCAATGCAAACGCTGCAGCGATGAGTGTGAGCGGAGCGGCCGTCCCCGCCTTCCAGGCGTCCGATGCCTGACTGCAGAGTTGCGGAAGCCGACGCAGCCGCTCTGTTTTATGACTGCCGCTCACCAGCTCATCCCCCATGTTGCCGCTGGCTGCGCATCGGTTCCGCTGGCAGGTCGGCCTGCCGGCCGCCGGCTAAGTTCTCTGCTTCCTGACGCCCGATCCACCGCCATCACCACTGCAAAAGGTATATGCTGCCCACGCATCTGCTTATCTGCCGGTCGGACAGGCGGGCGGACGGCCCTTCACTACTTTGTCCCTCCCGCCGCCGCAGCCTCAGTTTTCCCTGCATCCCGCTCCCATGCACATGTGCTGCGCCACCGCCGGGACAGCCGCCGAGTCATGTCTCCTACCTCCCGCCTGTCATCCTCGCGAACTGCTTACTGTCCTTCCAGGACCTGCAGGCCAAGCTGATAAGCAGCCAATCAATGACAGGGGGCGTTACCCCACTGTCAATCTTGACTCCACCAGGGCTTCCTGGTGGCGTCAAGATACACTAATACCGGTTCCAAATGGAACCTCCTATGCCAAAGTGAATGAGCCTGTGCAACCTTGTGCTTTAAAACATTACACTCACATATACTGTAGCTGTACGAGTTCCATACGACACTCAACCAGGACTGTTAGTACATGCTTCTTCATGGAAACAATTTGGCAACATGTTTCACTGTCATACCAACAGGTTCCAAGGCCGGAATAGAGAAAACAACCAAAGGAGGCTTTTATGCACACAGGTCAAAGGTTGCAGACGCTGTCAGTGCACTCTCATCCTGATATACCACAGTGGGTACAGAAGACCTTCATGTAACCATTAGTGGTAAGCATGGATCCAGATTATCTTGGCATAATAGGACTCAGGATGATGGTTGTCAACCTGATTATTCTTTTTTTCTGGAAAACAAAAAATCACAGACAAACATCATTTTATGTTTAATATGTTTTTATTAAAACGTTTATGCAATTTTACACAATAATAACAGAACAACTAGCTGATCTCACAGGACTGCAACATTGATACAGGGGCTAGGAAAATGAAAAATCACAAATGCTAAATACCTGACAGGTACCCCTACTGTATTTATGCTTGCGCAATGAATCATTTGGAAACCAAGCCCACTGACATAGCTGGCCCTTTAAATCATAAAAAAACCCAACCTTTAAACAACTGGATCCTTAGAGAAAGACAAACAGACAAGTAGAAATCTTAAAACCTAAGGCACAGAAAAAGCGAGGGGGGGGGGGAGAGAAAGGAGCATCAGATGAGTAGGAGGATAAACCCTCTAATAGCAAACAAAATAGATATAGGGACGCTCAAAACCAACCCATCAGTATTCTCGGTAGCTGACCTGTGCCAGAACCCCATATGGGGATGCTTGTAAATCATTAAATGATGGAAGACCCCCAGAACTTGCTATCTGGCAGCACCATATATCCTCCTCCTCTCCAACAAAGGAAGCTCTGCTTCTCCTGACCCGGGGAGAATGCAGGGTTGCTGAATAAGGAGGATAGAGCCCCTCTACGGATCACAACATCACCTCTAGCCGTCAACCTATCCCATACATCAAGACAGTTCAGGGTCAGGGGAGTGTGAGGGAAAGCTGCGGGTCTGTTCTCCGGAGATCTACGGCAGTAGGCGTATATGAGGCCACTCCAGCGCTGTCTCCAGACCCACCCATTGTTTCGAGCCGGCGTGGTAATGCCAGTCCAGTAGCCTAGTGAGAACCGTGGCTGAGTAGTAGATTTTAAGGTCAGGTAGACTCACTCCCTCCTTGTGTTTTGTATGAGACATGGTCTGGTAACTGATACAACTATCCCCCCCCCCCCCCCCCCCCCACACACACACACACACACTCAGAAAAATCTACAAAACACCTGTTGAGTCTGTTTAAAAAACTGCACGGGGAGCTTAATTGGCTAGGTCTGGAAGAGGTATCAGATTTTGGGGCCACATGCATTTTTAAGACTCGTCCGAACCAGCTCAATTGTTTAACAGCATAACTGTCCAGGTCGCGAGTCACTTTCTCTAATACAGGAACATAGTTGAGATGGTATAGGGAAGAAACGTCCGTCGCAATAAGCACCACTAGGTATTGGATTAAAGCTGCTCGCCATTTAAAATCAAATTGGTCAGCTAAGTGAGCCACCTCACCAGCCAAGAAGGAGACATTCATGGCTTCGGATTGTGGAGGTTTACTCTGAAATTTCTTAGACGCCCAAATTTAGAGAATTCCTGAAGAAATCGCTGGAAACGAAATGTGTGGCTAAATATCAAAAGGTCGACTGCATATAAACCGGCCTTGCAAATCTATTTCCCAATATGCAGATTGTGTACATCAGAATTGTTTTTCAGTGCCATAGCCAGATGCTCCATAACAATTGTGTAGAGAAGGGGGGACAACGGGCAGCCCTGTCTCGTCCTGTTCCGTATAGGAACTGGGTCGGACAGGAGACCGCTCACACGAATCCATGCCAACAGATTCCGGTACAATTCAAGGACTTGGACCCCAACCGCGTCAGGAGGAACGCAGAAAGTCCCAACTAACGCAATCGAAGGCCTTCTCTGCATCCATTGAGAGGACACAAAATGTCTGCGACAACTGCTTTGCTTGACTGATCAACAGAAGGGTCTTATTAGTATTGTCTTTAGCTTCCTGACCCATTACGAATCCCACTTGATCATTATGTAAATGGATCGGCAGAATGGGAGTCCGCCTGTACGCTGGAATTTTGGAGAACAACTTTTATATTAAACCCTTAAGGACCAGGTTGTTTTGTACCTTAAGGACCAGACACTTTTTAGGGATTTTACCCATGTGGCGATTTTACTGCTCCATTTTTTTTCCTTTAGCTACTAAAATTATTTTTGCTGCGTTTTTTTTCCCGTGACATATTGGACTATTTTTTTAATATCTTTTTCACTGACTTTTTTTTCCATTTTTTAGTTTTATTGGGGGTAAAATGCTAAAAAAAATGATTTTTTTAACATTTATAGTTTTTTTAAAAATTATTTTTATATTTACACTAAAATAAAGTATGGAAATGGGTTCCTCTATTTATTTCGGACGTTTTGATATATAGTATGTATGGTTTTGGTTTACAGGGCGCATACGGCGACGGTTTTTGTTGGCGTCTGCTTTGTGTTCGCTTTCTTTTGTATGTATTGTTGTTTTATTCTGTTATTTTGTTTTACTGATGTATGTAATTGTGTTTTTTACTATCTGTGTCCCCTATGACGTCATATAAGACCTCTGGGGGACACTCACTTTTTTTTTTTTTTAAACTTTATTTGACATTTTCCCACAGTAGCTGGGCAGTCCATAGGACCCTCAGTTACAGGGGAAAGCAACCCCTGTGGTGACATTAGTCACCTGCAGAGCTGCCAGGGTCTAAGTCTGACCCTCCAGCTCTGCAGTAGCAGGGAATCCCGGGAGGTCACATGACCCCCCGAGGCTCCCGTAGTGAAAGAACTTCTTACTTTCACTTTGCCCCGACAGCTGTACATCGGGGAAGCAGAAGGCAGGAAGGGTTAAAAACCCCTCCTGCCATCTGCTTCGGGTTATCAGCTGTCACTAACAGCTGATAACCCGTACCTGTCTCTGACTGATTGCAGAGGCAGGAGACTTAGAGCACCGCCGTATTTTTACGATCGATCGGTGGTCCTGAAAGCCCAGCACCAGCCGCCGTATATATACAGTGGCTGGTCCTTAATGGGTTAAGATTAATGAAAGGGCTATAGCTGGGGTACAGCCCTGGATCTTTCCCTGGCTTGAGGTGCACCGTAATATGGGCCATAAGTGACTGTGAAGGGAATTGGGCCAAGGGCGAAATTTGGTTAAACGTATCTTTCAGTACAGGGGTAAGGATTTCACGGAACCCCAACCCCGAGATATATTCGTCAATCGTGTTCTTCCGGCTGTCAGGGGGCATATCAGCAAGCTGACCTAATAATAATAATAATAATCTTTATTTGTATAGCGCCAACTTATTCCGCAGCGCTTATATTGTTATATTGTAGAGTCCGTTGTAGTAAGCACGGAATGCCTCCGTGATCTCTTTGGGGTCATGTCTCTTGTGGCCTGTACTGTCTAATATGTGGGGAACATATGTGAGATTCGCCCTACTGCGGAGACAATACACCAGAGAGCATCCACATTTATTGGCATGCTCATAGGAGTAGCGCTTCAAGCAATCGTAAAAACGCAAGTTTTTTTGATCAAGGACATGTCTCAGCTCTTTTCCTGTATTCAGGAGCTTGTTCTGGCTGGTTAAAGTGCCTTACTGGCGGAACATTGTCTTTAGGGACTTAATCTTGGCCAGCAGGGAAACAACTGTGGTGGCCTTCTCACGCTTAAGGCGCCCCTGTGTTTAATGAGTCACCCTCCAGACATCCAATAGTTGCAGCTGTCTAAAGGCCTTGAGAAACATATAGAGTCGCATGGCTGAGACTGTTACTGCCCAGAAGTACTGTCTATTTCAGGGTCCAAGGAGGTAAGTTAAAGTCGCCCCCCAGTACCACTACACCCTCTGCAAAGTTCACCAGCTTGCTATGTAATGTTCTACCCATTTGCACAGGACTCTGATTGGGAAGGTACCACGCTGCAAGAGTGAAGAGTTTGCCCCACATTCTGACCTTTATGAAGACAAAGCGCCTCTCCGGATGAGTTACCATGTCCAGGACCTCATGAGGTACCGCTCTGTGGATAGCTATCGACACTCCCCTGGACTTAGTTGTCAGGTTTGTGCTGTGGACCCATGCTGTAAAGTGCCTATCTCTCAGAGCCAGAACATGCCCTGCATGCAAGTGTGTCTCCTGGAGAAATAAAACATGAGATTTTAATTTATGTAACTGGTACAGAACCTGACTCCTCTTCTGCGTCTTCGAAAACTATAATGAGCCATAAAGGTTATAAGTAATATATGTCTATAGCTCAGATACTAATATCAAGACATTACTATTGTTCAAGGGGTTATCCAAGGAGAAAAAAAAATAACAACTTCGTTTTGGCAAAGTATAAAAAAGCCATACCTCATCTGATATCCCGCCACTCCCGATCCCCTTTTGGTCGTCACTTTGGCTGCAGTGAGTCAGCAATGACATTACGACTCCAGAGACCTATGACTGCTGCAGCCTATTACTCACTCATTTCGGCCAGTGATTAATGGGGTAGTCCAGGAATTCAACCAAATACCCACCAGATGGCAGACATTTTTTTGAATCTCTGGTCAGCCCCTTTGCAGCGATCACATGTCCTTGTGTTGGGACTTCATCACTACTCCAGCCAGAAGTGAGTATCTGAGAGAGACCAGGCAGCAGTGGAACAGGACTGACGGGGAATCTGATGGGGTGAATAATATTTTGTCATCACTTTCAGCTGGTTTTATTTTTTTCTCCCTGGATAAATCCTTTTGCTCGGAACTATAAAATGCTATTAATTACAGTCACAATAAAAATAGATAAAAGTGCCCATTTTTACGTGTTGCTGTTGTATTTGCAGATGTTTGGCAACCTTGTTCAGGACATGAGTCGAATCTAAACTGTATATAGTGGCCAGAGAACCACAGTAATGACGCCAATGTGAAGTAATGATCAATAATAATTGGCACTGGTGTCTCTATGGTGGCATTAGATGTAAACAAAGGAATCAGGAGTGGGCACACCGTAGTTGGGCTGGAACGAAATATGGCTCGGATCACATTCCTTTTTCCTTATTTAAGGTATATGCATACAGTGAACATATAGCCCCGACATATGCAAATCTTGTAGGATTGGGAATTCTGGGAGACCAGAAGAATTACAGCCTCCAGAAGTATTGGGAATCTATCCAAAAAATAATGGATTTTTTTCTTTTCTGCTTTGCAAACCACGGGCTCCCATGCGATTAGCTGCGGAGAAAGCGAAGCATTATTTGTACCATCCAGGAGAACAGCTTTAATTTAATACTTTAGATTTCTATCTCTGGACTATGGAGAGGGTAAATTTATTGAACTTACCTGCTGCTTCTGTTTATCCTTATCTACTAAGGAAATGAGCCTCCCTTTGCATGATATTACTTTTAGATAATCCTGATATAGTTGTGATAGACATGATAATTATTTAATATAAAATGTCTATTGATGTTGTAATGACTTTCAGCTCTGTGGAGTCTAAAGGACACACACAATCTAATCATGGTATTTGCTAGCCAATGGATGGGTGATGTATTTGCTCTAAGTACATAAGAAGTTGCTCAACCAGTTTATGTGTAGATCTGTGTCCTATACTGAGTGTTTATCTAGCCCCCCTTCCACTCCCATCCTGAAACTTCTACAACAAAGGAATTGCTTCAGCCTGAGCACATGTTGATAAGGTTGTCTGCATGCTAAAGAATACAAAGTCCATACTATGGCGGACGTGAGAGAGGGTGGGCAGAGAGGTGGGCAGAGAGGTGGGGGATTCTGTATGATCCGACAAATGAGAATCCTATATGTTACTGATGTAACCTGTTGCACGCCCATTGTGTGTCTGTACAATAAAAGGCCCTGTCTGGCTGTTTCTGGACGGAGAGCCATTTTTAACATGAGATTCATACCTTGTGTTTGACTTGGTCAGTGTGCGCATACTGCTTCCACACAATTAGGAAAGCGACAAAATACCCCAAAGCCTGCTGGAGAAAACCGTAATCCAGCACAATTGGAGTCCCTGGGTGAGCGAGTGGATCTGTGAGGTCACAGCCTGGAACGTACAGAGATCGGCAGATGGCACGCAGAACTCAGGGGCCCGAAAATCTACAGAACACGGTAAGATTGCTTTATCTACCTGTGTCAAAGCTGGGTTCTGACTGCTTTTCTGCCTGTTCCTGAGCCAGACTGGACCTTCACTGAAAGACAGGTAATAACTCTAGTTCTGTCCACTCGGGAAAATCACCACGTTACCTGTCTAGGGGTATTTTGTACGCTGTGTATGCTGTTATGTCTGAGACGGTTAAAAATTGTGTATACAAGACCAAGAGATAAATTCTGTGAGGGTTAATGTGTCGGGAGGGCGGACTCGGCTGTTTAAGTCTGAGGGAACACGCCAGTGACACGTGCTCCTAGGTAAAACTAGTGTGAGGTTAGGAAGATTTATGATACGTATACTTAACTTTATGATTGAGCGTGTTATGTTCTCATATGTGGAAAGGTATATACGTATGAAGTATAGTCGTGCTTTGTGACGGCTGATTTCTCCAGAATATTATTGAGGTTTTGGTCATTGAAAATAATCGTCAGTCTCTGTGTATAGCTAAAATGTCCTGTCTAGGACGTGTACAGGAAGTGCTCTTCGGGATTGCTAGTATACCTTGGGTTGATATAAAGGTGGATGAGATATATATATACCTTGAGCCGTTGTGGGTATTCTCCAGTAATCCCGTCTGTCTGGTATTATAGAAAGAATGTGCAGTGTTTATTGTTGGGGGGAGGGCTGCTGATAAGAGTGAACTAAAAGCTTTTTCCAATTAACCCTTTCTGTTTACTTTGTCGTTCCCTGTGTTTTGTAGAATTAATGTGCATTGTAATCTGAGTGGGAAAGAGGTTATATGGGAAGGATTTGAAGAAAGCAGATTTTACAAGAGAAACAGTACTGTGTGCAGAAACTTTGAATAGAATAGAATAAGCAGGTAGCATAGAGTTGAGCAAAGTGAGCAAGGACAAAGGTCATAGAGCTTGTGATCTGGTTGCTGAAGGGAGCAGAGTTTACTGAACAATGGGAAAGGACCAGGAAAAGTTGCAGAAAGAAATGTTAGGTCATGGACAGATAAGCAGAAATGAGTATGGACAGGTAAGATAGACTGTAGAAAGTTTTCAGAAGATGAGCAGGAAGCCTAGCAGAAAGAAAGGTGTTTTTTTAGATTGCTAGGAGGAGGTATAATGTAGTTAAGAGATTGAAGAGGGGAAAGCATGTAGGGGGGGTATGTGTATTGCTAATGAACAATGTAATGTCTTTGTGTTGACTGCGGCCCCTCCCTGTAATGGCGGCCGTGCTTGCAATGTTTACAATCCAACATAGTGTGACTCTGCAGTAAATGTAGTGAGGCCTGCCCCCACCCTGAAGTTACTTCCCCCCATGTGCTCACTTTCAGGGTCTGTGATGTTACTTCCGGTCCCTCCCCATCCGGGACAGGACCTGGCCCCGCCCCTTCCTCCTCCAGCAGCCATTTTGCCTCACCTGGGAGTGCTGCTGCCCCTGGCCCCGCCCGTTCCTCCGGCAGCCATTTTGCCTCACGTGGGAGATTTGTAGCCCCGCCCCTTTCTGCCTCTGGCGGCCATTTTGCTGCATTTGGGAGGCCTATATTCCCCAATGCCACTGTATCCAGTGCTAACATCATGATTGTCTGAACAAAGGTTTTGTTTGACCAGACTTTGTTACGCTCCAAGATGTGGCCACTTTGGATGTGTGATAAGTTCAGGGAAACAAACCTTTGTGGAGATGCAGCTTGGGACATAGTAGATGACTAAGCTGGTTTATAGTGCATGGAAGATTGGAGTTGATGCATGGGGGACAGAGGCCAGGAATACATGACAGGGGACGCTCTCTCATGTTCCCAGGGGCTCTGTTTTCCACTGCCCGCTTCTCCAATGGATGCTCAGACAGATGATGTTATGGAAGGCTCCTACAGATGGAATAATTTCACTATAGTCACCCAGCAAACTTTTTCATGCAATTTGGTGAAGTAATTTGACTTTTTATGTGAAGAAAGAGGGACTGAATTGCCCAGAGTAGGATGTTAATTCATCCGTATTCTTTAGTTTTTTCTTTAAGTCTTTTGTATATTCTAGTGTCAGTCTACACTGAAGCTATAATTATATTCCGACAGGAGAGTAAAAGCTAAACGCTGGCCATACCCTGAAATACTATTACACTGGGTGACGTAAAATTTGAATCGTGTGGCGCCCCCTTGTGTTAAAAAATGCTAACTGCGACCTGAAGGAAAAAAAAAAAAAAAAAAAAAATTTTTGTAAGGAGATTTTCGCTCAGACTTCGCTGCATACAATGTCACCTTGACCTACAAAGTGCTTGTTTTTGTGCCTCTTGGTTTACTAGTTTGAACGCAATGACTCTTTTTCCATTGAGTATTGCGGTTCAAAAGGGGGGAGGCATAGGTGATCTGGGTCATAGATGATCTAGGTGTTGTAGATCAGCTATTGGGTTTGAAAAAAAATAAATAAATGATTTTGTGCTACAAGATTCCGAGCCATGTGAAATAGAACATCAGCACGATTATTTAGTACTAATACAGTAAGAAACTGCAGATATGCAAACAGTTACCAGAACCCCTGTTGATAATGCATATGTTGAGCTTTTTGCAGATGGTACCAGGGTGAGGATTGATGACTCCACATCGGATATGCAGTGGTCACACAACAAGATGTCCTAGAAGCAGAAGCTCTGCCTCCGCATGTCACAGTACAATAAGCGGAATGGAAGGCCCTCACTGAGGCGTGTAGAGTGGCGAGAGGTAAGACCGGCAATCCTTTACACTGACTCCTGGTATGCATTTGGCATAGCTCATGATTACGGCCCAATATGGAAGGCCAGACAGTTTTTTACCTTAGCAGGACAACCAATTGAGAATGGTGCAACGGTACAGAGTCGCATGGAGGCCCTACTTCTACCTGACAAAGTTGAGAGTTCGCACCGATTCCTACACTGGAGAGGCGAGAGACGACACCCTCGCTGACAGCGCAGCAAAGGCAGCGGCCCTCAAGCCGTGGAAGAAAGAAGAAAGGTACTGACAGCATGAGTCAGTGGTAAAAAAACTTTGGACATTGACAAAAATTTGGACTTTGATATGCTAAAGACTTTTACAGTTACCAGCCAGCAAGGAAGGAAAGAATAAATGGACTAATATGGGAGCAGCAGAAACAGGACAGCGTGTGGTGAACAGTCAACAGCACTTGCCCACCACAGTTCCTGTATCCCATGATGGCCCAGCTGATGGACGCAAAGACCCACCTAGTAAAGCAGTAATGACGAGGACGCTTGAAAGAGGTTGGGCGACTTCTAGGTTCTCTGTAGCTGCTGCATCATTTGTCCGGTTTAGCATGATCTATGCCATGGGTAAGTCAGGGCAGAAGTAAATTTGCCACACCACACTTGCCGGGACCACTCTACCCATTTCAGGGATTGCAAATTGACTACGTTCAGCTCCCACTTGTTGGGAAGTATGAATACGTGCTTGTTGTTGATGTCTTTGCAGGTTGGAGGCCGACCCTGTTACCAAGGTAAACAAGTAGGTAACCGCAAAGAAGCTCATGAACGAGGTAAACTGTGAATATGGGGTACCAGAGGTGATTCAGAGTCAGACAGAGGTATAAACTTCGCAGGTAAATGTAACATGTCATGTCTGCTCTGGGTGTATCCCAGGCCTTTTACATACTGTACCACCTTTAGTGTAGTGGAAAGGTGGAGAGACGTAGTGGCACGCTAAAAAGTAAGATACTTAAAAATGACGCCACTTTGGAAAGACTGTCATCCAATAGCCTTATACAGTGTTAGATATGAACCCAGGGGGGATTATACATTATCTCCCTACGAGATTGTTTGGGCTAGCCCCAAGGCTAGGTTGTTACTATCCTCAGTAGTTACAATTACAATCTGATGTGTTGACTGAGTATGTGATTTCCGTTGTTAAAGAACTAACCAAAGCCTATGCACAGGTGTTCTCTTCCAGACTCAGAGGCAGACACTGGGACACATATCTTGCAGCCTGGGGATTGGGTGTGCATCAAGAAGTTCCCCAGGAAGCACGCTCCTGAGCCCCGATTTGATGGCCCCTACCAGGTGCTTCTGACTACTGCCACAGCTGTGAAACTAGCCGAAAGACTTACATGGATCCATGCTTCATACTGTAAGAAAGCTTCAGATCCGGGAGACCAGTCTTAGTTGTGCCAAAGACATTACTCTGGTTAAGGCTAGTGAGAGAGGAGGGTGGCAACTGGAATCCTTAGTCGGAAGAATATGGGGGTATGGTTACCTTCTAGTATAACTCGTCCAATGCTCAAGTAGCTGCATATTCCTTCGACTATTGTACTGTGGTCCCGTGTCTAGGCGCAAGATCCCACCGCAGGCCAGATTTAGCTCAGTCCAGCTGGTTATATGACTTATATACCCGGGGAATACAATATGTTTGCGCCACTGATAACGTCTGGGGAGAAGACTGCCGTTATTGGGGATTAGTGGGATGGAACGCAGGAACAGACTAGTCCTATAAACCGCGAAGTGCCTTAAATAAGAAAAATAGGAGCGGGAAATCCCTAATTAGTCGTATAACCCTCCTTGAGAATAATAAGGACAGCAGGTATTGGAAGGCTGAACTTAGTATGTTGCTTGGTTTTAATGCGGTTTTTACATTAACCATGGGAGATCCAAGCCCGGGGGACGGGGAGACTTATAGTCTGGGGACATACCGGTACGGGAGGATAGATCCCTTAGGGAAGTTTAAAATAAGGGGTATGGTAGATGCAGCCGAATGGAAGCCTTCACTTAGTCCCGTGCCCATAATTAACCCCCTCCGCCGTAAGATAAAGACCTTGACGAACATGATGATCATAGCCGACCCTACCTTTGAGGACACCTTGACAGTAGCGACTGGCTACTCTGACCAGAATCTCTGGTTGGAGTTGATGAGGTACAATGCTAACAGGAGCAACAAGTCTAACTGTTGCGTGTGCGGTAGTGCCCGACTACACTCAGGGATGGTCCCCCTAAATCTCCCTGTAGATGCTGAAGAGTGGTTTATTAGTCTCTTCACGAACATTTCTGCTAATTACACTGTCCGTGAGAAATGGAAGAAGGAATACTCTATAACTACTTAAGTGTTTTGCACCGGAGAGAGTATTACTGACTACCCTGGAAACCACACCTGCCAGGCAAATAGGCAGGGTGGAGGGAGATTTTTGGGGAACTCACCAACGGGTATTGCTCCTCCTACAGTATGATAGGAGGGGAATAGATGCAGAATCAGGTCCAGTCCTTAGGAGACGTTTACTGGCTTTGTGGAGACATGAGGTAGAGGACCCGCCTGGAGGGTAATTGGACAGGGGAGTGTGCCTTAGTAAAGCCCTTATGCTCCTCCACATCCTGTCAGACACCAACGTTTCCCTTGTTTGAAAAAGATGAAGAGCCAGTTCCGATAATGCCAACCACATACGCTACCAAAGAAAAGGAGAAATGTACTAGTACTGTGCCTGCCCCGATTTCCTAAGATGGATTGTCAGTGGAATTCCCATTTGCCTAGGGATAGTGCAGAAGACCTTAGGTTCCGGCGAGGGCACACCCTGTGGGGTGTTAACTTGTACAGATAGAGGGTATGGATGCCCGGAAATGAGCCCAGGGAATCCATGGCCTCCCTCTGAGGTAAGGTAGGGATCCCCCCCCCTCCTAGATGTAGGGACTTACGGGCAGTGGGAAAGCCCTGACGCAAGGGTGAGGCGACTTGGACGTGTTCACCATTAGGACTATCTCCAGGAGGGACATTGGTGTGGGTGAAGATTAGGGAGTCCCACGCCGTGCGTACCTGTGCACGCTACTAGTATTGTAACATTATGCTAGAGCGAGAAGAGAGACCCCTGGTGGTAGTTTTGATCTACACGTGTACATTGACGTCATAGGATAGCCAAGGGGGGTACCTGACAAGTTTTAAAAATTAGAGACCAAGTTAAAACTAGATTCGAGTCCATTTTCCTGATCATTATGGTAAATAAACGTTGACTGGATTAATTATGTTTATTATAATTAGCAGTGGTTTATAAATTATACTAGAGACGCCTTATAGGGACTAGTCGACCAATAGGACCTACCTCGACTATGACTTTTTTTAAAATAGAGTGACCTTAGATATGACTTTAGATAAAAAGGGGAGTGTCTGTAAGGTGATAGGGGAGACTTGTTGTACCTACATCCTAGACGACACGTGACCCGCGGGTAAAGACGCAGTTGCTATTAAGAAGCTGACCGCACTAACTAAAAAGAGCTAACTTTTGGGACCAGCACTCGCCATGGATGAGCAGGTGGTAAAGGATCCTGGCACAGACGGGCGTCGCTGTTGTATGTGAACTGATGGTTACCTTTTCTGTTCTAGTCTGCTGTGTTATCCCCTGTGTCAGAGAGACCTGTGAAACTGATGCTGGAAAAGCCGCTCCCACCATGAGTTTGCTGGATGCATCCCCAGAAGGAGTGGACAAGTCCTACACCCCCTTGAAGACCCTAAAACGAACCTTCAACGCGCTCCAGTTATAGGCTAATGCGCAGAGAACTGTGAAAATTAGAGGATAGACATTTTAAGGGGGGATTGTGATAGACATGATAATTATTTAATATAAAATGTCTATTGATGTTGTAATGACTTTCAGCTCTGTGGAGTCTAAAGGACACACACAATCTAATCATGGTATTTGCTAGCCAATGGATGGGTGATGTATTTGCTCTAAGTACATAAGAAGTTGCTCAACCAGTTTATGTGTAGATCTGTGTCCTATACTGAGTGTTTATCTAGCCCCCCTTCCACTCCCATCCTGAAACTTCTACAACAAAGGAATTGCTTCAGCCTGAGCACATGTTGATAAGGTTGTCTGCATGCTAAAGAATACAAAGTCCATACTATGGCGGACGTGAGAGAGGGTGGGCAGAGAGGTGGGCAGAGAGGTGGGGGATTCTGTATGATCCGACAAATGAGAATCCTATATGTTACTGATGTAACCTGTTGCACGCCCATTGTGTGTCTGTACAATAAAAGGCCCTGTCTGGCTGTTTCTGGACGGAGAGCCATTTTTAACATGAGATTCATACCTTGTGTTTGACTTGGTCAGTGTGCGCATACTGCTTCCACACAATTAGGAAAGCGACAAAATACCCCAAAGCCTGCTGGAGAAAACCGTAATCCAGCACATAGTGAACAATGGAAGTGGAGATGCATATACAGGAGAGGCAGCTAGTTTACAGTGTATCACTTTGAAAAGTCATGAGAATGCTTATGGAAAAAGAACTGCCAATAACCGGCTTGTATTCACTTTACTGTATGTGTGGTCAATGGCATGCCATCAATTGCGGCAGACAATGCAGCTGCTATGGGGCCTGTGGAACAAGGGGGCCCAGGGCTAAATGACCTCATCTCCAATCCCTTGCAATGAACCATTTGTCGGGTCCCTGCTGCCGATAAGCAGTCGCCAGTAGGAATAATATTCAGAACTCAACACTACTGTAGCCAGATGCTGTGCATCTCCTCCCCATCTTCTGCACACTGTACTCTGAGGTCAAGAGATGGAGGAAGAAATCAGTTAATGCTGTGCACAGAATGCGTGGCATCTGGGCAGAGTAGTGTTGAGTTATGAGAATTATTTCTACTTGTGGCTGGATCAGGAGTAGGGGCTGTCGTGTCAAAAAGAAAGTTGGGCAATATTACTAAGTCTGGCTACAGACGGGTACTATCACTAAGTGGGGTAACCGAGGGGATCACTGTTAGTACATGGGGCTACATGGGGGGCATTATCTCTGAATAGGGCAACAGAGGGGCAATATTACTGAGTGGAGCCACAGTGGGGGCACTGTTACTAAGTGGGGCCACAAAAGAGCACTATCACTAAGTAGGGCCATGTAAGGGAAACTGTTACTAAGTGGGGCCACTAAGGCCGCAGAGGCAGAATGCAGACTTTGTATGCAGGACAAGTAATGGCAGAACGAAATCTTCATTGCAGTCTGGGCCCGATTACAGAATAAAAAACTGAAAAGGGATGACTACAATCAGAGAAGACGCAGTCATGTCCGTGCAGCACATGAGCACCACGCTCAGCACGGACGCAGGGTGACGTTCACACTTACTGCAGTTGTTAACACTATGTACTGCAGAACAGTGCACGCCACACCAGGAATATGAAAACCAGTATGTAAAGCCCGTGCGGCACAAGAGTACCCCACTCAGCACGGTGTAGGATAATGTACATTCTGCTGGATATAGTAGAACACCACACTATGCTGATCAGTAGCACCACTCCAGGGAGAAGGAAGCCTGGGCCTAACCTAGCAGGGAGGTGAAGGCTCCCTGCCTAAAAGCGGAGTCATCGCCTTGATAAAGGCGACCCCACTGTCTTCTTCCTGGGCCCTGATTGTCCCTATAGGAGCCCCTGGAGAGATAAATTGAAACAGCAAAGCAATACAAAAGGGAAAACAGAAATACAACTGAATAGGAAACCACAGCACTTATCTGGATAAGTAGCAATACACCCAGCACAGAGGAACACCACTCTCCAACTACTCCTCTATGAAACTGAATAAGCAGCGGTGAGCAAAGGGAGGGGTAGGAATATAAAGCTCTCCACACCTGATGATTGGCAGAACAACTAGAGAACCACACGCCCAACCTAATACCAGGAATGACTAATCCTCAACATGAGGATCTGTAGTATAGAGAGACAGCAACCAGCAGTGCACGTAAAGCATTAACCCTTGTCCTGCATAACAGGGCAACAGATCTTGGCCTGCGTCAAGGCCACCATGCCACGACCAACAAGCTGGGACGGACGCCACCTGTGATCACTGGGGGTAACTGGACTGTAATCATTATCACTTTGATACAGTACAGATGTAGCAGATTTTAACTTGCCTATGATAACTTGTCACAGAAAGCTATCTTAAAGGGGTTGTCTCACGAAATCAAGTGGGGTTATACACTTCTGTATGGCCATATTAATGCACTTTGTAATATACATCGTGCATTAAATATGAGCCATACAGAAGTTATTCACTTACCTGCTCCGTTGCTAGCGTCCTCGTCTCCATGGTTCCGTCTAATTTCGCTGGCGGCTTGCTTTTTTAGACGCGCTTGCGCAGTCCGGTCTTTTGCTCTGAGCACGAGCCGCTTCAGTGTGCTCGCCGCTACAGCTCGTCTGCGCATGCGCAGACGAGCTGTAACTTCTCGGGAGCGCGCTGGAGCGGCCATTCTGCTACCATCCTCTCTTAGAGGAAGGTGCAGAAACGTGAGCCGCCCAACCATGCCGCCCAGCCCAGCCGTGCCACCCAGCCGCCCAGGTAAGTGATGGGTGACGGACTGACGGGGGTGACGAGTGACGGACTGCCGCTGGGCCCCGGGGCCTACCGCTGTGGCCCCGGAGCCTACCGCTGGGCCCCGGAGCCTACCGCTGTGGCCCCGGAGCCTACCACTGGGCCCTGGAGCCTACCGCTGGGCCCCGGAGCCTACCGCTGGGCCCCGGGGCCTACTGCTGTGGCCCCGGAGCCTAACGCTGGGGAGCCGGGGCCTAACGCTGGGGAGCCGGGGCCTAACGCTGGGGAGCCGGGGCCTAACGCTGGGGAGCCGGGGCCTATCGCGGGGGAGCCGGGGCCTAGCGCGGGGGAGCCGGGGGCCTAGCGCGGGGGAGCTGGGGCCTAGCGCGGGGGAGCCGGGGCCTAGCGCCGGTTACCTGCTGCCTGGCGGTGGGTGACTGTGGCCCAAGAGCGTGTGCCGTGGTCGGCGGCCGCGGTGGGTCTGGTCAGCGGCTGCGGGGCGTCTGGTTGTCAGGGAGACACAGCTGGTAGCGTCTCGGGAGCGTGCACGTCGGGCTACAGCAAGCGACGGGAAAAGAGCCGGCGGCCATCTTGGGGAAACTTTTTATAAGTTGCTTAAACGCTGGAACTGTAAGTAGAAACGGGCTAGAAAAGTCATTTACACGGGTGCTTAGTAATGTATGCTTAATAAGGGGGACTGGGCAAAAAAAAATTTCACTGCTTCCTCGAGACAACCCCTTTAAGCCATTAAAAAGATATTGTTCTCTTATCATAACACAACAAAAGCCATTGTATAGTAATTGAAAGGATAAAGAAACTGTGAAACTAAAAGTTATTCTAACACATTAAAAGACATGTTAAAGGGGTTGTACTAAAATTGCAAGTTATTCTTTATCGACAGAATAGGGAATAACTTGCTGACTGGTGGTGGTCTCACTGCTGAGACTCTGACCGATCTTGAGATCCATGGTCCTGTGTCCCCTCCCCTTTCTCTTCACTGCATGGTACTGCATCCCCTCATTCCCTGTAATGAGGAGGAGATTGAACGGAGCACTGGTCGAGCAAGTGCACCAGTGTTCCATTGACTTTCAATAGGGCTATGGAGATACCCGCTTGGGCATTTCCCGATCAGCAAGTTATCATCCATCTTATGGATAGGTCATAACTTGCAATCTTGGTACAACCCCTTTAAACTTTGCTGCATCTGCACTTTATCGTAATTTGGCTACTGCATTATCCCTAAACTTACCATGTTATAAAATTTGTCTTTCATGTGCATGTATACTTTTTTTTTTTAGAGGCGTCACAGCAGGAGTCTGTGGAGGGTCTAATTCTGAGTTTAGCTATGGGCCCCATCAGTTGTCTGTACGCTCCTGTGTGCAGTAATGGTTAATGCTAGTCTTAGGAAGAAAAGCTGTTACATTTGTCCAACAATCCAGTCAAGCTGTCTAGATGAATCAGTTCCTAACTATGTCTCTCTAATTGTTTTTGCAATAATTATTTTCAGTTAAGCTAAAGCTGCCCAGCTCGCCAAAATACAGCAGGTCAACTCCCACGAGTCCTTCATTATGTAAAATGATATGCTCTATATGCACACAAGTATATGTATTATAAACTATAACCTGGGTAATGTAAAGTCATAAGTGGACAAAATATCCCTGTACTGCTGCTAACCGTTTAATTTACTTCTTTATTAGAGCAGAAGTAAACTGAAAAATTGCAAGTTCCACCAAAAAGTGGAGAGGGCTCTAAATAGTTAACTACGTTTGCTATATGCCACCTCTCAAAGCCAATCAGCAGAGCACAGAAGAGTCCCTATAGCTTTCTAATATACTTTGCATTTAAGGGGGTTATTCCTCAAATTGGAAAACTTCTTAAAGGGGTTGTACCACCGATTCTGAGAACAGGGGTCCATGTCTGCCTCTCTTCTGTGCTGCAGCATCACTGCACACCCCCCGAAGACTGAACAGGACTACGGTTGTGCATGTGTGGTGCCACTCCATTCATTTTCATTGGGACTGCTGGTCTCTATTCAATCTGACGTCACTGTGGTTGGGTACAGTGACCCCACAATAACGAAAGGTGGAAATGGGACCAAATCCAAAGAACATGGGTCCCATGGCCCTTCTCCTCCTCACTCAGGGCTTTACTGCTTCCCCTGCAATGCGGAAGTGTGTCGGGGCTTGAACCCAGAAACTCCTGTGCTCCGAGCGGCAGTTCTCCCTAGTAAGCTATCCAGCCTTCTGCTGAACCTTATCCTAGTCCCTGTTCCTGCAGTTTAGTTTCTGTCTGCATGACAGCCGGTCAGAGCCAGCGGTTCGCCAATCAGAGCAAGCGCTCGATGCACCAATCACAGCCATTCAATGAATGGCTGTGATTGGTGCATCGAGTGCCAGCACTGATTGGCTGAGCCAGTGCTCGAGAACCAATCAAAGCAATCTCTTGTTGGAGGCGGGGTTTTCAACCCTGTTACAAGCAAGAGATGGTCTGTTGGAGGCTGACAACTTCACCGAAGCCTACAGGAATGTCAGAAAGCAGCGGCAGGGACCCAGACGGCGCCTGTTAGGTGAGTATTGCTTTTTTTCATGTTTTAGCATTTTGTACTGTGTAAAACACGACACCAAGTTGTGCCGCATTTTTAGCAACGCTGAAAACTCTGCGCATTCATTTCAAAGGGTGACGCACAGCGCTTAAAGACGCTGAAACCTTCAAAAATAGAACATCACTGCTTGAAAATCGCAGCGCTGAAAAGTGCCGTGATTGAGTGACTGTCTGTGCCTGTGTGGGCAGTCCCATTGAAAACCATGGAAGCGTTGTACCGCACTAATTTATGTAAAAAGCGCCTGTGTGAGGGGGTCTTCAGCTCTTGTAGAGGTCTGTGCAGTTAGAAGTGGTTTAGCTCATAAATATTGTAACCAGCCAAAAAGGTGAAATTTCGAAATTTTGCAAATACTTCTCAATCCTTCACACTAAATTGTGCAACCCTCGTTCATTTATACAGTATGGTAGATACAGCCGGAGCACTACACCTAAAAAAATAGTTGTACAAGAGAAGCAGCTGTAGTTTGATCAATAATGGAGCTTGTCTCAAGCCAGAATTAGCAAATCTGGAGTCCTGCCAATGTTACCACAAATCATATAGTATATAAATCTGGGGCCCAACAAGGGCGAAACCGCAAAGAATAAAATAGAGTGCAGATTGATGTATATCACCTCAGGTCCATCTGTTTTAAATCTGAGAAATTATACCTGAGTGTGGGATAAAATATACTCTGCAGAAAAACTCCCTAAAAACAATAACTTCAACTGGCTCCATCCTATGTGTGTTTTGTGTATTTGCAGTTTTTGTTTTCTTGTCTGTCCTTAGCCCTAAATTTTATATTGTTCAATAAAGTTATTGTTGTTAGGCTGGGTTCACACGGGGCGTATTCCCGTCGGAAATCTCGCGGTTTGGCCGCAGCAAAAACCGCGAGATTTCCGCCGGGAGAACCGCCGCGGTATAAGCTGCGGTGGCTTTGAAGCGGCCCGGCCGCTTGCTTTTCCGTTGCGGCCGGCTCTCCCATAGAGGAGAGCACGGCCGCGGCGAAAATAAAAAAAAGTAAACAGACATGCTCAATCTTTTGAAACCGCGCCTGCGGCGGCCGCAGCCTCAGTTTCAGCCGGATTTACCGCAGCGGAGAAATCTCGTCCACATGGCTGGCTAATCCCGAGATTAGCGGCCGCGGGCGGATCTGCCGCGGCAAAACCGCGCCAAATCCGCCCTGTGTGAACCCAGCCTTAGGGAGTTTTTTCTTTGTGAAGGGCATTTTGCAATTACTGTAGATACTCTCTATTCTCTTGGATAAAATATAAATACGTATCATACAGAAAAATAATATGATTTATAAATCGTCGCAGTAAAGAATTCTAATGACTTACACATAACAGGGTCTGGAAGTTTAATATCTCTGAAAGACTATTTTAAAAGTTGAATGTCTTTCTAGAGAACTGATTGACAAATTTGCCTTGTTACATATTGATACATCCCTAGCGCCTATATCACTACAACTGGCCAAAATTCAGCCCAACTCGACGATTTTGGCAGGTTTGGCTGATGCTCTTATGTGTATGGGGATTCCTGACTGTGCAGCAAAAGCCATGGAAAAGAAGGATCCTTTGTTCCCATAGCTTATTCCCCTCTCTCCAGTGAAGGAAAAATGCGTGAAATTTTGAAGAATAGCTGTCAGTCAACAGCTGTCTCCAGTATTCTGGCTTAAATATGACTCTAAAGGCCCCATATACATTAAGAAATATTTGTCAGAGTCTTTCAATTTTGGTTTGAGTTGATAACTGTTACATGAAGGCTCCTGACTCGCTCCCAACAGATGATGTGGGGGAAAAAAAGTTACATTTCAACAGTCAATTTTATTTTGTTCTCCTAGAGATATGCTGATAAAGCTGTCTGGCAGTCACTTTCTCCATTTTGCGTATTGAAAATACATGATCTCTTGGTTGAACTGATCATTCATATGTATGGAGGATTTGGAAGAAATATCTGTTGGTCGAATGAGCATTAGGGCAACAACTATTGCAGCTGTATGGTCACCTTAAAAACTATGGAATCCTTTGTGCATGAAAAATGAATACACACATACAGTATTCACACATACAGTTTATTACAAAGTCCCTGCAGAAAAAAATATGCACTTAACTGTGTTTTTTTTTTGTAATGAGTTTTTCTTCTCATGCATTTAAAAAGCCTCATACTTGGTTTTCAAACTGTCATACATTTACGTTTCTGGCTAGTGGAGGGGGAGCTTTCTCAGCACTGATCAGCTGATGTAGCTCATGAATGCACACAAGCTCAGCTCCCTTACCCCTCTCCTCTTTAAGAGGTTGTGTAGCATAACCACATCTACTCAATACTATACAGCTGTCTCTACATGTTCTTGCTAAGTAGCTGTTTGCTCCCCCTTATTACTCTTAAGAGCAGAAAATTCACCTGAAGTGAATTGCAGCCCTCTGTTACAGTAGCTTTTTTTGCTCTCTGTCCTCCTGATCTCCATTACTATCCCGCAACACTGTCATATTGCCCTCTGTTATAGTTCAGTGTAAAGGCAGTGAATGCACATTCATAAAGGGGAGCAGACTAGGGTAGGAGCTGTTGGTTTACTCTGACAATATTTGTTAAGATTTCAGTCCTCCAGTCCTGTTGGAACACGATACAAGCTTAGAAATCAAACATTCTGAAATTTGTAATTACAAAAAATTAGAAAAAGTCTTAATTTCCCAAAACACATTAATTTAAAAAAGAGTGCAAACATGTACATAACTTTTAAGTACTATGGCTGAAAATCCCTGTGAGAACTTTGGTAATGAAACAGTGGTTATATTGGTTATCACCCACCTTTGTCAGGAACAGATACAGTTTAAAAATATTGCTAAAGGGAAACAATGTTAGAACCGTGTGGGTCCCAGCAGTTAGACCCCACTGAATTAACATGTTAGTGGCTGGGATATCTCTTCAGTAGTCGTTCTTGGGTGGATATGAGTCCCATTTACTCCCCTAGAGCAGGGACCACCAGCAGGTCATGTTTTCAGTATACCCTATGGTAAGAACACCTGTGGCAACGTCTGAGGCAGCGACAATAATTACATCACCTGTGGAATACTGAGGAAATCCTGAAAACATGACCTGTTCGGGGTCCCCGAGGACTGGAGTTGGGGAACACTGACCTAGAGCACTGCTCTTGACCAGCAAGGATGCTACCTTTTCGTCTACACAGTATCATTCCTGACCCTGTGTTGTACAAAAACTGTATTCACTTCAATGGGGCATGTTAGGATAGGCGCCTGCATTAGAGAGATGCCAGAAGTTCTAGGACTCCTTCATTGAGGACATCAGTGGGGAACTCTGCAATCAGCATCCTACGGATCTGACATTTATAGGATATCCTCATATGCTAATTATCAACTACTTCAAAGGGCTTGTTTTGCTTTCCTCTGCATCCATGATAATAGGGTGAACTAGATCAGCTTTTTTTAACTATCTATGTAACTTTGATATTATGTTGTAAAATAAATGTTTCTGCTTATGTTATTTACTGAACACATTGCTGGAATAATTCACATTTCACAAATCCGAAAATCGTGATGATTTGGAATACAAACACTACAAGGCTATTAACTAAAAGAGGATTAAAGCGAGGGAACCTGTTAAAGCTTGCCATTCCCGGATTACTACTGGTGCCCTACTTTAAATGGCTGTATATTTTAGGATTGGGGTAGATCTGCATTATACTCTGTAACTCTTTTGTAAACAACATGGAAAAATCTAATCTATCCACTATGATGACTTATCTCTGTCAAAACCTCAGGAAGCGCATCGCACATTGCCGAACATAAGTCTGTGCATTAGAAGTGGTATACCTAAACGCCAATATACACACAGAGCTCATGTATCCTCTACTACAGCATACAGGACATGCTTTGTTGCATACGTTTTTGCAAAGGGTTATGATAAATAATGAAACCACCATCATTATGACAAAGTAGACCTCAGACCACCTAGGCTTCATACTGAAATGGAGATATTTCCGTTAGGTTGCACCTCTTTCTCAGCAAGACTTACCATTTTAAAAGATTAAGAATCAGGACTCAGAAGAATCAGAAAGTTTAGGTTAATTTAAGCTAATTTTATTATTTAGCGACATTGGAAAATGCACAAATTAACAGTCCATAAGTACAACAAACACACTTATTTATGAATTGGCGAAAGTGGTGTGCATAGAACAATTGTTACTTATATAGTTTAATTTCTTTAAAGGGTACCTGTTAGGTCCTCTGAGCCCATAAATTAACCCTTTCCAATCCAATTTGTATCGTGGTTTTCCTACGGGGCTTACTCTTTTTCTGCAGTTATACAACAGCGCTATATGCTGGCTAGAGCCAGTACTACATGAGATGACACGTTGGATAGGCTCGGACAGCAGAGAGGCTGGCAATATACAGTAAGAGAACCCCGAGGGACGTCTTCGAACATCGGAGCTGTATAGCCTTAAATCATAATGTCTTCAAAGGTCAGACAGTGGATTGGAAAGGGTTAAAGCTATGGGCTAATAGGACAATGACCACTGAGTTCAAGGGTGTTCTTTGCTGTCTGTTCGAGAAGCTGCTGCTTGGTGCATTGAATGGACTCTTCATTCCATGTCTGCACACACGCTGTCCATAATGAGGACTCTAAATCCCTTGCATAGACATAGTTAAAGGGAGTTTAAAGGAGTTTGTCAGCAGTCTAGACCCTGCTGACAGCTCTAGGTGGGAGCCGTAGACAGCTGTTTAGATACTGTCTTCAATGCTTTTATTATTAGCAGAACCCTTTCCCTCTGCCTTGAACAACAGACGTAGTGTCCAACCAGCCTACCAATGCCACAAATTTATCACAGTGACTGGATAATCTATTTCTTTGCACTTTTGTCTAACTTTATAGCACTTATTGGTTAATTTTGGCGCTAAATATTGAGCAATTTGTTACACTTTGTAGCATTTTAAACTATGCATCCTTCTTAAAATCCACACCTCCTTTTTTGGGTAAGATCCCCCTCCTGCTGAGTGTTGCTTAATGTCTGGTGGAAATCATGGCAGAACTCTGGCGTGTTTTACTTACTAACACCCCGCTTCCCCATTGTTTTGTAGTGCTTTTCTTTATGTTATTTTAGGTCAAAAACATTGTTGCCAAATTTTACTTTAACCCCTTAAGGACACTGCCTATTTTGGTTTTAAGGACGCAACAATTTTTGGCAGATTTTAATCTCCATTTTTCAAAAGCCATAGCTTTTTTATTTTTTCATCGACATGGCTTGTTCTTTGCATGGCGAACTGTAGCTTTTATCTATGCCATTTTTGGGTACATAGACTACATTGTAAAAGTTGAATTTTTTTTTTTTTATGATAACAGGGAGAGAAAACGCATCAATTCTGCCATCGTTTTTTTTTTTTTAAAGAGTTAATTATGCAGCAAAAATGACACAATACATTTTATTCTGCAGGTCGGTATGATTACAACTATACCAAAATTCATATATTTTTGTAAGGTTTTTCGACTTTTCTGCAATGAAAACCCTTCTTTTGGAAAAAAAAATTTCCTAAATCGCTGCATTCAAGGTCCTATAACGTTTTATTTTTCCATGTATGGAGCTCTGTGAGGGTTTATTTTTTGTGAGGCGAGCTGTAGTTTTTATTGGTATCATTTTGGGGTATATACGGCTTTTTGATCACTTTTATTGCGTTATCTTGGGAGGCAAAATGCTGAAAATTAGCATTTTGCCTCAGTTTTTTAGCTTTTTGCTGTGCAGAATAAAAAGCATGTTCAACTTATTGTACGCGTCATTACGGACATGACAATTCCAAATATGTCGGTTTTTTATGTTAATATGAGAAAAAGCACAAAAAAAGGGAATTTTTTTTTTTTAATTTTAATTTTTTATATATTATAATGATCTTTTTTTTTACACCATTTGTGTACCTCTGGAGGACTTACATTATAGCACCGATCTTACATTATAGCATTATAGAACTTCTATCCTGCAATGCCTTATCACTAGAGATGAGCGAGCGTACTCGGCCACGCCCCTTTTTCGACCGAGTACCGCGATTTTCGAGTACTTCCGTACTTGGGCGAAAAGATTCGGGGGGCGCCGTGGGTGAGTGGGGGGTAGCAGCGGGGAGTGGGGGGGAGAGGGAGAGAGAGAGGGCTCCCCCCTGTTCCCCGCTGCTACCCCCCACGCTGCCATGCCTCCCCCCGCCCCCCGGCACCCCCCGAATCTTTTCACCCGAGTGCTGAAGTACTCGAAAATCGCGGTGCTCGATCAAGTATTTACTCGAAACGAGTACGTTCGCTCATCTCTACTTATCACTTTTTACAGCGATCATAGGCAGTGGTAATACAGGACGCCTGTAGGTGGCATCCTGATACCATGGCAACCAACCAGGCTCTCTGCGATTACATCGCGAGAGCCTGATGACGTCACAGAGGGAGCGCGCTCCCTCTGTGAACCCTTTCCATGCCGCGATGTATATAGATCGTGGCAGGGAAGGGGTTAACAGTGGGGATCGCATCTCTTATGTTCCCCCGCTGTTGCAGCAGGAGGCCGGCTATCAGTGACAGCCGTCTCCTGCTGCCGGATAGTGCGAGATCTCTTATGATCTCGCGCTATCCACATGACGTAAGGGTACGTCCAGTTGCGGGAAGTACCCCGCTGCCATGACATACCCATACGTCCTGTGGAGGGAAGGGTTTAAAGTCCATGTTGAATTGTAAAATGCAGTACATAAAAAATATGTTAGTTTATAGTATTCTTGGCATTTGAACTAGTTTTATTTTTCCAAAATGCAGTTTGCTCTGACAATGGCATTTTTCTAGTGTTTTCCCCATGCATTTCTACTAGGACTTGAAGAACGCCCACCAATAAAAACACATGTTTTAAATATTACAAAATAAAAGATGCCACAAAAAAACCCTTTTTTTTTTTTTTTACAAATGTTTAAAAACACTGCAAAAATTGTGTTTGTGGAGGAGGGCTTTATCAGGGCAATAAAGGGAACTACAGAGATACGAAGTGTAGTAGAATCTTTGTATCCGCTAGTACTTATTCTTTGAACATGAAAATTACAGCCGTCTGAAGCTTTTTATTAGAGAAGACAAAGAAAATATAGATTAAATGGGTAAAAAAAATGTACTGTGATTAGAGCCAAGTACACATACAAACAAAGACAGATGGAAAATAAATATCGCCTTATAACTCTGGTTATGCGGGTTTTTATTGGACCAAATGTTCATTCTCAGAGGCACGCTTTGTCTTACAACAATTGTATGGCTTTGAACTCTGCAATTCTCATTTATTTTGAATTTCTTTCATTGGACTAATATGACCTCTTTCATAAAAGTTAATAAAGAACAGAAGTCTGCAGGACTTTTATGTATGTCAATGTGTGGGTGTGTGGTGGCGCACAAGTCACCCGCCAACAAGTACAGACTCATTGACATCAACAATAAGTGCAGCTGAGTATGAAAGGGCTTCTGGAAAATCTGCAGCTAACATCTACAATTAAATATATCTTATATAAAGTATTTAATGTAGCAGAACTGAGGTTGTAATTTAGATCTTTATATTGTATTGTAAGAGCTGTCTGGGTTAGGGTGCATGCAAGCAGGACACCGGTGGAGCAGTACAAAGTCACCACAGTATCGTATAGAGAAAAAGTGTAAAAATACATGTTAATCACTGTGTTTTTGTTGCAGCTTTGCCATAGGTTTTTCCATAGTTGTGGTGGTCTCTACTAGGGCTTAGTCACACGGGCGCATCGTGCATGAAGAAAATGGCTGCACTTCAGGATGGACGTCTCTCCGCAGCGCCGGAAGAAAGAACATGTGACCGGCAATGGAGCCGGTCACATGTTCTTTCTTCTGGCGCTGCGGAGATTCGTCCGCATCTGCAGTCTGGCCGTCTTTTAGTGCAGGAACACGGGATTCGATGCGCCCATGTGACTAAGCCCTTATGGTGGATTCACACACAGATTTTTTTTGTGGCAGTTTTTGATGCAATTTTTTGAGCCATAGCCAGAAGTGTGTTCAAAAGATTTGGAAATATAAAAGAAAGGACTTCTTCCTGCTATATACACTTCTGGTTTGGACTGCAAAAACTGCCACAAGAAGCCTATGTATGTGAAACCAGCCTTAAAAAAGTTCCAGGAAATGTTTCAATGAGTGTTTTTTTGTGGTGCCCCCAAAGTTTTATTCACAGATTTCATTATAGTTGCGGTTATAAGTAATTACATAATTTCATTTTGATCAGAAATGTATGTTAGCAACTTACAGTGCTGGAAAGGGGACAACTTGGGTCCACTAGAGAAAGGGGCCTGGCATAGGTCAGTACAAAATATGTGTGCACTTTGAAATGCATACTATACTATGTTGTGATCAATGTTGGTGATATTAAAGAGGTTTTCCAAGAGTTGAAAAAAAAATTCTGAGTAGGGAATGGGCTCAGATAAAGATAAAAAGGCCATACTTACTGCTCAAAGCCTCCCCAGTCCAGTGTTGGATATGTGGTCCCTACCACTCTGGTCTCAGAAGAACCTGCCGCTGTCACATGCCATTCTTTGAACATGTGACCGCTCAGCCAATCACAGACTGCACTGTTAATGATTATCCGTTCAGTTGCATCCGACCTTTGGTCACTCTATGTATCAATGTTCTCCATGAATTCCTGTCTTTCACTGCTTTTTTCAGTTCTAGGATTGACATGTTCGTGGTGTCCTTGATTGTATCTAGCCATCTTGTTCTTTGTCGTCCTGATCTTCTCTTTCCACTGACTTTGCCAAGCATCGGTACTGTTTCCAGTGAGTTAGCGCGCATCACGTGGCCAAAACAAGAGAGACGCTGTTTGATGATTTTGCCCTTCGGTGATATTTTTTGTGTGACGTGATCTAACACTATCTTGTTCGTTGTCCTGGCACTCCGAGATGTCCGTAGCATTCTCCTCCAGCACCATAGTTGAAACACATTAATTTTCCTTCTGGCTGTTTTCCTGAGCGTCCAACTTTCTCAACCATACAAAGTTATGGGAAAGACGATTGCATTGACCAGTCTGTTTTTTTTCTTGCGATGCTAATGTCCTTGCTTTTCCAGATCTTTTCTATTCCTTGCATTACATTCCTACCAAGTGTAATCCGTCTCTTGATCTCAGGTCCAGATTGCCTGTTGTAATCAATTTTGGATCCAAGGAAGAGGAAATCTTGGACAGACTCGACTTCTTCATTGTTTATGTTTTTTAATTGTTATGTTCTCTGTACCGTTGCCTACCGTGGGCATGACTTTTGTTTTCTTGCTGTTGAGGGACAGTCCCATGTGTTCGCTTTCCTTCTGCACTCATTGGATAAGGTATTCCAGGTCGCTTTCACTTTCCTCAAGCAGGGTGGTGTCATCTTCATATCGAACGTTGTTGACATTTCTGCCACCGATTTTGACTCTAATTTCTGATTCGTCCAGATTGCATCGCCTCATGATCATTTCTGCATACAGATTGTAAAGGACTGGGGATAGAATGCAGCCTTGCCGTATGCCTTGCTCGATTCCGAACCAATCCATGTTTCCATAAGCTATCCTGACTGTTGCATCTTGGTTGTTGTACAGCGACCTTATAAGCTGTTCAATATGTTCTGGGACGCCCATTTGTTTCAGACACTTCCAAAGCTTGTCATGTTCAACACAATCAAATGCCTTGCTGTAGTCGATAAAACACATGTACACGTCCTTTTGATACTCTCGGGTCTTTTCCATGATCCAGCGCAGGTTCACGATTTGGTCTCTGGTGCCACGACCTTTGTTGAAGCCAGCTTGAATGTCTGGCAGTTCCCGTTCAACAATTGTCGTGATGCGTTTTTGTATGATCTTTAAAAGAATTTTGCTTGCGTGAGGTATGAGGGCGATGCTGCGGTAATTGGAACATTCCTGAGCATCAGCTTTATTTGGAAGTGTGATGAAGACAGATCTTGTCCAGCCTTTGGACCACGATTTGTTGCTCCAGGTCTTTTGACATAAGTCGATTAGGATCTTGACCGAGAATGGTTTGAGCAGTTCAACAAGTATTTGATCAACCCTGGAAGCTTTCCTGTTTTGTAGTTGTTTCAGGGCCCGTATGACTTCTTTATCCAGAATGTCTGGTTCTTGTTCTATTTGATGTATGTGATCCAACGGGTTATCTGTCCGATCGCCTGCATACAGCTCTGCTGTATATTCTCGTCATAATTTTCCATCCCAGTTTTTGATAGCTGCTGCCTTGCGTGGTACGAACGGTGCCTGGGTCTGCTTCACATGGGCGAAGAGAGCTCGGGTGTGGCCTTGCTGGTTTGTTTCTCCCAGTTTCACGCACCGGTCATTCCATTTCGCTCCTTGTCTCGTCTGACTTTTCTTTGAAATTCCGCATTTAGCTGTCTGAATTCAATGATGGTCTCCGCTGCTTTAGCTGTTTGGCGCTTGTTGGCAATTCTGATGGATACATCTGATATCCATTGCGGTCATTTTGCTAATTTTTGGAAAGGGATAAATTGTTCTGTATGATGGATTTGACTTCCTCCCATAATTTGTCAGGGTCTTTTCTGATGGTGCTGCGTGCATCAAATTGGTTATTCACTTCAACTTTGTATCATGAAGGGATGTTGTCTACATTAAAACAGCGTACTGCTGGTTCCCTTTTAATGTTGCTGAATCTGAGCTTGATTTTTGCGTCTGGGAGCTGATGATCAGATCCGCAGTCTGCACCCGGGAGTGTTCTCACTGCCAGAATTTAGGTTTTTCCAACACATTTGACATAGGAAGTAGTCGATTTGGTTTCGGTGCACGCCATTTGGGTCCGTCCATGTGTACAAACTGCAGTAGGTGCATGCTATCCATGACAAAATCACCTTTTTTTTATTTGAGCCCATTCCCTGCCCAGAGATTTTTTTTATCTCTCGGAAAACCCTTTTAACTTCAAATGGGGTTGCCCTCTGCTGGATCTTTGTGTCTCACTATTGTGTTGGAACTCTATTGGACCAGTTTGATTCTGCATGCTAATTGTGGTCGCCTCTTGTGGTCATATTGTTCACAGTTATTGTTATGTGTATGTTAAGTGCTAAAAATTTTGAAACATTTGTGCTTGTTCTCTGTATTCACTTAGGCAAAACCAATTTTGTGGACTGAATTCAGATTCTAGAGAATGTCGCTAAGAACAAGTGACATCATTGAGGCACTTTGTGGAGCTACTGGTTCATCATAAATTAAAAGGTTGTATGCTGATGAACACAGCTTCAGTTACCAAAACTGCTTCCCCCGCTGTGTGTAGGCGATGATGGGTACAGCTTACAAGAAGTATACAAAAGGGACATTCTTTTAAATTGAATTATAAAGCGGGAAAGCCCAGAAAGAACTTCCAATAAGCAGTAAATTAATGGTGATTCCCTAAGCTGTGTGATTTCACTCCCGATGAAATCTACTTTGTGTATGAAATATCATACTGCAGAACAATTAGTGCGTTGTCATGAAGTCCAATGTTGTATTCTGTTAAGGGTTTAAGCAACTTATCATCTGCTTCCTATTGTGCATAATAGGACAGCACTCAATAAGGAGCTAGCAAAATGGCAAGAAACCACAGGATGAGTAGTTGACATGGGACTTGTGGTATAGTATACAACACTGGTTTCTAGTGATTATCAACATTTTTCAACACCCAGAAAATGGTCACCATTGGGGGTAGGTGACAACCAAACATTTCTTTTCTTGCAGCTGCAACTGCCTGCCTTGGCTTGCTCAACTAGAATCAGAGGATTACCGCTGTTCTTAAAGGTGGGGGAATGTCTTATAAACAATTCCTGGGGATATGTCATAAATGTGTCAAGTGGGAAAATACCTTTATAATTTATATTACTAGTCATATTACAGATTAAAGTCAGAAGACGCCTCCAGCTGAGTCCCTTTGGCTCCAACTGGGCCATGGTTCTCTGGAAGCTACCCAAACCCCTCTAGAGCTAGTCCGAGATGTCGTTTCTAGGAAATCATTAACATAAGGCACTTGCATTACCACATCGTAGATTTCAAGCACTCGGTCACTGAACTTGCACAAGTGATTATACATGAGACCTATTTCCTAATATCAGAAATATGGGATGCACATGGCCAGCATAATGCATTAGTCTATTTCCTTACAGGCTGTATGTGCAAAGAAAATTCCAAGTAGTTTCGCTTAGAATGGGGTTAGAAGGTTAACTTTGAATGCAATATTGAGCAATAGTCAAAGTGAAACAACAAATATCCTTAGTCTCAAGAATTCACTGCAGGGCTTTGATTTCTGCTGTGAGACAGCAAATCCCAGGCAGCTGCAGGCGCTGTAAGCTTTACTGTAGGTGGAAGTGTGTATGAATCAGTGGATGATGAATATGCCTCGCCTTATCCATTCTCCCCCTACTGCATCTAATGTCAAGACGGCCCACGTGAGAAGGCAGTTTCATGTTTCTTTTCTGTTTCAACTTTTATTAAAAAGCAATACAATGTAACACCTCGTAGACCTGGTCCCATAACTGGGGAACTCTGGTCCCACAGTGGTTTAAGACAAAGTCCTGTCCCATTGAGTATTCTACAAGAGTCTGTTTAGACCTGTTGATTAATAGTTTGAATTAGCGAATAATGTCAGAGTTCGCTCATTTGCCGTGCAGCCTGTTTATACAGGCAGATACATTTTCGTCTCGTTCAAACGAGAAATCGTTTAGTCATTACATTCACTGTATAAGTGAATGAGAACGACCGTAGGTGAGTTTTTAGCAATGACTTTTATGTCTGCATAAAATGAACGATTAATGAAAACGCACAATTTATCGTTCGGTGTTTGATTTTTGGCTGTGTTTACACTGAACTATTATAATCATCGTTCATTTTTGCTTGTTTGAATGATTTTTTGAAGAATAACTGTTCTGTGTAAAAAGGCCTTAAGAACTTACATAAATACATTGGAGAACCACCAATGGAGTAGGTCGCAAGAGCTCTCTGCTCCCGCCTGAACCGCCGCCTGTAAAGACGATCTAGCCGCCGCAGACACCAGGACTTACCCGGAATGGGGAGGAAAAACACAGCAGACACCCAGGAGCAGCACCGGAGGCCGACCGCAGCAGTAATGGAGCGCTTTCTCCGCTCCCCGACGGGACCGCAGCCACAGAGAGGCGCAGCCAAGATGGCGCCGCGCATAGCAGCACACGAGGAGGAGAGGAGCCGGGCGACCGCGGGAAGCGGCGAGAGCGAGCAGCCGGAAGCTCACGGCAGTGGAGCGCCGGCGGAACGAGGGACCGACCAGCAGGGGAGACAAGTAAGGAGGCCAGACACCCCTCAGGTCCCAGAGGGAAGCGGCGGGAGCCATGGAGGGCGGGAGGGGAAACAGCCAGACACCAAAAAGAAAGCTGTTTCCCTGCATCCAGCAGAAGATATGGAGCTGGCAGGGGCTATTAACCCTGTGATACAGGGGACCATAGGGGAGACAGAGCCCACAGAGGGCTACCCACCGACCCCCAAGCAAAGGCTGAGAGCCAGACCAGGAGACCCACAGTCCCCCCTCTTTTCAAGGGGAAACAAAGCAGAAGGGCAGACGAGCCCCATTGCGAGCACAAGTAAGCAAGCTGAGACAGACCCACCTGCCTCCCCCCTCCCCCAAAGACCTGCACGAAGCCAGCAGAATCCCCCACTAGCAAGGGATGATGCGCAAGTGAAAAGAACTACAACCCCCAGCATGAGCAGCGCCCTAACAAGCAAAAAAAGTGCGGCCCAAGCAACAGTCCAGGGGGAGACCCCCACCTCAAAAAGACAAGCAGACCCATGTACCAGCTCCCCGGGCAGCGGAGGACATAACCCCACAGATGACGACTGGGACTGGAAAGCTCACCTGAAGGCGATCCCTACGAAAACTGAGATGAACTCACTTCTACAAAAACTAGACGCAGCCCACAAACAAGATATCGCAGCCCTACAAGGAGATATCAAACATATCGGACAAAGGGTGGAAGAAGTTGAAGAGAATCAAGATACGATCCAGAACTCCCTAAAAGAGCATGCGCAATTATTGGAAATGCAGGCGCACCAGATAGCGGAACTGACTAACCACATCGACGACATTGAAAACCGTCACAGACGGAATAACCTCCGCATAAGAGGCCTCCCTGAAGAGGTTGACCATAGCCAACTGGAAGAATGGACCTTCGAATTCTTCAATCATATTTTAGGCAGACCCTTAGAGAGTCATCTGGAACTTGAGAGAGTTCATAGTGCCCTGGGCCCGAAACCGACCGATCCAACCAGACCCAGAGACGTCATATGCCGGGTACATTTCTTCAGAGAAAAAGACCAAATTCTCCAAAAAACCCGAACAGCAGAAGATCTTAAGTACAAAGGTCACACGGTCGAGGTGTTCCCGGACTTATCTAGGCGCACGCTGCAACTACGGCGAGCCTTAAAACCTTTACTCAACGCTATGCGGGAAAGAAACATCCCGTATAGGTGGGGATTCCCACTTCAACTACAAGCTAGGAGAGGAGGGAAGACGGCGACCTTCAAGAACCTGGGAGATTTACCGGGGTTCCTGGGGACTCTGGAACTGCCACACATTGCGATCCCAGACTGGCCCTCATTCAGAGGCCCCCCTGTCCCTCCACCAAGGTCAGAATGGCTAAAGGTGGGAAAAGGTGGACGCAAAACACAAAGCAACGGAACAAAAGACAAGGACAGTAACGGAACCTAAAGTACAAACCTTCCTAAGGTCTCGAGCCTCATGGACACATGATAATCTGAAGTTAGAATGGAACCTCCTCCTTCCTCATTACACATCGACTGGACATGGTCACCCTACAGACCCCAGTCACTGAGATGGCCCTGCGGCGGGCTGGAATTACGTCTCCAGAAAAGCAACTTCCTTCTATTCTCTCCTGCTCTCCATTTTCCTGTTTCTCTTCTCTATTTCATATCATTCCCCCCCTACCTCTCTCTCCTATCCCCCCCCTCACTCTCCTCCCTCCCCTTAACCCTTCTTCTCCTTCACTCCTGATTTTTTCGGCCTCTCGCCATTCCTATAGCTTTTCTCCCCCCTCTAAGATAGAGCCACGGCGAGGGTGAAGGTGAGGGCAGACCTCCGTTCTTGGTCTTCCCTTCCCCCCCCACAATAGGACAAGCAGCCCCGAGCTGCAGTAAAAGTTAAATTTATATTTACAAGTTATACTCTGATGGGCAATCATACCCTGCCCATTAATGTTTTTTTTTTGTTTTTGTTTATGTTTTTATTCCCCCTCTTTTTGGGGAACTTTTTATTTTTCTCTTTTTTTTGTGTGTGTTTCATTTGATCGCCCTAACACCAAGACCCCCCCCCCCCCCCCCACCTTACTCCCGGGGCCAGATGTACAGGTGCGTAGAAAGTCACCCCCTTATGGAACAACATGGCTAGTCTAAAGATTTGCACCTATAACACTAAGGGGCTGAATATTCCAACTAAAAGAGGCTACGATTAGAGGAAAGTAGGTTTCATCACCAACACAGAAAGGGGTTCCTTACTGTAAGAGCAGTTGGACTGTGGAACTCTCTACCGGAGGAAGTGGTGATGGCAAAATCCATAGAGGAGTTTAAGAGGGGACTTGATGTCTTTCTGGAGAAGAAGGATATTACAGGATATAAATATTAGGTTAAGTGTCAATCCTGGTATATAGGCAGGTAGGAACTATTAGGGGTTGATCCAGGGAACAGTCTGATTGCCATTAGGGAGTCGGGAAGGAATTTTTTCCCCAAAAGGGCTAATTGACTTCTGGCCTTGGGGTTTTTTGCCTTCCTCTGGATCAACACAGTAGGATAGACAGGCTGGACTAGATGGACAGTGTCTTCATTCGGCCTTACATACTATGTTACTATGTTACTATGTAAATCTTATACCATATGCAGAAGAAGGGGGTAAAGGTGCTCTTGCTCCAAGAGACACATTTCAAGGCGGGAGAGATCCCAGCATGTTCCACCAAACTATTCCCCACATGGTATCATAGCCCCGACCCGAGCCACAAAGCAGGAGGCGTGTCTATTGCCTTCCATAGTACCTTACAAATTCAGCCCCTTGATGTGTTAAATGACCCGGAGGGACGCTTTTTGTTTATCAAAGCAGAAGTACTGGGCAAGACTATCTCATTTGCTAACGTTTATTTTCCAAACCAGGGACAGACATCCTTCGGATTAGCCATGCTGGAGAAACTGGCGAGGTTCGCAGAGGACTCAACCATCATATTGGGAGGAGACATCAATCTCGCAGTCGATCCAGAACACGACACTTCCTAGGGTAAGTCCTCTGTCTCGCGGGCGGCCACGCGTGCCCTCCTCAAGGAATTGGGAAGGTTGCGTCTGGTAGACCTATGGCGGGTTATGCACCCGGGTGTCAGGGACTACACACACCACTTGTCTGCGCACAACAGCTACGGTAGAATAGATTACGTATGGGTCTCCCACTCGCTCCTTGACACATAACCCACGAGTTCGATAGGGCCTCTTATCTGGTCAGACCACGCGCCAGTTTACGTGGAATTTACAGACACGCAGGGCGACACACGACTTAAACACTGGAGACTGAATGACAATTTATTAAAAGACCCCATATGCGTTCAGGAGGTTAGAACCACCATAACGAACTTCATAAAAGACCACCAAAACGACGAGACCCAAGCCCCGCTGAAGTGGGAAGCGCTAAAATGTGTCACCAGAGGGATACTAATATCACATGGGGCAAGGCTGAAAAAGGAGCGGGCGCGCGAACTAGGAGACCTATTGTTAGCTTTACAGAAACAAGAAACGGCAAATAAAAGAACACCAAACAACGGGTTGCAGGCAGATATATCGGCCCTCCGTCAGCGAATTAGGTCAATTCTGGATCAGAGGACCTTAGCATACAGGGATAGAATGAGGGGCATAGACTTCGAATCTGGGGATAAATGCGGTAAAAGGTTAGCACAATCTCTACACCCTAGAACGCCCCAGACATTTATAACAAAACTGCATAAAACTGGGGGGGATCTGGCCCTCTCTACGCGGGACATACTAGAGGAATTTCACAGATACTATGACAGGTTATACAACATAGAAAAGGAGAGCAGACCAAACGAAGCAAGTATACAGGAAGAAGAGGACTATCTAAAAGAGTTCGGACCAGGCCCAGTAGAGCAGGAGGCAGCCGAGACCCTAGACCAAGATTTCACCCAAGAGGAAATCTTGGAATGCATTGGGGAGTTAAAATTAGGCAAGAGCCCAGGCCCAGATGGGTACTCGACACGCTTCTACAAAATGTTTAAGGACGAATTGGCCCCCCTCTTAGTAAAAACCTTCAACGAGATATCCCAAGAGAGCCCCTTCCCACCCCAAGCTCTCCAGGCGCACATAGCAGTGGTCCCGAAGCCGGGAAAAGACCCAACATATTGCTCCAATTTCAGACCAATATCATTGATCAATATCGATGTTAAAATGTTTGCTAAGCTAATTGCTAATAGGCTAAGCGAGCATATTCCGGGCCTGATTCACAAAGAGCAAGTGGGCTTTGTCCCTGGAAGAGAAGCCAGGGACAACACCATTAAATCTATCTCCTTGATCAACCTGGCCAGAACACGAGATGAACCACTGTGCTTACTCACGGTGGACGCAGAAAAGGCGTTTGACAGGGTCAGGTGGAGGTTCCTGGAGGGGACCCTACAGCGAATAAGACTTAGACAGAAGACAAGGGAGCGGATTATGGCACTATACAGCAGTCCATCAGCCAAGATTAAAATTAACGGTGCCCTCTCGGACACTATAACGATCCGTAATGGCACTAGACAAGGCTGCCCGTTATCGCCCCTACTTTACATTCTATCAATGGAGTCCCTAGCCAATGCCATCCGGAGCAATGCCTCAATCAGGGGCATTTTAGACGGGACCTCTGAGCACAAAATGGCACTGTTTGCGGACGACCTCCTCCTGTTCCTGTCAAACCCCAGAGTCGGACTGCCAGTAGTGATGAGAGAATTTGCGAGATATGGGCGAGCAAGCAATTTTAAAGTAAATCTACAAAAGTCAGAGATATTAAACGTAACGATCCCCCAGAGGGAGGCCCTGGATATTGCAGAGGCCTTCCCCTTTAAATGGAGACCTTCATCTATCAAATATCTGGGGGTCCAACTTCCCGCAAACCCCGCCCATATCTTTGAGCTAAATTTCCAGCCCTTTCTCTCTAAACTCAAGGAGGACTTAGAAAAATGGAACCCACTCTATGTGTCCTGGATGGGCAGGATCAATGCAGTAAAAATGGATACCCTGCCGAAATTTTTATATCTATGCCAGACACTACCTGTCCAACTAGACCGACGGTATCTGCTAAATATTCGCACAATAATCACCAAATTTGCATGGAAGGAACGCAGACCCCGACTCAGCTTTGCGCTCCTCACACGCCCTAAGGAACAGGGAGGGCTGGGACTCCCAGACTTCACCTTATATTATAGAGCGAGCCTTGCTAACTACGTGCTATCTCTCCTACATGACAAGAGATCGAAGGTATGGGTAGAGATAGAACACAACTTAACATCTACGGCGGTTCAGGGGGCCCCATGGATACCAAGACAATTAATAGGGGGGATACACATTATATCACCACTCCTTAGGGGGGTATTAAGAGCCTGGGGCACATTTGCCCCGAAAATGGGCTTGATCTCCGTTCCGGGACCACTAACACCACTGACAACTAATCCCCAGTTCCGGGCCTTTGAAGGAGGAGACCCTGTCCTGTCCTTGCCTAGCTCTCCTATACCACGAGTAAGAGACATAGTCACACAAACGGGAGTGAGACCTCTAAGAGACTTTTATGGAGAAACTAGACCCCCACCGGGGACTTGGCTGAAATATTTCCAGGTAAGGGGGTGTGTGGAGTCCCTGACGCCCAGAGGATGTGGCACTTTGCCACTGACACAGTTTGAAACGGCCTGTATGTCGGCGTCCCCCGTGGAACACGGGATTTCGATGGTATATAGAATGTTGGTGACCCGCGAGACAGAGGATGATCCCCCCGGATACACGACACATTGGGAACGGGAATTAGGGGTAACATTTACCTGCGCAGATTGGAAAAGGGCCTTTCTCATGTGTCACAAGAGTACCAAGTTCGGTAGAATACAAGAACAAAATTTTAAAATTCTATCACGCTGGTATAGGACACCGTCGAGACTGCATCAAATGGACCCCCAGGTATCCCCTACGTGCTGGAGATGCCAGGGCAGCATAGGAACGATGTATCACATCTGGTGGGAATGCCCTCCAGTAGCCGAACTGTGGAAAAGTGTAGAACTTCTCTACAATAATATGAGCAGATCGGCGGTGTCCATAACGGCAAAAATGGCCCTTCTTCTAATGATACCAGGCTCCATGGCAAAGATTAAGTTTGGGCTATTGAGACTGGTTATTCTGGCGGTTAGGATGTCTGTTCCTGGCCTTTGGCGCTCTACGGCCCCTCCCACAAGGATTGTATGGACAGAAAAATTTAATACACTTATGAGATATGAAGTAGATGGAGCGGAGGAAGAGAAGAAACGCATAAAGTTCTACAACCTTTGGAGCCCGTGGATGGCCATGAGAGCATCAAAAACTTTCGAGAACTGGCTGAACACAGGTACGCTGGATCCATAGACACCCGCGGAACCAAGTAAGCAAGAGCCCCCCTCCCCCCCATTTTCCTACCCCATCTGCCCCCCCCCCCTATTCCCCTGTCTGATTGCAAGCCCTATTGCCCCTCCCCCCCCCCATTTTTTTTTTTGTTTTGTATTTTTCTTTATTTCTATTTTTTAGGTATATTGCTATATATTTTTTGTTTATTTTTACTGTTTTATAAAGAAAAGCAAAAGTGAGTGCATTCTGCAAAAAATGTTAATTAATCCGGGAAGTTTTGGGGTCATTGTATTATGACCAAACAGCAAAAGCAGATCATTACGGCATACTACTGTTATATTGTTTATTGAAAATGTTTAATAAAAAATGATTGAAACTAAATACATTGGAAAGAAGACTTTATATGAATTGGCTGTTCGGCATTAGATATTAGTCATTGTTGCTTACTTGTTTCTGTAAATCCTATTGCTTAGAATGACAGTCGCACCCACTTCTCTATTGTTTCTGCACCTGGATGCAACCACTACCAGTTGCTTGCCAGGCAATACAGTGCTAACTTCAAAGGTGAAAAATCGAACCTACCAGACATTTAACCCTTTAGTGTACACATCATAGTGTTTTTACATCCTGGTTTGCTGGGCTTTAATCCCCAAGGATGTAAAAACATGCTTACTCTGGGGATTTACCCTTTCCAATCCAATTTGTATCCTGGTTTTCCTGTGGGCCCACTCTTTTTCTGCCATTATACAACAGCGCTATATGCTGGCTAAAGCCAGTACTACATGAGGTGACACATTGGATAGGCTCCGACAGCAGAGAGGCTGGCAATATACAGTAATAGAACTCCGACGGACGTCTTCCAACATCGGAGCTGTACAGCCTTAAATCATAATGTCTTCAGACGTCAGACAGTGGATTGGAAAGGGTTAAAACCCTGCTGGCTCTGGATGTGACAGCTCCATGTTGACAGTTACCAGGGGTAGCCGACAACCTGGAGCTGTCATGGGGGACCGCAGGAACTCCCCTGGATCATGCGATCAGCGGTATCCACCGAATACCGGCAATCTCATTAAAGTCAATGAAAAGTTTAAAAAAGTTAAAGTTTCAGCTCCCCCAACGGATCGGATCTGTAAGGGAAGCTGAGGATACTCTCCTCCATCCTCTGCTATGTCCTGCGTTATTCTGGTCCTCCAGAACCTGACACTGGCGTCTGCGCATGAGCGCCAGACGTCATTGCTTCATGCGCATGCACAGAGGGCCGGGAAGCCCGAGAAATTTAAAAACTCCCAGCTGCCGGCTAGTATGAGTAGGCGAGTGCACAGAGCTGTCACTGGGAGCTGCTGTATGCGGTTCCCAGTCACATGATCACTGTTATCCAATGCAATCCTGATCAATACATGATCTAATGCAATCATGTAAAAATAAATAAAAGTTGAAGTTTCACCTTCTGTCACCGATCCGATTCATGAAGGGAGGTGGAAATACTTACCTAAGGCCTTCGGCGATGTCTCCCGACAGGATCCTTATTCACGGACCTTTCCACAGCTTCGGCGCATGCGCCTGTCGGCAAGATGGCTGGCACAAGCGCAGACGATGGGGAGGGCCTGGGAAATTTTAAATCTCCTTGCTCCTGGCTACTAAATGTAGCCGAGAACCTGGAGCAGTGACGAAGGGTCGGGGTGAGTGGTCTCCGGTCATGTGAAGACAGTTGAAGTTTGATGCTCCATTCGGTTTGGGCCCCGTTGTGCAGCCAGACATAAGATTAAGGCCACAATGGGTATGTTTATAAACACGGGACAAACAGGGGTATTCATTTTGGAGGTCAAGTCTTTATTCAGATGTGTGCTGTACAAAAAAAAAACTTTTTAAAATAACATAATTGCCAAAAAAAATGAAAATCATAATTTGTTTCCTTCTGCTTTGCTTAGATTCATTCAAAAACCTTGGGGTCAAAATAAGCAGTACACCCCTAGATGAATTCGTTAGGGGGTCTAGTTTTCAAAATGGGTTCATTTGTGGGGATTCTCCATCTATTCGGCCTCTCAAGGGTTCTACAAGTCTGTAATGGGGCCTAAATCACCTGCCTGTTCTGAAAGTCACTGGCTGCTCCTTTTGATTTGGGCCCCGATGTGCATTCGGACATAAGGGCTTCTACCTAATAATGTTTTTTCAACGCTGCGATATCACTGTGTTTTTTCAATGGGACTTTCTAATGTTAAAATCGCATCGCAGAAAAATCACAAGTTTGTGCTTTTGCGAAATTTGTGTGATGCGATTTTAACATTAGAAAGTCGCATTGAAAAAAACACAGCAATATCGCAGCATTTAAAAAAACACTAGTGGGTAGAAGCCCTAAGACTAGGCTACAATGGGTATGTTTCTGAACACAGGACACACAGAAGTATCCATTTTTGTGTGCAAATCCTCATTTTCATGTGCACTATAGAAAAAAAAGCTGTCTTTAAAATGACACATTTGCAAAAATGTGAAATTTTATTTCTTCTCCTCTAAATTGCATTAACTCCTGACAAGAAACTGTGAGGTCAAAATACTCCTGACCCCCCTCAGTGAATATATTAAGAGGTGTAGTTCTTAAAATGGGGTCATTTGTGGGGGTATCTATCATTCTGACACCTATAAGCCTTTGCTATCTTGGCTTGGTGCAGGAAAACAAATTGTTCCTCAAAATGGTAATAATTAGAGATGAGCGAGCACCAAAATGCTCGGGTGCTCGTTACTCGGAACGAACTTTTCGCGATGCTCAAGGGTTCGTTTCGAATAACGAACCCCATTGAAGTCAATGGGCGACCCGAGCATTTTTGTATTTCGCCGATGCTCGCTAAGGTTTCCTTGTGTGAAAATCTGGGCAATTCAAGAAAGTGATGGGAACGACACAGCAATGGACAGGGCAGGCGAGGGGCTACATGTTGGGCTGCATCTCAAGTTCACAGGTCCCACTATTAAGCCACAATAGCGGCAAGAGTGGCCCCCCCCCCCTCCCAAAAACTTTTACTTCTGAAAAGCCCTCATTAGCAATGCATACCTTAGCTAAGCACCACACTACCTCCAACAAAGCACAATCACTGCCTGCATGACACTCCACTGCCACTTCTCCTGGGTTACATGCTGCCCAACCGCCCCCCCCTCCCCCCCACAGCACACACCAAAGTGTCCCTGCGCAGCCTTCAGCTGCCCTAATGCCTCACCACCCTCATGTCTATTTAGAAATGCATCTGCCATGAGGAGGAACCGCAGGCACACACTGCAGAGGTTGGCACGGCTAGGCAGCGACCCTCTTTAAGAGTGGCGGGGCGATAGCCCACAATGCTGTACAGAAGCAATGAGAAATAGAATCCTGTGCCACCGCCATCAGGAGCTGCACACGTGGGCATAGCAATGGGGAACCTATGTGTCACACACTATTCATTCTGTCAAGGTGTCTCTGCATGCCCCAGTCAGGCCGGGCTTTTTAATTCATAGACACAGGCAGGTACAACTCCCTATTGTGAAGTCCCTGTCGACCGACAGCATGGGTGGCTTCCTGGAACCCACCGGCGGTACATAAAAATATCCCATTGCAGTGCCCAACACAGCTGAGGTAGTAATGTCGTGCTTAATGCAGGTGGGCTTCGGTCCACACTGCATGCCCCAGTCAGACTGGGCTTCTTTACAAGTGGAAACAGATGCATTTATAATTCCCTGTGGACCTACAGCATGGGTGGGTGCCAGGAAGCCACCGGCGGTACATAGAAATATCCCATTGCATTGCCCAACACAGCTGAGGTAGTAATGTCGTGCTTAATGCAGGTGGGCTTCGGCCCACACTGCATGCCCCAGTCTGACTGGGGTTCTTTACAAGTGGACACATGTAGGTTAAACTCCGTGTGCACCTACAGCATGGGTGGCTCCCTGGAACCCACCGGCGGTACATAGAAATATCCCATTGCATTGCCCAACACAGCTGAGGTAGTAATGTCGTGCTTAATGCAGGTGGGCTTCGGCCCACACTGCATGCCCCAGTCAGACTGGGGTTCTTTTCAAGTGTACAGATGTAGTAAAAACTCCGTGTGCACCTACAGCATGGGTGGGTGCCAGGAAGCCACCGGCGGTACATAGAAATATCCCATTGCATTGCCCAACACAGCTGAGGTAGTAATGTCGTGCTTAATGCAGGTGGGCTAAAAATTTATTTGATTACACTGTAGGCGAGGGCCCACAAAAATTGCTGTATCAACAGTACTAATGTACCTGAAAAAAATTGGCCATGGCCAACCAAGAGGGCAGGTGAAACCCATTAATCGCTTTGGTTAATGTGGCTTAAGTGGTAACTAGGCCTGGAGGCAGCCCAGTTTAACGAAAAATTGGTTCAAGTTAAAGTTCCAACGCTTTTCAGAGCATTGAAACATCTAAAAATTGTTTAGAAAAATTATGAGTGAGCCTTGTGGCCCTAAGACAAATTGCCCGTTCAGCGTGATAACGTGAGGTTTCAGGAGGAGGAGCAGGAGGAGGAGGAGGAGGAATATTAGACAGATTGATGAAGCAGAAATGTCCCCATTTTGGATGGTGAGAGAGAACGTAGCTTCCATCCGCGGGTGCAGCCTACGTATTGCTTACGTATCGCTGCTGTCCGCTGGTGGAGAAGAGAAGTCTGGGGAAATCCAGGCTTTGTTCATCTTGATGAGTGTTAGCCTGTCGGCACTGTCGGTTGACAGGCCGGTACGCTTATCCGTGATGATTCCCCCAGCCGCACTAAACACCCTCTCTGACAAGACGCTAGCCGCAGGACAAGCAAGCACCTCCAGGGCATACAGCGCGAGTTCAGGCCACGTGTCCAGCTTCGACACCCAGTAGTTGTAGGGGGCAGAGGCGTCACCGAGGATGGTCGTGTGATCGGCTACGTACTCCCTCACCATCCTTTTACAGTGCTCCCGCCGACTCAACCTTGACTGGGGAGCGGTGACACAGTCTTGCTGGGGAGCCATAAAGCTGGCCAGGCCCTTAAAGACTGTTGCACTGTCTGGGCTGTACATGCTGCTCGATCTACGCACCTCCCCTGCTACATGGCCCTCGGAACTGCGCCTTCTGCCACTAGCGCTGTCGGATGGGAATTTTACCATCAGCTTGTCCGCCAGGGTCCTGTGGTATGGCAACACTCTCGAACCCCTTTCCTCTTCGGGAATGAGACTGGGAAGGTTCTCCTTATAGCGTGGGTCGAGCAGTGTGTACACCCAGTAATCCGTAGTGGCCAGAATGCGTGCAACGCGAGGGTCACGAGAAAGGCATCCTAACATGAAGTCAGCCATGTGTGCCAGGGTACCTGTACGCAACACATGGCTGTCCGCACTAGGAAGATCACTTTCAGGATCCTCCTCCTCCTCCTCCTCCTCCTCCTCAGGCCATACACGCTGAAATGATGACAGGCAACCAGCATGGGTACCGTCAGCAGTGGGCCAAGCTGTCTCTTCCCCCTCCTCCTCATCCTCCTCATCCTCCTCCTCCTCCTCCTCCTGAACGCGCTGAGATATAGACAGGAGGGTGCTCTGACTATCCAGCGACATACTGTCTTCCCCCGGCTCTGTTTCCGAGCGCAAAGCGGCTGCCTTTATGGTTTGCAGGGAACTTCTCAAGATGCATAGCAGAGGAATGGTGACGCTAATGATTGCAGCATCGCCGCTCACCACCTGGGTAAACTGTTCAAAGTTTTGAAGGACCTGGCAGATGTCTGCCAACCAGGCCCACTCTTCTGAAAAGAATTGAGGAGGCTGACTCCCACTGCGCCGCCCATGTTGGAGTTGGTATTCCACGATAGCTCTACGCTGCTCATAGAGCCTGGCCAACATGTGGAGCGTAGAGTTCCACTGTGTGGGCACGTCGCACAGCAGTCGGTGCACTGGCAGATTAAAGCAATGTTGCAGGGTGCGCAGGGTGGCAGCGTCCGTGTGGGACTTGCGGAAATGTGCGCAGAGCCGGCGCACCTTTACGAGCAGGTCTGACAAGCGTGGGTAGCTTTTCAGAAAGCGCTGAACCACCAAATTAAAGACGTGGGCCAGGCATGGCACGTGCGTGAGGCTGCCGAGCTGCAGAGCCGCCACCAGGTTACGCCCGTTGTCACACACGACCATGCCCGGTTGGAGGCTCAGCGGCGCAAGCCAACGGTCCGTCTGCTCTGTCAGACCCTGCAGCAGTTCGTGGGCCGTGTGCCTCCTATCTCCTAAGCTGAGTAGTTTCAGCACGGCCTGCTGGCGCTTGCCCACCGCTGTGCTGCCACGCCGCGCGACACCGACTGCTGGCGACGTGCTGCTGCTAACACATCTAGATTGTGAGACAGAGGTTGAGGAGGAGGAGGAGGAGGGTGCTTTAGTGGAAGAAGCATACACCGCCGCAGATACCACCACCGAGCTGGGGCCCGCAATTCTGGGGGTGGGTAGGACGTGAGCGGTCCCAGGCTCTGACTCTGTCCCAGCCTCCACTAAATTCACCCAATGTGCCGTCAGGGAGATGTAGTGGCCCTGCCCGCCTGTGCTTGTCCACGTGTCCGTAGTTAAGTGGACCTTGCCACTAACCGCATTGGTGAGGGCGCGTACAATGTTGCGGGAGACGTGGTCGTGCAGGGCTGGAACGGCACATCGGGAAAAGTAGTGGCGACTGGGAACTGAGTAGCGCGGGGCCGCCGCCGCCATCATAGCTTTGAAGGACTCCGTTTCCACAACCCTATACAGCAGCATCTCAAGGCTGATAAATTTGGCTATGTGGACGGTTAACGATTGAGCGTGCGGGTGCGTGGTGGCGTACTTGCGCTTGCGCTCCAACACTTGCGCTAGCGACGGCTGGACTGTGCGGTGCGAGACATTGGTGGATGGGGCCGAGGACAGCGGAGGTGAGGCTGTGGGTGCAGGTCATGAGACGGTTGTGCCTGTGTCCTGAGAGGGAGGTTGGATCTCAGTGGCAGGTTGGGGCACAGGGGGAGAGGCAGCGGTGCAAACCGGAGGCGGTGAACGGCCTTCGTCCCACCTTGTGGGGTGCTTGGCCATCATATGTCTGCGCATGCTGGTGGTGGTCAGGCTGTTGGTGGTGGCTCCCCGGCTGATCTTGGCGCGACAAAGGTTGCACACCACTGTTCGTCGGTCGTCAGGCGTCTCTGTGAAAAACTGCCAGACCTTAGAGCACCTCGGCCTCTGCAGGGTGGCATGGCGCGAGGGTGTGCTCTGGGAAACAGTTGGGGGATTATTCGGTCTGGCCCTGCCTCTACCCCTGGCCACCGCACTGCCTCTTGCAACCTGCCCTGCTGATGCCCTTGCCTCCCCCTCTGAAGACCTGTCCTGAGTAGGCGTTGCACACCAGGTGGGGTCAGTCACCTCATCGTCCTGCTGCTCTTCCTCCGAATCCTCTGTGCGCTGCTCCCTTGGACTTACTGCCCTTACTACTACCTCACTGCAAGACAACTGTGTCTCATCGTCATCGTCCTCCTCACCCACAGAAAGTTCTTGAGACAGTTGGCGGAAGTCCCCAGCCTCTTCCCCCGGACCCCGGGAACTTTCGAATGGTTGGGCATCAGTGACGATAAACTCCTCTGGTGGGAGAGGAACCACTCCTGCCCAATCTAAGCAGGGGCCCGAGAACAGTTCCTGGGAGTGTTCCCGCTCCTGAGCAGGTGTCATTGTAGTGGAGTGAGGAGGCTGGGAGGAAGGAGGAGCAGCAGACAGAGGATTCGGATTTGCAGCACTGGACGGCGCAGAACTGTGGGTGGATGATAGCTGGCTCGAAGCACTTTCTGCCATCCAGGACAGGACCTGCTCACACTGCTCATTTTCTAATAAAGGTCTCCCACGTGGACCCATTAATTGGGCGATAAATGTGGGGACGCCAGAAACGTGCCTCTCTCCTAATCGCGCAGCAGTCGGCTGCGACACACCTGGATCAGGAGCTCGGCCTGTGCCCACACCCTCACTTGGCCCTCCGCGTCCTCGGCCACGTCCACGTCCACGTCCTCTAGGCTTACCCCTACCCCTCAGCATGCTGTATTACCAGTGATTTGATTTCCCAGGCAGGAAATAAATTGGCGCAAGCCTGCAGGCCAAATATAATGTTTTCGCTTTTTTGCAAATGGAAGACCCCACTGCGTGTATTCAATGAACAAGAAGTTTAATATCTGTGGTGTGGCCCTCAAAAAGTGTCACACAACTATAGTGTAGCAGAGTTATTAACTCTAGCAGAGCAGGTATTTGCCAGTCAGGAAAGACAATGGCACTAGGCTGCAGTAAAGCGTAGCTGGTTGCGTCTGATTTTTGTACGTTGTACACGCAGCACACACGTACACGCAGACCTTAGGACTGACACAGGCAGGCCAAATATAATTTATTTTCCTTTTTAGCTTAGGGAAGCACCCACTGCGTATATTCAATGAACAAGAAGTTTAATATCTGTGGTGTGGCCCTCAAAAAGTGTCACACAACTATAGTGTAGCAGAGTTATTAACTCTAGCAGAGCAGGTATTTGCCAGTCAGGAAAGACAATGGCGCTAGGCTGCAGTAAAGCGTAGCTGGTTGCGTCTGATTTTTGTACGTAGTACACGCAGCACACACGTACACGCAGACCTTAGGACTGACACAGGCAGGCCAAATATAATTTATTTTCCTTTTTAGCAAAGGGAAGACCCCACTGCGTGTATTCAATGAATAATAAATGTCTTCTGGCCCTGCCTACACAATTCTATCCCTGTAGTATTAATGCCGGGTGCAATGCTCTGCACAGCCGGTTTTGAGAAAAAAAAAATATGCAACACTGCTAACAGTAGCCTGGACAGTACTGCACACGGATAGAAGTGGCCCTAGAAAGGACCGTTGGGGTTCTTGAAGCCTACACTAACTCCTAACACTCTCCCTGCCTAACCCCCACTTCTGTCCCTATTGCTGGGCGCAATGCTCTGCAGATCCAATTTTGGACAAAAAAAAAAAAATTACTGTGCTAACACAGTACTGCACACTAGTAGATGTGGCCCTGAGAAGGGCCGTTGGGGTTCTTGAAGCCTACACTGACTCCTAACGCTCTCCCTACAGCAGCACCAGCAGCAGCACTTTCCCTCAGCTAAGTCACAAGGCATGTGTGGCGAGCCGCGGGAGGGGCCGATTTATATACTTGGGTGACATCTGATCACCCCAGCCACTCACAGCAGGGGGGTGGTATAGGGCTTGAACGTCACAGGGGGAAGTTGTAATGCCTTCCCTGTCTTTCAATTGGCCAGAAAAGCGCGCAAACGTCTCAGAGAGGAAACTGAAAGTAACCGGAACACCGCGTGGTGCTCCTTACGAATAACGAGCATCCCGAACACCCTAATATTCGCACGAATATCAAGCTCGGACGAGTACGTTCGCTCATCTCTAGTAATAATTAATCTTAAATTTGTACGTCTCCTAAATGGTTAAAAAAATAACGTTTTTCAAATGTGCTTCCAGAATAAAGTAAACAGATGGAAATATATATCTTATCAAAAATTTGTACAGTAAGATTGAGTTCTGAGTGTTCCCTGTATTTAAATGTACAAATAGATGTATAAAAGAAAAAGCGCCCCTTGATATAAAAAAACAAGTAGATGTGCAGTAATAGACTCATGTGGTGTAGTGAGGTCACCCCTGCACCTACGGGGTGCATCGCAACACCTGAAACCCTTATGACCTTCTATATATAACCTCAATGGCTGGCAGAGGATCCTTGTTCACTGTGGACATCCAATGTGTAGAGCGCTTGTTGCAGCCGTCCGATCCAATTCCGTGGTCCAGGATATCAGGCAGGAAAGAGAAACAAATAAAAAGGCACACAGTGCTCAAGGACAAACCTGCAAGGAAAACTAATTAGTAAATAAGAAGATTAAATGGTAGATTACTTACTTTACCAGGGAGGCATGTATGTCCACAATGACCTACATCAACTCCCTGTGTCCACAAAGCCAGTATCCAAATAAGGCCTCAGTCACACGGGCGCATCGGCACCCGTACACCGGCGCTGATGCGCCCATGTGACTGCAGGAAGGAGACGGACGTACCTGCAGATGGCCGTCTCTCTGCAGCACCGGAGGAAAGAACACATGACCGGCAATGAAGCCGGTCACATGTTCTTTCCTCCAGCGCTGCAGAGAGACGGCCATCTGCAGGTACGTCCGCCTACTGGTGTCAGTCACACGGGCGCATCGGCGCCGGTGTACGGGTGCCGATGCGCCCGTGTGACTGAGGCATAAGGTAGTTCGAAGTAACGGGAACCAACAATTCGTGAAAGTGGTGAAATGCTTGTAGCGAGTTTATTGGAGGGAACACAAATAAAGTTCCTTCAACTTTATTTTCTTGTTTTTGGTGGGTGAAAAACGCATCAAAGCGACTAGAAGTGACGTTCACAATGTCTGAGCGACCGGAAGTTGCCGTGTGTTTCAGCTTGCATTTCAGTGTGCAGATATTCTGGTAATGCGGTCCAAAAGCCCGGACATGGCAGGATTGTGGAATTTGTATAAATTTTTTTCTTGCGAGATTTCACATGCCGAATTACACAATTTCAGTCAATCTGAATGGCAATTGAAGACATCGTAAGGTAGAAACAAGTAGTTTGTAGTATACAGAACATGCATGTGTTTGTCAGTCACATAAATAAGAATAGTTAAAAATACATAAGAATACATCAAAGTGATGCATAATCCATAAAAATCACACTTTTTATAGAAACAACGTAATAAAAACTATATTAAAATGTAATGAAAAGCAATGTAAAATCCACATGAATTTTGGAAGGTAGATATAAAAATACATAAAAATAATATATAAAAGTACATAAAGTGACACTTTTTATGGAAACAATATAATAAAAAATGATAATAAATTATAATGAAAGAAATGTGAACCATATGGAACCCTGGAGGGTGGATATAAAATCGGGAGAACACTTTCCCTTGTCATTAGAACTAATAAAAATGCTAAAAGATGGTAAATAATAAAACTGATAATGGCTCTAAAGATGTTTTCATAATAAAATAAAATATGGTGATAGTATGTAGGAAGGAAGGGAGGGGGAGGGAAATGTATGTATTGGTATGGACCATTGTACATGTGCAGGTACAGATAGAAAACATTTATATAAAAAATGAAAGTAAATTATTAATAGAATCCTAATAAATAATATAAAAATGACAATAAGAAGCAAAAGTAAAAATTGGGAAGATAATCATGGTAAAAAAATAAAATATTGATATTATTAATAATAATTATGATTAAACTACGGTAGATCTGTGTGACTAAAAAATCCTAAAATAAATAGTAATATAAAGTTAAAAAAATAAGAAGAATAAATAGAAAAAACAATGAAAAAATTAAAAACTGATTAAAATATTGTTTCAAAAAATAGCAGTTAAAAACATGGGGGGAAGTTGGATTCCAAAGAATAAAATATAACAGATGTATTCCAATTAGAGATGAGCGAGCACGCTCGTTTAAGGCTGATGCTCGAGTTACTCGTCCAAACACCTTGCGGGGGAGCCGGGGGGGGGGGGGGGGGAGAGATCTCTCTCACACTCCCCCCCCCTGCCGCCCCCCCACATGGTGCTCGGAGTTACTCGAAAAGACCAATGCTCGCTCGAGCATCAGCCTTAAACAAGCGTGCTCGCTCATCTCTAATTCCAATGCTTCGTTGAGAACATGAAGAGTCAGGGTGTTTAAACCATGGATCCAGTACATCTCTTTCCGTCTCAGTTTCTGGTATTCCCCCACCAGAATTTGTTCTATTTGTTCTGTGATACACATGTGGGCAGGATTCTTATTATGACAAACTGAGAAGTGTCTGGTCACATTGTACTTGTCATAACAATTTGTGATGTTAGATCCATATTTGTTCACTTTTTCTCGCAGGGGATCTATGGCGCATTGAGAAAGGGTACCCATAAGCTTTATTCGAATCAACGGATTATATTATGCATCACTTTGATGTATTCTTATGTATTTTAATTACTCCTGGTTATGTGATTGACAAACACATATATTCTGTATATGTGTATATGTTCTGTATACTAGAAGCTACTAGTTTCTACCTCACTACTTTTCACCACTTGAATTGTCGGTTCCCATTACTTTGAACCACATAATTTGGACACTGCCTTTCTGGACACAGGGAGTTGATGGAGGTCCCTGTGGGCCAACATACCTCCCTGGTGAAGCAAGTAATCTACTGTTTAGTCCTCTCACTTACTAATCAGTTTTTCATGGAGGATTGTCCTTGAGCACTGTGCGCCTGTTTTTTTTAATGCTTCTATATCCCCCTGTATTTAAAGACAGGCAGATACAGAGAGCAACAAATGCTTTACCTTTTTTTTGAGGAACTGGCTACAGTCAGCTTAGTGGTTTTAATCCGCACAATGAGTGCAAAGTATGGGTACAACACACTACTCTTTAGTTGGCACTATAACTTAACTTTTCTCAGTAAGGGAAACCACGTAATCTTCTAGATATGATACCTTTTAATGGCTAACAAAAATGCATGATGTTATAGCGGGCTTTCAAAGGTACTCAGGGCTCTTCCTCAGGCTTAAATGGAATAGAACCGAAGAGGTGTGTGTATGTATGTGTGTGTATATATATACACTACCGTTCAAAAGTTTGGGGTCACCCAAACAATTTTGTGTTTTCCATGAAAAGTCACACTTATTCACCACCATGCGTTGTGAAATGAATAGAAAATAGAGTCAAGACATTGACAAGGTTAGAAATAATGATTTGTATTTGAAATAACATTGTTTTTACATCAAACTTTGCTTTCGTCAAAGAATCCTCCTTTTGCAGCAATTACAGCATTGCACACCTTTGACATTCTAGCTGTTAATTTGTTGAGGTAAGCTTGTGAAATTGCACCCCACGCTTCTAGAAGCATCTCCCACAAGTTGGATTGGTTGGATGGGCACTTCTGGCATACCATACGGTCAAGCTACTCCCACAACAGCTCAATGGGGTTCAGATCTGGTGACTGCGCTGGCCACTCCATTACCGATAGAATACCAGCTGCCTGCTTCTGCTGTAAATAGTTCTTGCACAATTTGGAGGTGTGTTTAGGGTCATTGTCCTGTTGTAGGATGAAATTGGTTCCAATCAAGCGCTGTCCACTGGGTATGGCATGGCGTTGCAAAATGGAGTGATAGCCTTCCTTATTCAGAATCCCTTTTACCCTGTACAAATCTCCCACCTTACCAGCACCAAAGCAACCCCAGACCATCACATTACCTCCACCATGCTTAACAGATGGCGTCAGGCATTCTTCCAGCATCTTTTCATTTGTTCTGCGTCTCACAAACGTTCTTCTTTGTGATCCAAACACCTCAAACTTGGATTCATCCGTCCACAACACTTTTTTCCAGTCTTCCTCTGTCCAATGTCTGTGTTCTTTTGCCCATCTTAATCTTTTTCTTTTATTGGCCAGTCTCAGATATGGCTTTTTCTTTGCCACTCTGCCCTGAAGCCCAAAATCCCGCAGCCACCTCTTCACTGTAGATGTTGACACTGGTGTTTTGCGGGTACTATTTAATGAAGATGCCAGGTGGGTACCTGTGAGGCGTCTGTTTCTCAAACTAGAGACTCTAATGTGCTTATCTTCTTGCTTAGTTGTGCAACGCGGCCTCCCACTTCTTTTTCTACTCTGGTTAGAGCCTGTTTGTGCTGTCCTCTGAAGGGAGTAGTACACACCGTTGTAGGAAATCTTCAATTTCTTAGCAATTTCTCGCATGGAATAGCCTTCATTTCAAAGAACAAGAATAGACTGTCGAGTTTCAGATGAAAGTTCTCTTTTTCTGGCCATTTTGAGCGTTTAATTGACCCCACAAATGTGATGCTCCAGAAACTCAATCTGCTCACAGGAAGGTCAGTTTTGTAGCTTCTGTAACGAGCTAGACTGTTTTCAGATGTGTGAACATGATTGCACAAGGGTTTTCTAATCATCAATTAGCCTTCTGAGCCAATAAGCAAACACATTGTACCATTAGAACACTGGAGTGATAGTTGCTGGAAATGGGCCTCTATTCACCTTTGTAGATTTTGCACAAAAAACCAGGCATTTGCAGCTAGAATAGTCATTTACCACATTAGCAATGTATAGAGTGCATTTGTTTAAAGTTAGGACTAGTTTAAAGTTATCTTCATTGAAAAGTACAGTGCTTTTCCTTCAAAAATAAGGACATTTCAATGTGACCCCAAACTTTTGAACGGTAGTGTATATATATATATATACACATACACATACATATAAAATCAGATGAGTAGAGGAGTAAATACTTAATTAGTCCACTGATAAGAGATGTGAAGGTTTTATGGTCTGTAAGTTGGTGCTAGGGGGTCACCAGGCCAGCGTGTTATTCCTGCTCCAGATTTCTCATATTCTCCACTGATGCAAAAAGCCCCCTCTTAGGTGCACTCCATTCTTGAGAGTATCAAGGATGATTACAAACTTGTACTCCCAAATTCTTCTGTGATGCTGAAATTTGAAATTGCCTTCTAGTATAGTAACTTTCATATGTTCTATGTTGTGTGCATGGCTGGAAAAATGCTTTGCCACAGGTAATTCTGTCTTTCTCTCTTTAATTGAGTGGCGATGAGATCTCATCCTTGCTCTAAGTTTTTGTCCTGTTTCTCCAACATAACAACTCTCAACAGGACATTTACTACACAGGATCAGGTACACAACATCGGACGTGGAACATGTGAATGTCCCAGGGATCTTGTAGTCCTGCTTTGTGTTGGGGATTTGTATCCAGTCTGTGGTCCGTACATGTGAGCAGGTCTTGCAGCTCCTTACATTAAGGATAAGTTCCTTTTTGTGTGTCAGAGGGCAATTCACTCCTGATCATAAAGTTCCTTTAATTTGAAGGTTGCCTGTAACACAGTAGTGGAGGGTTCGGGAATATGGTTTTCAGAC